>NW_027478161.1:5757575-6060606 GCF_051020975.1 Osmia lignaria lignaria
TTCTGTATCTCTATTATGTTGGTGCGGCTTCGGAACGTTTAAGTATCCCGATATATCTCGAAAACTACGCTCCTGATCAAAAAATATCATAGAACATAAATTGTAGGAAACATAATTCTCTACAAAAAACGTCTCTTAACATTTTGCCATAGCTCGCTTCGTTTCCGAGATATTTGCAGATTCAGCTCAAAGGAACTGGCCTGACGGACATATTTCGAGATATTTCTTCTTCTTGTTGTTCTTCCTCTGCACAGCTAAGCTGGAAGTGGCATTTGCAGCTCGCAATAGTGCAGAGTTATCTCAAAGAAAGGGGCCACGGTGTTTCTGTATCTCTATTATGTTGGTGCGGCTTCGGAACTTTTAAATATCTTGATATATCTCGAGAACTACGGATCTGATCAAAAAATATCATAGAACATGAAAAGTAGGAAACTTAATTCTCTACAAAAAAGGTCTCTTAACATTTTGCCATAGCTCTCTTTGTTTCCGAGATATTTGCAGATTTATCTCAAGGGAAGGGGCCTGACGGACATATTTCGAGATATTTCTTCTTCTTGTTGTTCTTCTTCTGCACAGCTAAGCTGGAAGTGGCATTTGCAGCTCGCAATAGTGCAGAGTTATCTCAAAGAAAGGGGCCACGGTGTTTCTGTATCTCTATTATGTTGGTGCGGCTTCGGAACTTTTAAATATCTTGATATATCTCGAGAACTACGCGTCTGATCAAAAAATATCATAGAACATAAAAAGTAGGAAACATAATTCTCTACAAAAACGGTCTCTCAACATTTTGCCATAGCTCGCTTCGTTTCCGAGATATTTGCAGATTCATCTCAAGGGAAGGGGTCTGACGGACATATTTCGAGATATTTCTTCTTCTTGTGGTTCTTCTTCTGCACAGCTAAGCTCGAAGTGGCATTTGCAGCTCGCAATAGTGCAGAGTTATCTCAAAGAAAGAGGCCACGGTGTTTCTGTACCTCTATTATGTTGGTGCAGCTTCGGAACTTTTAAATATCTTGATATATCTCGAGAACTACGCATCTGATCAAAAAATATCATAGAACATAAATTGTAGGAAACATAATTCTCTACAAAAAAGGTCTCTTAACATTTTGCCATAGCTCGCTTCGTTTCCGAGATATTTGCAGATTTATCTCAAGGGAAGGGGCCTGACGGACATATTTCGAGATATTTCTTCTTCTTGTTGTTCTTCTTCTGCACAGCTAAGCTGGAAGTGGCATTTGCGGCTCGCACTAGTGCACAGTTATCTCAAAGAAAGGGGCCACGGTGTTTCTGTATCTCTATTATGTTGGTGCGTCTTCGGAACTTTTAAATATCTCGATATATCTCGAAAACTACGCTTCTGATCAAAAAATATCATAGAACATAAATTGTAGGAAACATAATTCTCTACAAAAAACGTCTCTTAACATTTTGCCATAGCTCGCTTCGTTTCCGAGATATTTGCATATTTATCTCAAGGGAAGGGGCCTGACGGACATATTTCGAGATATTTCTTCTTCTTGTTGTTCTTCTTCTGCACAGCTAAGCTGGAAGTGGCATTTACAGTTCGCAATAGTGCAGAGTTATCTCAAAGAAAGGGGCCACGGTGTTTCTGTATCTCTGTTATGTTAGTGCGGCTTCGGAACTTTTAAATATCTTGATATATCTCGAGAACTACGCATCTGATCAAAAAATATCATAGAACATAAAAAGTAAGAAACTTAATTCTCTACAAAAGAGGTCTCTTAACATTTTCCCATAGCTCGCTCCGTTTCCGAGATATTTGCAGATATATCTCAAGGGAAGGGGCCTGACGGACATATTTCGAGATATTTCTTCTTCTTGTTGTTCTTCTTCTGCACAGCTAAGCTGGAAGTGGCATTTACAGCTCGCAATAGTGCAGAGTTATCTCAAAGAAAGGGGCCACGGTGTTTCTGTATCTCTATTATGTTGGTGCGGCTTCGGAACTTTTAAATATCTTGATATATCTCGAGAACTACGCATCTGATCAAAAAATATCATAGAACATAAATTGTAGGAAACATAATTCTCTACAAAAAAGGTCTCTTAACATTTTGCCATAGCTCGCTTCGTTTCCGAGATATTTGCAGATTTATCTCAAGGGAAGGGGCCTGACGGACATATTTCGAGATATTTCTTCTTCTTGTTGTTCTTCTTCTGCACAGCTAAGCTGGAAGTGGCATTTGCGGCTCGCACTAGTGCACAGTTATCTCAAAGAACGGGGCCACGGTGTTTCTGTATCTCTATTATGTTGGTGCGTCTTCGGAACTTTTAAATATCTCGATATATCTCGAAAACTACGCTTCTGATCAAAAAATATCATAGAACATAAATTGTAGGAAACATAATTCTCTACAAAAAACGTCTCTTAACATTTTGCCATAGCTCGCTTCGTTTCCGAGATATTTGCAGATACAGCTCAAAGGAACTGGCCTGACGGACATATTTCGAGATATTTCTTCTTCTTGTTGTTCTTTCTCTGCGCAGCTAAGCTGGAAGTGGCATTTGCAGCTCGCCATGGTGCAGAGTTATCTCAGAGAAAGGGGCCACGGTGTTTCTGTATCTCTATTATGTTGGTGCGGCTTCGGAACTTTTAAATACCTTGATATATCTCGAGAACTACGCATCTGATCAAAAAATATCATAGAACATAAAAAGTAGGAAACTTAATTCTCTACAAAAAAGGTCTCTTAACATTTTGCCATAGCTCGCTTCGTTTCCGAGATATTTGCATATTTATCTCAAGGGAAGGGGCCTGACGGACATATTTCGAGATATTTCTTCTTCTTGTTGTTCTTCTTCTGCACAGCTAAGCTGGAAGTGGCATTTGCGGCTAGCACTAGTGCAGAGTTATCTCAAAGAAAGGGGCCACGGTGTTTCTGTATCTTTATTATGTTGGTGCGGCTTCGGAACTTTTAAATATCTCGATATATCTCGAAAACTACGCTTCTGATCGAAAAATATCATAGAACATAAAAAGTAGGAAACTTAATTCTCTACAAAAAAGCTCTCTAAACATTTTGCCATAGCTCGCTTCGTTTCCGAGATATTTGCAGATTTATCTCAAGGGAAGGGGCCTAACGGACATATTTCGAGATATTTCTTCTTCTTGTTGTTCTTCTTCTGCACAGCTAAACTGGAAGTGGCATTTCCAGCTCGCAATAGTGCAGAGTTATCTCAAAGAAAGGGGCCACGGTGTTTCTGTATCTCTATTATGTTGGTGCGGCTACGGAACTTTTAAATATCTCGATATATCTCGAAAACTACGCTTCTGATCAAAAAATATCATAGAACGTAAATTGTAGGAAATATTATTCTCTACAAAAAAGGTCTCTCAACCTTTTGCCATAGCTCGCTTCGTTTCCGAGATATTTGCAGATTCATCTCAAGGGAAGGGGTCTGACGGACATATTTCGAGATATTTCTTTTTCTTGTTGTTCTTCTTCTGCACAGCTAAGCTCGAAGTGGCATTTGCAGCTCGCAATAGTGCAGAGTTATCTCAAAGAAAGAGGCCACGGTGTTTCTGTACCTCTATTATGTTGGTGCAGCTTCGGAACTTTTAAATATCTTGATATATCTCGAGAACTACGCATCTGATCAAAAAATATCATCGAACATAAAAAGTAGGAAACTTAATTCTCTACAAAAAAGGTCTCTTAACATTTTGCCATAGCTCGCTTCGTTTCCGAGATATTTGCAGATTTATCTCAAGGGAAGTGGCCTGACGGACATATTTCGAGATATTTCTTCTTCTTGTTGTTCTTCTTCTGCACAGCTAAGCTGGAAGTGGCATTTGCAGCTCGCAATAGTGCAGAGTTATCCCAAAGAAAGGGGCCACGGTGTTTCTGTATCTCTATTATGTTGGTGCGGCTTCGGAACTTTTAAATATCTCGATATATCTCGAAAACTACGCTTCTGATCAAAAAATATCATAGAACATAAATTGTAGGAAACTTAATTATCTACAAAAAAGGTCTCTTAACATTTTGCCATAGCTCGCTTCGTTTCCGAGATATTTGCAGATTTATCTCAAGGGAAGGGGCCTGACGGACATATTTCGAGATATTTCTTCTTCTTGTTGTTCTTCTTCTGCACAGCTAAGCTGGAAGTGGCATTTGCAGCTCGCAATAGTGCAGAGTTATCTCAAAGAGAGGGGCCACGGTGTTTCTGTATCTCTATTATGTTGGTGCGGCTTCGGAACTTTTAAATATCTCGATATATCTCGAAAACTACGCTTCTCATCAAAAAATATCATAGAACGTAAATTGTAGGAAATATTATTCTCTACAAAAAAGGTCTCTCAACATTTTGCCATAGCTCGCTTCGTTTCCGAGATATTTGCAGATTCATCTCAAGGGAAGGGGTCTGACGGACATATTTCGAGATATTTCTTCTTCTTGTTGTTCTTCTTCTGCACAGCTAAGCTCGAAGTGGCATTTGCAGCTCGCAATAGTGCAGAGTTATCTCAAAGAAAGAGGCCACGGTGTTTCTGTACCTCTATTATGTTGGTGCAGCTTCGGAACTTTTAAATATCTTGATATATCTCGAGAACTACGCATCTGATCAAAAAATATCATCGAACATAAAAAGTAGGAAACATAATTCTCTACAAAAAAGGTCTCTTAACATTTTGCCATAGCTCGCTTCGTTTCCGAGATATTTGCAGATTTATCTCAAGGGAAGGGGCCTGACGGACATATTTCGAGATATTTCTTCTTCTTGTTGTTCTTCTTCTGCACAGCTGAGCTGGAAGTGGCATTTGCAGGTCGCAATAGTGCAGAGTTATCTCAAAGAAAGGGGCCACGGTGTTTCTGTATCTCTATTATGTTGGTGCGGCTTCGGAACTTTTAAATATCTCGATATATCTCGAAAACTACGCTTCTGATCAAAAAATATCATAGAACATAAATTGTAGGAAACTTAATTATCTACAAAAAAGGTCTCTTAACATTTTGCCATAGCTCGCTTCGTTTCCGAGATATTTGCAGATTTATCTCAAGGGAAGGGGCCTGACGGACATATTTCGAGATATTTCTTCTTCTTGTTGTTCTTCTTCTGCACAGCTAAGCTGGAAGTGGCATTTGCAGCTCGCAATAGTGCAGAGTTATCTCAAAGAGAGGGGCCACGGTGTTTCTGTATCTCTATTATGTTGGTGCGGCTTCGGAACTTTTAAATATCTCGATATATCTCGAAAACTACGCTTCTCATCAAAAAATATCATAGAACGTAAATTGTAGGAAATATTATTCTCTACAAAAAAGGTCTCTCAACATTTTGCCATAGCTCGCTTCGTTTCCGAGATATTTGCAGATTCATCTCAAGGGAAGGGGTCTGACGGACATATTTCGAGATATTTCTTCTTCTTGTTGTTCTTCTTCTGCACAGCTAAGCTCGAAGTGGCATTTGCAGCTCGCAATAGTGCAGAGTTATCTCAAAGAAAGAGGCCACGGTGTTTCTGTACCTCTATTATGTTGGTGCAGCTTCGGAACTTTTAAATATCTTGATATATCTCGAGAACTACGCATCTGATCAAAAAATATCATCGAACATAAAAAGTAGGAAACATAATTCTCTACAAAAAAGGTCTCTTAACATTTTGCCATAGCTCGCTTCGTTTCCGAGATATTTGCAGATTTATCTCAAGGGAAGGGTCCTGATGGACATATTTCGAGATATTTCTTCTTCTTGTTGTTCTTCTTCTGCACAGCTAAGCTGGAAGTGGCATTTGCAGCTCGCAATAGTGCAGAGTTATCTCAAAGAGAGGGGCCACGGTGTTTCTGTATCTCTATTATGTTTGGTGCGGCTTCGGAACTTTTAAGTATCTTGATCTATCTCGAGAACTACGCTTCTGATCAAAAAATATCATAGAACATAAATTGTAGGAAATATAATTCTCTACAAAAAACGTCTCTTAACATTTTGCCATAGCTCGCTTCGTTTCCGAGATATTTGCAGATTTATCTCAAGGGAAGGGTCCTGATGGACATATTTCGAGATATTTCTTCTTCTTGTTGTTCGTCTTCTGCACAGCTAAGCTGGAAGTGGCATTTGCAGCTCGCAATAGTGCAGAGTTATCTCAAAGAGAGGGGCCACGGTGTTTCTGTATCTCTATTATGTTTGGTGCGGCTTCGGAACTTTTAAGTATCTTGATCTATCTCGAGAACTACGCTTCTGATCAAAAAATATCATAGAACATAAAAAGTAGGAAACTTAATTCTCTACAAAAAAGGTCTCTTAACATTTTGCCATAGCTCGCTTCGTTTCCGAGATATTTGCAGATTTATCTCAAGGGAAGGGGCCTAACGGACATATTTCGAGATATTTCTTCTTCTTGTTGTTCTTCTTCTGCACAGCTAAACTGGAAGTTGCATTTCCAGCTCGCAATAGTGCAGAGTTATCTCAAAGAAAGGGGTCACGGTGTTTCTGTATCTCTATTATGTTGTTGCGGCTTCGGAACTTTTAAATATCTTGATATATCTCGAGAACTACGCATCTGATCAAAAAATATCATAGAACATAAAAAGTAGGAAACTTAATTCTCTACAAAAAAGGTCTCTTAACGTTTTGCCATAGCTCGCTTCGTTTCCGAGATATTTGCAGATTTATCTCAAGGGAAGGGGCCTGACGGACATATTTCGAGATATTTCTTCTTCTTGTTGTTCTTCTTCTGCACAGCTGAGCTGGAAGTGGCATTTGCAGGTCGCAATAGTGCAGAGTTATCTCAAAGAAAGGGGCCACGGTGTTTCTGTATCTCTATTATGTTGGTGCGGCTTCGGAACTTTTAAATATCTCGATATATCTCGAAAACTACGCTTCTGATCAAAAAATATCATAGAACGTAAATTGTAGGAAATATTATTCTCTACAAAAAAGGTCTCTCAACATTTTGCCATAGCTCGCTTTGTTTCCGAGATATTTGCAGATTCATCTCAAGGGAAGGGGCCTGACGGAAATATTTCGAGATATTTCTTCTTCTTGTTGTTCTTCTTCTGCACAGCTAAGCTGGAAGTGGCATTTGCAGCTCGCAATAGTGCAGAGTTATCGCAAAGAAAGGGGCCACGGGGTTTCTGTATCTCTATTATGTTGGTGCGGCTTCGGAACTTTTAAATATCTTGATATATCTCGAGAACTACGCCTCTGATCGAAAAATATCATAGAACATAAAAAGTAGGAAACTTAATTCTCTACAAAAAAGGTCTCTTAACATTTTGCCATAGCTCGCTTCGTTTCCGAGATATTTGCAGATATATCTCAAGGGAAGGGGCCTGACGGACATATTTCGAGATATTTCTTCTTCTTGTTGTTCTTCTTCTGCACAGCTAAGCTGGAAGTGGCATTTACAGTTCGCAATAGTGCAGAGTTATCTCAAAGAAAGGGGCCACGGTGTTTCTGTATCTCTGTTATGTTAGTGCGGCTTCGGAACTTTTAAATATCTTGATATATCTCGAGAACTACGCATCTGATCAAAAAATATCATAGAACATAAAAAGTAAGAAACTTAATTCTCTACAAAAGAGGTCTCTTAACATTTTCCCATAGCTCGCTCCGTTTCCGAGATATTTGCAGATATATCTCAAGGGAAGGGGCCTGACGGACATATTTCGAGATATTTCTTCTTCTTGTTGTTCTTCTTCTGCACAGCTAAGCTGGAAGTGGCATTTACAGCTCGCAATAGTGCAGAGTTATCTCAAAGAAAGGGGCCACGGTGTTTCTGTATCTCTATTATGTTGGTGCGGCTTCGGAACTTTTAAATATCTTGATATATCTCGAGAACTACGCATCTGATCAAAAAATATCATAGAACATAAAAAGTAGGAAACTTATTCTCTACAAAAAAGGTCTCTTAACATTTTGCCATAGCTCGCTTCGTTTCCGAGATATTTGCAGATTTATCTCAAGGGAAGGGGCCTGACGGACATATTTCGAGATATTTCTTCTTCTTGTTGTTCTTCTTCTGCACAGCTAAGCTGGAAGTGGCATTTGCGGCTCGCACTAGTGCAGAGTTATCTCAAAGAAAGGGGCCACGGTGTTTCTGTATCCCTATTATGTTGGTGCGGCTTCGGAACTTTTTATATCTCGATATATCTCGAAAACTACGCTTCTGATCAAAAAATATCATAGAACATAAATTGTAGGAAACATAATTCTCTACAAAAAACGTCTCTTAACATTTTGCCATAGCTCGCTTCGTTTCCGAGATATTTGCAGATTCAGCTCAAAGGAACTGGCCTGACGGACATATTTCGAGATATTTCTTCTTCTTGTTGTTCTCCCTCTGCACAGCTAAGCTGGAAGTGGCATTTGCAGCTCGCAATAGTGCAGAGTTATCTCAAAGAAAGGGGCCACGGTGTTTCTGTATCTCTATTATGTTGGTGCGGCTTCGGAACTTTTAAATATCTTGATATATCTCGAGAACTACGCATCTGATCAAAAAATATCATAGAACATAAAAAGTAGGAAACTTAATTCTCTACAAAAAAGGTCTCTTAACATTTTGCCATAGCTCGCTTCGTTTCCGAGATATTTGCATATTTATCTCAAGGGAAGGGGCCTGACGGACATATTTCGAGATATTTCTTGTTCTTGTTGTTCTTCTTCTGCACAGCTAAGCTGGAAGTGGCATTTGCGGCTCGCACTAGTGCAGAGTTATCTCAAAGAATGGGGCCACGGTGTTTCTGTATCTCTATTATGTTGGTGCGGCTTCGGAACTTTTTAATATCTCGATATATCTCGAAAACTACGCTTCTGATCAAAAAATATCATAGAACATAAATTGTAGGAAACATAATTCTCTACAAAAAAGGTCTCTTAACATTTTGCCATAGCTCGCTTCGTTTCCGAGATATTTGCAGATATATCTCAAGGGAAGGGGCCTGACGGACATATTTCGAGATATTTCTTCTTCTTGTTGTTCTTCTTCTGCACAGCTAAGCTGGAAGTGGCATTTACAGCTCGCAATAGTGCAGAGTTATCTCAAAGAAAGGGGCCACGGTGTTTCTGTATCTCTATTATTTTGGTGCGGCTTCGGAACTTTTAAATATCTTGATATATCTCGAGAACTACGCCTCTGATCGAAAAATATCATAGAACATAAAAAGTAGGAAACTTAATTCTCTACAAAAAAGGTCTCTTAACATTTTGCCATAGCTCGCTTCGTTTCCGAGATATTTGCAGATTTATCTCAAGGGAAGGGGCCTGACGGACATATTTCGAGATATTTCTTCTTCTTGTTGTTCTTCTTCTGCACAGCTAAGCTGGAAGTGGCATTTGCAGCTCGCAATAGTGCAGAGTTATCGCAAAGAAAGGGGCCACGGTGTTTCTGTATCTCTATTATGTTGGTGCAGCTTCGGAGCTTTTAAATATCTTGATATATCTCGAGAACTACGCATCTGATCAAAAAATATCATAGAACATAAAAAGTAGGAAACTTAATTCTCTACAAAAAAGGTCTCTTAACGTTTTGCAATAGCTCGCTTCGTTTCCGAGATATTTGCAGATTTATCTCAAGGGAAGGGGCCTGACGGACATATTTCGAGATATTTCTTCTTCTTGTTGTCCTTCTTCTGCACAGCTAAGCTGGAAGTGGCATTTGCAGCGCGCAATAGTGCAGAGTTATCTCAAAGAAAGGGGCCACGGTGTTTCTGTATCTCTATTATGTCGGTGCGGCTTCGGAACTTTTAAATATCTTGATATATCTCGAGAACTACGCATCTGTTCAAAAAATATCATAGAACATAAAAAGTAGGAATCCTAATTTTCTACAAAAAAGGTCTCTTAACATTTTGCCGTAGCTCGCTTCGTTTCCGAGATATTTGCAGATTTATCTCAAGGGAAGGGGCCTGACGGACATATTTCCAGATATTTCTTCTTCTTGTTGTTCTTCTTCTGCACAGCTAAGCTGGAAGTGGCATTTGCAGCTCGCAATAGTGCAGAGTTATCTCAAAGAATGGGGCCACGGTGTTTCTGTATCTCTATTATGTTGGTGCGGCTTCGGAACTTTTAAATATCTTGATATATCTCGAGAACTACGCATCTGATCAAAAAATATCATAGAACATAAAAAGTAGGAAACTTAATTCTCTACAAAAAAGGTCTCTTAACATTTTGCCATAGCTCGCTTC
Organism: Osmia lignaria lignaria; assembly: GCF_051020975.1. Classification (NCBI taxonomy): domain Eukaryota; kingdom Metazoa; phylum Arthropoda; class Insecta; order Hymenoptera; family Megachilidae; genus Osmia; species Osmia lignaria. Next base: position 5,767,718 of record NW_027478161.1, read on the forward strand.
GTTTCCGAGATATTTGCAGATTTATCTCAAGGGAAGGGGCCTGACGGACATATTTCGAGATATTTCTTCTTCTTGTTGTTCTTCTTCTGCACAGCTAAGCTGGAAGTGGCATTTGCAGCTCGCAATAGTGCAGAGTTATCGCAAAGAAAGGGGCCACGGTGTTTCTGTATCTCTATTATGTTGGTGCGGCTTCGGAACTTTTAAATATCTTGATATATCTCGAGAACTACGCATCTGATCAAAAAATATCATAGAACATAAAAAGTAGGAAACTTAATTCTCTACAAAAAAGGTCTCTTAACGTTTTGCAATAGCTCGCTTCGTTTCCGAGATATTTGCAAATTTATCTCAAGGGAAGGGTCCTGACGGACATATTTCGAGATATTTCTTCTTCTTGTTGTTCTTCTTCTGCACAGCTAAACTGGAAGTGGCATTTCCAGCTCGCAATCATGCAGAGTTATCTCAAAGAGAGGGGCCACGGTGTTTCTGTATATCTATTATGTTGGTGCGGCTTCGAAACTTTTAAATATCTTGATATATCTCGAGAACTACGCCTCTGATCGAAAAATATCATAGAACATAAAAAGTAGGAAACTTAATTCTCTACAAAAAAGGTCTCTTAACATTTTGCCATAGCTCGCTTCGTTTCCGAGATATTTGCAGATGTATCTCAAGGGAAGGGGCCTGACGGACATATTTCGAGATATTTCTTCTTCTTGTTGTTCTTCTTCTGCACAGCTAAGCTGGAAGTGGCATTTGCAGCTCGCAATAGTGCAGAGTTATCGCAAAGAAAGGGGCCACGGTGTTTCTGTATCTCTATTATGTTGGTGCAGCTTCGGAGCTTTTAAATATCTTGATATATCTCGAGAACTACGCATCTGATCAAAAAATATCATAGAACATAAAAAGTAGGAAACTTAATTCTCTACAAAAAAGGTCTCTTAACGTTTTGCAATAGCTCGCTTCGTTTCCGAGATATTTGCAGATTTATCTCAAGGGAAGGGTCCTGACGGACATATTTCGAGATATTTCTTCTTCTTGTTGTTCTTCTTCTGCACAGCTAAACTGGAAGTGGCATTTCCAGCTCGCAATCATGCAGAGTTATCTCAAAGAGAGGGGCCACGGTGTTTCTGTATATCTATTATGTTGGTGCGGCTTCGAAACTTTTAAATATCTTGATATATCTCGAGAACTACGCCTCTGATCGAAAAATATCATAGAACATAAAAAGTAGGAAACTTAATTCTCTACAAAAAAGGTCTCTTAACATTTTGCCATAGCTCGCTTCGTTTCCGAGATATTTGCAGATGTATCTCAAGGGAAGGGGCCTGACGGACATATTTCGAGATATTTCTTCTTCTTGTTGTTCTTCTTCTGCACAGCTAAGCTGGAAGTGGCATTTGCAGCTCGCAATAGTGCAGAGTTATCGCAAAGAAAGGGGCCACGGTGTTTCTGTATCTCTATTATGTTGGTGCAGCTTCGGAGCTTTTAAATATCTTGATATATCTCGAGAACTACGCATCTGATCAAAAAATATCATAGAACATAAAAAGTAGGAAACTTAATTCTCTACAAAAAAGGTCTCTTAACGTTTTGCAATAGCTCGCTTCGTTTCCGAGATATTTGCAGATTTATCTCAAGGGAAGGGTCCTGACGGACATATTTCGAGATATTTCTTCTTCTTGTTGTTCTTCTTCTGCACAGCTAAACTGGAAGTGGCATTTCCAGCTCGCAATCATGCAGAGTTATCTCAAAGAGAGGGGCCACGGTGTTTCTGTATATCTATTATGTTGGTGCGGCTTCGAAACTTTTAAATATCTTGATATATCTCGAGAACTACGCCTCTGATCGAAAAATATCATAGAACATAAAAAGTAGGAAACTTAATTCTCTACAAAAAAGGTCTCTTAACATTTTGCCATAGCTCGCTTCGTTTCCGAGATATTTGCAGATGTATCTCAAGGGAAGGGGCCTGACGGACATATTTCGAGATATTTCTTCTTCTTGTTGTTCTTCTTCTGCACAGCTAAGCTGGAAGTGGCATTTGCAGCTCGCAATAGTGCAGAGTTATCGCAAAGAAAGGGGCCACGGTGTTTCTGTATCTCTATTATGTTGGTGCAGCTTCGGAGCTTTTAAATATCTTGATATATCTCGAGAACTACGCATCTGATCAAAAAATATCATAGAACATAAAAAGTAGGAAACTTAATTCTCTACAAAAAAGGTCTCTTAACATTTTCCCATAGCTGGCATCGTTTCCGAGATATTTGCAGATTTAGCTCAAGGGAAGGGGCCTGACGGACATATTCCGAGATATTTCTTCTTCTTGTTGTTCCTCTTCTGCACAGCTAAGCTGGAAGTGGCATTTGCAGGTCGCAATAGTGCAGAGTTATCTCAAAGAAAGGGGCCACGGTGTTTCTGTATCTCTATTATGTTGGTGCGGCTTCGGAACTTTTAAATATCTCGATATATCTCGAAAACTACGCTTCTGATCAAAAAATATCAGAGAACGTAAATTGTAGGAAACATAATTCTCTACAAAAAAGGTCTCTTAACATTTTGCCATAGCTCGCTTCGTTTCCGAGATATTTGCAGATTTATCTCAAGGGAAGGGGCCTGACGGACATATTTCGAGATATTTCTTCTTCTTGTTGTTCTTCTTCTGCACAGCTAAGCTGGAAGTGGCATTTGCAGCTCGCAATACTGCAGAGTTATCTCAAAGAAAGGGGCCACGGTGTTTCTGTATCTCTATTATGTTGGTGCGGCTTCGGAACTTTTAAATATCTTGATATATCTCGAGAACTACGCATCTGATCAAAAAATATCGTAGAACATAAAAAGTAGGAAACTTAATTCTCTACAAATAAGGTCTCTAAACATTTTGCCATAGCTCGCATGGTTTCCGAGATATTTGCAGATTTATCTCAAGGGAAGGGGCCTGACGGACATATTTCGAGATATTTCTTCTTCTTGTTGTTCTTCTTCTGCACAGCTAAGCTGGAAGTGGCATTTGCAGCGCGCAATAGTGCAGAGTTATCTCAAAGAAAGGGGCCACGGTGTTTCTGTATCTCTATTATGTTGGTGCGGCTTCGGAACTTTTAAATATCTTGATATATCTCGAGAACTACGCATCCGATCAAAAAATATCATAGAACATAAAAAGTAGGAAACTTAATTCTCTACAAAAAAGGTCTCTTAACATTTTGCCATAGCTCGCTTCGTTTCCGAGATATTTGCAGATTTATCTCGAGGGAAGGGGCCTGACGGACATATTTCGAGATATTTCTTCTTCTTGTTGTTCTTCTTCTGCACAGCTAAGCTGGAAGCGGCATTTGCGGCTCGCACTAATGCAGAGTTATCTCAAAGAAAGGGGCCACGGTGTTTCTGTATCTCTATTATGTTGGTGCGGCTTCGGATCTTTTAAATATCTCGATATATCTCGAAAACTACGCTTCTGATCAAAAAATATCATAGAACATAAATTGTAGGAAACATAATTCTCTACAAAAAAGGTCTCTTAACATTTTGCCATAGCTCGCTTCGTTTCCGAGATATTTGCAGATATATCCCAAGGGAAGGGGCCTGACGGACATATTTCGAGATATTTCTTCTTCTTGTTGTTCTTCTTCTGCACAGCTAAGCTGGAAGTGGCATTTACAGCTCGCAATAGCGCAGAGTTATCTCAAAGAAAGAGGCCACGGTGTTTCTGTATCTCTATTATGTTGGTGCGGCTTCGGAACTTTTAAATATCTTGATATATCTCGAGAACTACGCATCTGATCAAAAAATATCATAGAACATGAAAAGTAGGAAACTTAATTCTCTACAAAAAAGGTCTCTTAACATTTTGCCATAGCTCTCTTCGTTTCCGAGATATTTGCAGATTTATCTCAAGGGAAGGGGCCTGACGGACATATTTCGAGATATTTCTTCTTCTTGTTGTTCTTCTTCTGCACAGCTAAGCTGGAAGTGGCATTTGCAGCTCGCAATAGTGCAGAGTTATCTCAAAGAAAGGGGCCACGGTGTTTCTGTATCTCTATTATGTTGGTGCGGCTTCGGAACTTTTAAATATCTTGATATATCTCGAGAACTACGCATCTGATCAAAAAATATCATAGAACATAAAAAGTAGGAAACTTAATTCTCTACAAAAAAGGTCTCTTAACATTTTGCCATAGCTCGCTTCGTTTCCGAGATATTTGCAGATTTATCTCAAGGGAAGGGGCCTAACGGACATATTTCGAGATATTTCTTCTTCTTGTTGTTCTTCTTCTGCACAGCTAAACTGGAAGTGGCATTTCCAGCTCGCAATAGTGCTGAGTTATCTCAAAGAAACGGGCCACGGTGTTTCTGTATCTCTATTATGTTGGTGCGGCTTCGGAACTTTTAAATATCTCGATTTATCTCGAAAACTACGCTTCTGATCAAAAAATATCATAGAACATAAATTGTAGGAAACATAATTCTCGACAAAAAAGGTCTCTTAACATTTTGCCATAGCTCGCTTCGTTTCCGAGATATTTGCAGATTTATCTCAAGGGAAGGGGCCAGACGGACATATTTCGAGATATTTCTTCTTCTTGTTATTCTTCTTCTGCACAGCTAAGCTGGAAGTGGCATTTGCGGCTCGCACTAGTGCAGAGTTATCTCAACGAAAGGGGCCACGGTGCTTCTGTATCTCTATTATGTTGGTGCGGCTTCGGAACTTTTAAATATCTCGATATATCTCGAAAACTACGCTTCTGATCAAAAAATATCATAGAACATAAATTGTAGGAAGCATAATTCTCTACAAAAAAGGTCTCTTAACATTTTGCCATAGCTCGCTTCGTTTCCGAGATATTTGCAGATATATCTCAAGGGAAGGGGCCTGACGGACATATTTCGAGATATTTCTTCTTCTTGTTGTTCTTCTTCTGCACAGCTGAGCTGGAAGTGGCATTTGCAGGTCGCAATAGTGCAGAGTTATCTCAAAGAAAGGGGCCACGGTGTTTCTGTATCTCTATTATGTTGGTGCGGCTTCGGAACTTTTAAATATCTCGATATATCTCGAGAACTACGCATCCGATCAAAAAATATCATAGAACATAAAAAGTAGGAAACTTAATTCTCTACAAAAAAGGTCTCTTAACATTTTGCCATAGCTCGCTTCGTTTCCGAGATATTTGCAGATTTATCTCGAGGGAAGGGGCCTGACGGACATATTTCGAGATATTTCTTCTTCTTGTTGTTCTTCTTCTGCACAGCTAAGCTGGAAGCGGCATTTGCGGCTCGCACTAATGCAGAGTTATCTCAAAGAAAGGGGCCACGGTGTTTCTGTATCTCTATTATGTTGGTGCGGCTTCGGATCTTTTAAATATCTCGATATATCTCGAAAACTACGCTTCTGATCAAAAAATATCATAGAACATAAATTGTAGGAAACATAATTCTCTACAAAAAAGGTCTCTTAACATTTTGCCATAGCTCGCTTCGTTTCCGAGATATTTGCAGATATATCCCAAGGGAAGGGGCCTGACGGACATATTTCGAGATATTTCTTCTTCTTGTTGTTCTTCTTCTGCACAGCTAAGCTGGAAGTGGCATTTACAGCTCGCAATAGCGCAGAGTTATCTCAAAGAAAGAGGCCACGGTGTTTCTGTATCTCTATTATGTTGGTGCGGCTTCGGAACTTTTAAATATCTTGATATATCTCGAGAACTACGCATCTGATCAAAAAATATCATAGAACATGAAAAGTAGGAAACTTAATTCTCTACAAAAAAGGTCTCTTAACATTTTGCCATAGCTCTCTTCGTTTCCGAGATATTTGCAGATTTATCTCAAGGGAAGGGGCCTGACGGACATATTTCGAGATATTTCTTCTTCTTGTTGTTCTTCTTCTGCACAGCTAAGCTGGAAGTGGCATTTGCAGCTCGCAATAGTGCAGAGTTATCTCAAAGAAAGGGGCCACGGTGTTTCTGTATCTCTATTATGTTGGTGCGGCTTCGGAACTTTTAAATATCTTGATATATCTCGAGAACTACGCATCTGATCAAAAAATATCATAGAACATAAAAAGTAGGAAACTTAATTCTCTACAAAAAAGGTCTCTTAACATTTTGCCATAGCTCGCTTCGTTTCCGAGATATTTGCAGATTTATCTCAAGGGAAGGGGCCTAACGGACATATTTCGAGATATTTCTTCTTCTTGTTGTTCTTCTTCTGCACAGCTAAACTGGAAGTGGCATTTCCAGCTCGCAATAGTGCTGAGTTATCTCAAAGAAACGGGCCACGGTGTTTCTGTATCTCTATTATGTTGGTGCGGCTTCGGAACTTTTAAATATCTCGATTTATCTCGAAAACTACGCTTCTGATCAAAAAATATCATAGAACATAAATTGTAGGAAACATAATTCTCGACAAAAAAGGTCTCTTAACATTTTGCCATAGCTCGCTTCGTTTCCGAGATATTTGCAGATTTATCTCAAGGGAAGGGGCCAGACGGACATATTTCGAGATATTTCTTCTTCTTGTTATTCTTCTTCTGCACAGCTAAGCTGGAAGTGGCATTTGCGGCTCGCACTAGTGCAGAGTTATCTCAACGAAAGGGGCCACGGTGCTTCTGTATCTCTATTATGTTGGTGCGGCTTCGGAACTTTTAAATATCTCGATATATCTCGAAAACTACGCTTCTGATCAAAAAATATCATAGAACATAAATTGTAGGAAGCATAATTCTCTACAAAAAAGGTCTCTTAACATTTTGCCATAGCTCGCTTCGTTTCCGAGATATTTGCAGATATATCTCAAGGGAAGGGGCCTGACGGACATATTTCGAGATATTTCTTCTTCTTGTTGTTCTTCTTCTGCACAGCTGAGCTGGAAGTGGCATTTGCAGGTCGCAATAGTGCAGAGTTATCTCAAAGAAAGGGGCCACGGTGTTTCTGTATCTCTATTATGTTGGTGCGGCTTCGGAACTTTTAAATATCTCGATATATCTCGAAAACTACGTTTCTGATCAAAAAATATCATAGAACGTAAATTGTAGGAAACATTATTCTCTACAAAAAAGGTCTCTTAACATTTTGCCATAGCTCGCTTCGTTTCCGAGATATGTGCAGATTCATCTCAAGGGAAGGGGTCTGACGGACATATTTCGAGATATTTCTTCTTCTTGTTGTTCTTCTTCTGCACAGCTAAGCTCGAAGTGGCATTTGCAGCTCGCAATAGTGCAGAGTTATCTCAAAGAAAGAGGCCACGGTGTTTCTGTACCTCTATTATGTTGGTGCAGCTTCGGAACTTTTAAATATCTTGATATATCTCGAGAACTACGCATCTGATCAAAAAATATCATCGAACATGAAAAGTAGGAAACATAATTCTCTACAAAAAAGGTCTCTTAACATTTTGCCATTGCTCGCTTCGTTTCCGAGATATTTGCAGATTTATCTCAAGGGAAGTGGCCTGACGGACATATTTCGAGATATTCCTTCTTCTTGTTGTTCTTCTTCTGCACAGCTAAACTGGAAGTGGCATTTCCAGCTCGCAATCGTGCAGAGTTATCTCAAAGAAAGGGGCCACGGTGTTTCTGTATCTCTATTATGTTGGTGCGGCTTCGGAACTTTTAAATATCTTGATATATCTCGAGAACTACGCCTCTGATCGAAAAATATCATAGAACATAAAAAGTAGGAAACTTAATTCTCTACAAAAAAGGTCTCTTAACATTTTGCCATAGCTCGCTTCGTTTCCGAGATATTTGCAGATTTATCTCAAGGGAAGGGCCCTGACGGACATATTTCGAGATATTTCTTCTTCTTGTTGTTCTTCTTCTGCACAGCTAAGCTGGAAGTGGCATTTGCGGCTCGCACTAGTGCAGAGTTATCTCAAAGAAAGGAGCCACGGTGTTTCTGTATCTCTATTATGTTGGTGCGGCTTCGGAACTTTTAAATATCTTGATATATCTCGAGAACTGCGCATCTGATCAAAAAATATCATAGAACATAAAAAGTAGGAAACATAATTCTCTACAAAAAAGGTCTCTTAACATTTTGCCATAGCTCGCTTCGTTTCCGAGATATTTGCAGATTTATCTCAAGGGAAGGGGCCTGACGGACATATTTCGAGATATTTCTTCTTCTTGTTGTTCTTCTTCTGCACAGCTAAGCTGGAAGTGGCATTTGCGGCTCGCACTAGTGCAGAGTTGTCTCAACGAAAGGGGCCACGGTGTTTCTGTATCTCTATTATGTTGGTGCGGCTTCGGAACTTGTAAATATCTCGATATATCTCGATAACTACGCTTCTGATCAAAAAATATCATAGAACATAAATTGTAGGAAGCATAATTCTCTACAAAAAAGGTCTCTTAACATTTTGCCATAGCTCGCTTCGTTTCCGAGATATTTGCAGATATATCTCAAGGGAAGGGGCCTGACGGACATATTTCGAGATATTTCTTCTTCTTGTTGTTCTTCTTCTGCACAGCTAAGCTGGAAGTGGCATTTGCAGCTAGCAATAGTGCAGAGTTATCTCAAAGAAAGGGGCCACGGTGTTTCTGTATCTCTATTATGTTGGTGCGGCTTCGGAACTTTTAAATATCTTGATATATCTCGAGAACTACGCATCTGATCAAAAAATATCATAGAACATAAAAAGTAGGAAACTTAATTCTCTACAAAATAGGTCTCTTAACATTTTGCCATAGCTCGCTTCGTTTCCGAGATATTTGCAGATTTATCTCGAGGGAAGGGGCCTGACGGACATATTTCGAGATATTTCTTCTTCTTGTTGTTCTTCTTCTGCACAGCTAAGCTGGAAGCGGCATTTGCGGCTCGCACTAGTGCAGAGTTATCTCAAAGAAAGGGGCCACGGTGTTTCTGTATCTCTATTATGTTGGTGCGGCTTCGGAACTTTTAAATATCTCGATATATCTCGAAAACTACGCTTCTGATCAAAAAATATCATAGAACGTAAATTGTAGGAAACATTATTCTCTACAAAAAAGGTCTCTTAACATTTTGCCATAGCTCGCTTCGTTTCCGAGATATGTGCAGATTCATCTCAAGGGAAGGGGTCTGACGGACATATTTCGAGATATTTCTTCTTCTTGTTGTTCTTCTTCTGCACAGCTAAGCTCGAAGTGGCATTTGCAGCTCGCAATAGTGCAGAGTTATCTCAAAGAAAGAGGCCACGGTGTTTCTGTACCTCTATTATGTTGGTGCAGCTTCGGAACTTTTAAATATCTTGATATATCTCGAGAACTACGCATCTGATCAAAAAATATCATCGAACATGAAAAGTAGGAAACATAATTCTCTACAAAAAAGGTCTCTTAACATTTTGCCATTGCTCGCTTCGTTTCCGAGATATTTGCAGATTTATCTCAAGGGAAGTGGCCTGACGGACATATTTCGAGATATTCCTTCTTCTTGTTGTTCTTCTTCTGCACAGCTAAACTGGAAGTGGCATTTCCAGCTCGCAATCGTGCAGAGTTATCTCAAAGAAAGGGGCCACGGTGTTTCTGTATCTCTATTATGTTGGTGCGGCTTCGGAACTTTTAAATATCTTGATATATCTCGAGAACTACGCATCTGATCAAAAAATATCATAGAACATAAAAAGTAGGAAACTTAATTCTCTACAAAAAAGGTCTCTTAACATTTTGCCATAGCTCGCTTCGTTTCCGAGATATTTGCAGATTTATCTCCAGGGAAGGGGCCTAACGGACATATTTCGAGATATTTCTTCTTCTTGTTGTTCTTCTTCTGCACAGCTAAACTGGAAGTGGCATTTCCAGCTCGCAATAGTGCTGAGTTATCTCAAAGAAACGGGCCACGGTGTTTCTGTATCTCTATTATGTTGGTGCGGCTTCGGAACTTTTAAATATCTCGATTTATCTCGAAAACTACGCTTCTGATCAAAAAATATCATAGAACATAAATTGTAGGAAACATAATTCTCGACAAAAAAGGTCTCTTAACATTTTGCCATAGCTCGCTTCGTTTCCGAGATATTTGCAGATTTATCTCAAGGGAAGGGGCCAGACGGACATATTTCGAGATATTTCTTCTTCTTGTTATTCTTCTTCTGCACAGCTAAGCTGGAAGTGGCATTTGCGGCTCGCACTAGTGCAGAGTTATCTCAACGAAAGGGGCCACGGTGCTTCTGTATCTCTATTATGTTGGTGCGGCTTCGGAACTTTTAAATATCTCGATATATCTCGAAAACTACGCTTCTGATCAAAAAATATCATAGAACATAAATTGTAGGAAGCATAATTCTCTACAAAAAAGGTCTCTTAACATTTTGCCATAGCTCGCTTCGTTTCCGAGATATTTGCAGATATATCTCAAGGGAAGGGGCCTGACGGACATATTTCGAGATATTTCTTCTTCTTGTTGTTCTTCTTCTGCACAGCTAAGCTGGAAGTGGCATTTGCGGCTCGCACTAGTGCAGAGTTATCTCAAAGAAAGGAGCCACGGTGTTTCTGTATCTCTATTATGTTGGTGCGGCTTCGGAACTTTTAAATATCTTGATATATCTCGAGAACTGCGCATCTGATCAAAAAATATCATAGAACATAAAAAGTAGGAAACATAATTCTCTACAAAAAAGGTCTCTTAACATTTTGCCATAGCTCGCTTCGTTTCCGAGATATTTGCAGATTTATCTCAAGGGAAGGGGCCTGACGGACATATTTCGAGATATTTCTTCTTCTTGTTGTTCTTCTTCTGCACAGCTAAGCTGGAAGTGGCATTTGCGGCTCGCACTAGTGCAGAGTTGTCTCAACGAAAGGGGCCACGGTGTTTCTGTATCTCTATTATGTTGGTGCGGCTTCGGAACTTGTAAATATCTCGATATATCTCGATAACTACGCTTCTGATCAAAAAATATCATAGAACATAAATTGTAGGAAGCATAATTCTCTACAAAAAAGGTCTCTTAACATTTTGCCATAGCTCGCTTCGTTTCCGAGATATTTGCAGATATATCTCAAGGGAAGGGGCCTGACGGACATATTTCGAGATATTTCTTCTTCTTGTTGTTCTTCTTCTGCACAGCTAAGCTGGAAGTGGCATTTGCAGCTAGCAATAGTGCAGAGTTATCTCAAAGAAAGGGGCCACGGTGTTTCTGTATCTCTATTATGTTGGTGCGGCTTCGGAACTTTTAAATATCTTGATATATCTCGAGAACTACGCATCTGATCAAAAAATATCATAGAACATAAAAAGTAGGAAACTTAATTCTCTACAAAATAGGTCTCTTAACATTTTGCCATAGCTCGCTTCGTTTCCGAGATATTTGCAGATTTATCTCGAGGGAAGGGGCCTGACGGACATATTTCGAGATATTTCTTCTTCTTGTTGTTCTTCTTCTGCACAGCTAAGCTGGAAGCGGCATTTGCGGCTCGCACTAGTGCAGAGTTATCTCAAAGAAAGGGGCCACGGTGTTTCTGTATCTCTATTATGTTGGTGCGGCTTCGGAACTTTTAAATATCTCGATATATCTCGAAAACTACGCTTCTGATCAAAAAATATCATAGAACGTAAATTGTAGGAAACATTATTCTCTACAAAAAAGGTCTCTTAACATTTTGCCATAGCTCGCTTCGTTTCCGAGATATGTGCAGATTCATCTCAAGGGAAGGGGTCTGACGGACATATTTCGAGATATTTCTTCTTCTTGTTGTTCTTCTTCTGCACAGCTAAGCTCGAAGTGGCATTTGCAGCTCGCAATAGTGCAGAGTTATCTCAAAGAAAGAGGCCACGGTGTTTCTGTACCTCTATTATGTTGGTGCAGCTTCGGAACTTTTAAATATCTTGATATATCTCGAGAACTACGCCTCTGATCGAAAAATATCATAGAACATAAAAAGTAGGAAACTTAATTCTCTACAAAAAAGGTCTCTTAACATTTTGCCATAGCTCGCTTCGTTTCCGAGATATTTGCAGATTTATCTCAAGGGAAGGGCCCTGACGGACATATTTCGAGATATTTCTTCTTCTTGTTGTTCTTCTTCTGCACAGCTAAGCTGGAAGTGGCATTTGCGGCTCGCACTAGTGCAGAGTTATCTCAAAGAAAGGAGCCACGGTGTTTCTGTATCTCTATTATGTTGGTGCGGCTTCGGAACTTTTAAATATCTTGATATATCTCGAGAACTGCGCATCTGATCAAAAAATATCATAGAACATAAAAAGTAGGAAACATAATTCTCTACAAAAAAGGTCTCTTAACATTTTGCCATAGCTCGCTTCGTTTCCGAGATATTTGCAGATTTATCTCAAGGGAAGGGGCCTGACGGACATATTTCGAGATATTTCTTCTTCTTGTTGTTCTTCTTCTGCACAGCTAAGCTGGAAGTGGCATTTGCGGCTCGCACTAGTGCAGAGTTGTCTCAACGAAAGGGGCCACGGTGTTTCTGTATCTCTATTATGTTGGTGCGGCTTCGGAACTTTTAAATATCTCGATATATCTCGATAACTACGCTTCTGATCAAAAAATATCATAGAACATAAATTGTAGGAAGCATAATTCTCTACAAAAAAGGTCTCTTAACATTTTGCCATAGCTCGCTTCGTTTCCGAGATATTTGCAGATATATCTCAAGGGAAGGGGCCTGACGGACATATTTCGAGATATTTCTTCTTCTTGTTGTTCTTCTTCTGCACAGCTAAGCTCGAAGTGGCATTTGCAGCTCGCAATAGTGCAGAGTTATCTCAAAGAAAGAGGCCACGGTGTTTCTGTACCTCTATTATGTTGGTGCAGCTTCGGAACTTTTAAATATCTTGATATATCTCGAGAACTACGCCTCTGATCGAAAAATATCATAGAACATAAAAAGTAGGAAACTTAATTCTCTACAAAAAAGATCTCTTAACATTTTGCCATAGCTCGCTTCGTTTCCGAGATATTTGCAGATTTATCTCAAGGGAAGGGCCCTGACGGACATATTTCGAGATATTTCTTCTTCTTGTTGTTCTTCTTCTGCACAGCTAAGCTGGAAGTGGCATTTGCGGCTCGCACTAGTGCAGAGTTATCTCAAAGAAAGGAGCCACGGTGTTTCTGTATCTCTATTATGTTGGTGCGGCTTCGGAACTTTTAAATATCTTGATATATCTCGAGAACTGCGCATCTGATCAAAAAATATCATAGAAGATAAAAAGTAGGAAACATAATTCTCTACAAAAAAGGTCTCTTAACATTTTGCCATAGCTCGCTTCGTTTCCGAGATATTTGCAGATTTATCTCAAGGGAAGGGGCCTGACGGACATATTTCGAGATATTTCTTCTTCTTGTTGTTCTTCTTCTGCACAGCTAAGCTGGAAGTGGCATTTGCGGCTCGCACTAGTGCAGAGTTGTCTCAACGAAAGGGGCCACGGTGTTTCTGTATCTCTATTATGTTGGTGCGGCTTCGGAACTTTTAAATATCTCGATATATCTCGATAACTACGCTTCTGATCAAAAAATATCATAGAACATAAATTGTAGGAAGCATAATTCTCTACAAAAAAGGTCTCTTAACATTTTGCCATAGCTCGCTTCGTTTCCGAGATATTTGCAGATATATCTCAAGGGAAGGGGCCTGACGGACATATTTCGAGATATTTCTTCTTCTTGTTGTTCTTCTTCTGCACAGCTAAGCTGGAAGTGGCATTTGCAGCTCGCAATAGTGCAGAGTTATCTCAAAGAAAGGGGCCACGGTGTTTCTGTATCTCTATTATGTTGGTGCGGCTTCGGAACTTTTAAATATCTTGATATATCTCGAGAACTACGCATCTGATCAAAAAATATCATAGAACATAAAAAGTAGGAAACTTAATTCTCTACAAAAAAGGTCTCTTAACATTTTGCCATAGCTCGCTTCGTTTCCGAGATATTTGCAGATTTATCTCGAGGGAAGGGGCCTGACGGACATATTTCGAGATATTTCTTCTTCTTGTTGTTCTTCTTCTGCACAGCTAAGCTGGAAGCGGCATTTGCGGCTCGCACTAGTGCAGAGTTATCTCAAAGAAAGGGGCCACGGTGTTTCTGTATCTCTATTATGTTGGTGCGGCTTCGGATCTTTTAAATATCTCGATATATCTCGAAAACTACGCTTCTGATCAAAAAATATCATAGAACATAAATTGTGGGAAACATAATTCTCTACAAAAAAGGTCTCTTAACATTTTGCCGTAGCTCGCTTCGTTTCCGAGATATTTGCAGATTTATCTCAAGGGAAGGGGCCTGACGGACATATTTCCAGATATTTCCTCTTCTTGTTGTTCTTCTTCTGCACAGCTAAGCTGGAAGTGGCATTTGCAGCTCGCAATAGTGCAGAGTTATCTCAAAGAAAGGGGCCACGGTGTTTCTGTATCTCTATTATGTTGGTGCGGCTTCGGAACTTTTAAATATCTTGATATATCTCGAGAACTACGCATCTGATCGAAAAATATCATAGAACATAAAAAGTAGGAAACTTAATTCTCTACAAAAGAGGTCTCTTAACATTTTGCCATAGCTCGCTTCGTTTCCGAGATATTTGCAGATTTATCTCAAGGGAAGGGGCCTGACGGACATATTTCGAGATATTTCTTCTTTTTGTTGTTCTTCTTCTGCACAGCTAAGCTGGAAGTGGCATTTGCAGCTCGCAATAGTGCAGAGTTATCTCAAAGAAAGGGGCCACGGTGTTTCTGTATCTCTATTATGTTGGTGCGGCTTCGGAACTTTTAAATATCTCGATATATCTCGAAAACTACGCTTCTGATCAAAAAATATCATAGAACGTAAATTGTAGGAAACATTATTCTCTACAAAAAAGGTCTCTTAACATTTTGCCATAGCTCGCTTCGTTTCCGAGATATGTGCAGATTCATCTCAAGGGAAGGGGTCTGACGGACATATTTCGAGATATTTCTTCTTCTTGTTGTTCTTCTTCTGCACAGCTAAGCTCGAAGTGGCATTTGCAGCTCGCAATAGTGCAGAGTTATCTCAAAGAAAGAGGCCACGGTGTTTCTGTACCTCTATTATGTTGGTGCAGCTTCGGAACTTTTAAATATCTTGATATATCTCGAGAACTACGCATCTGATCAAAAAATATCATCGAACATGAAAAGTAGGAAACATAGTTCTCTACAAAAAAGGTCTCTTAACATTTTGCCATTGCTCGCTTCGTTTCCGAGATATTTGCAGATTTATCTCAAGGGAAGTGGCCTGACGGACATATTTCGAGATATTCCTTCTTCTTGTTGTTCTTCTTCTGCACAGCTAAACTGGAAGTGGCATTTCCAGCTCGCAATCGTGCAGAGTTATCTCAAAGAAAGGGGCCACGGTGTTTCTGTATCTCTATTATGTTGGTGCGGCTTCGGAACTTTTAAATATCTTGATATATCTCGAGAACTACGCCTCTGATCGAAAAATATCATAGAACATAAAAAGTAGGAAACTTAATTCTCTACAAAAAAGGTCTCTTAACATTTTGCCATAGCTCGCTTCGTTTCCGAGATATTTGCAGATTTATCTCAAGGGAAGGGCCCTGACGGACATATTTCGAGATATTTCTTCTTCTTGTTGTTCTTCTTCTGCACAGCTAAGCTGGAAGTGGCATTTGCGGCTCGCACTAGTGCAGAGTTATCTCAAAGAAAGGAGCCACGGTGTTTCTGTATCTCTATTATGTTGGTGCGGCTTCGGAACTTTTAAATATCTTGATATATCTCGAGAACTGCGCATCTGATCAAAAAATATCATAGAACATAAAAAGTAGGAAACATAATTCTCTACAAAAAAGGTCTCTTAACATTTTGCCATAGCTCGCTTCGTTTCCGAGATATTTGCAGATTTATCTCAAGGGAAGGGGCCTGACGGACATATTTCGAGATATTTCTTCTTCTTGTTGTTCTTCTTCTGCACAGCTAAGCTGGAAGTGGCATTTGCGGCTCGCACTAGTGCAGAGTTGTCTCAACGAAAGGGGCCACGGTGTTTCTGTATCTCTATTATGTTGGTGCGGCTTCGGAACTTTTAAATATCTCGATATATCTCGATAACTACGCTTCTGATCAAAAAATATCATAGAACATAAATTGTAGGAAGCATAATTCTCTACAAAAAAGGTCTCTTAACATTTTGCCATAGCTCGCTTCGTTTCCGAGATATTTGCAGATATATCTCAAGGGAAGGGGCCTGACGGACATATTTCGAGATATTTCTTCTTCTTGTTGTTCTTCTTCTGCACAGCTAAGCTGGAAGTGGCATTTGCAGCTCGCAATAGTGCAGAGTTATCTCAAAGAAAGGGGCCACGGTGTTTCTGTATCTCTATTATGTTGGTGCGGCTTCGGAACTTTTAAATATCTTGATATATCTCGAGAACTACGCATCTGATCAAAAAATATCATAGAACATAAAAAGTAGGAAACTTAATTCTCTACAAAAAAGGTCTCTTAACATTTTGCCATAGCTCGCTTCGTTTCCGAGATATTTGCAGATTTATCTCGAGGGAAGGGGCCTGACGGACATATTTCGAGATATTTCTTCTTCTTGTTGTTCTTCTTCTGCACAGCTAAGCTGGAAGCGGCATTTGCGGCTCGCACTAGTGCAGAGTTATCTCAAAGAAAGGGGCCACGGTGTTTCTGTATCTCTATTATGTTGGTGCGGCTTCGGATCTTTTAAATATCTCGATATATCTCGAAAACTACGCTTCTGATCAAAAAATATCATAGAACATAAATTGTAGGAAACATAATTGTCTACAAAAAAGGTCTCTTAACATTTTGCCGTAGCTCGCTTCGTTTCCGAGATATTTGCAGATTTATCTCAAGGGAAGGGGCCTGACGGACATATTTCCAGATATTTCCTCTTCTTGTTGTTCTTCTTCTGCACAGCTAAGCTGGAAGTGGCATTTGCAGCTCGCAATAGTGCAGAGTTATATCAAAGAAAGGGGCCACGGTGTTTCTGTATCTCTATTATGTTGGTGCGGCTTCGGAACTTTTAAATATCTTGATATATCTCGAGAACTACGCATCTGATCGAAAAATATCATAGAACATAAAAAGTAGGAAACTTAATTCTCTACAAAAGAGGTCTCTTAACATTTTGCCATAGCTCGCTTCGTTTCCGAGATATTTGCAGATTTATCTCAAGGGAAGGGGCCTGACGGACATATTTCGAGATATTTCTTCTTTTTGTTGTTCTTCTTCTGCACAGCTAAGCTGGAAGTGGCATTTGCAGCTCGCAATAGTGCAGAGTTATCTCAAAGAAAGGGGCCACGGTGTTTCTGTATCTCTATTATGTTGGTGCGGCTTCGGAACTTTTAAATATCTCGATATATCTCGAAAACTACGCTTCTGATCAAAAAATATCATAGAACGTAAATTGTAGGAAACATTATTCTCTACAAAAAAGGTCTCTTAACATTTTGCCATAGCTCGCTTCGTTTCCGAGATATGTGCAGATTCATCTCAAGGGAAGGGGTCTGACGGACATATTTCGAGATATTTCTTCTTCTTGTTGTTCTTCTTCTGCACAGCTAAGCTCGAAGTGGCATTTGCAGCTCGCAATAGTGCAGAGTTATCTCAAAGAAAGAGGCCACGGTGTTTCTGTACCTCTATTATGTTGGTGCAGCTTCGGAACTTTTAAATATCTTGATATATCTCGAGAACTACGCATCTGATCAAAAAATATCATAGAAGATAAAAAGTAGGAAACTTAATTCTGTGCAAAAAAGGTCTCTTAACATTTCGCCATAGCTCGCTTCGTTTCCGAGATATTTGCAGATATATCTCAAGGGAAGGGGCCTGACGGACATATTTCGAGATATTTCTTCTTCTTGTTGTTCTTCTTCTGCACAGCTAAGCTGGAAGTGGCATTTGCGGCTCGCACTAGTGCACAGTTATCTCAAAGAAAGGGGCCACGGTGTTTCTGTATCTCTATTATGTTGGTGCGTCTTCGGAACTTTTAAATATCTCGATATATCTCGAAAGCTACGCTTCTGATCAAAAAATATCATAGAACATAAATTGTAGGAAACATAATTCCCTACAAAAAAGGTCTCTCAACATTTCGCCATAGCTCGCTTCGTTTCCGAGATATTTGCAGATATATCTCAAGGGAAGGGGCCTGACGGACATATTTCGAGATATTTCTTCTTCTTGTTGTTCTTCTTCTGCACAGCTAAGCTGGAAGTGGCATTTACAGCTCGCAATAGTGCAGAGTTATCTCAAAGAAAGGGGCCACGGTGTTTCTGTATCTCTATTATGTTGGTGCGGCTTCGGAACTTTTAAATATCTTGATATATCTCGAGAACTACGCATCTGATCAAAAAATATCATAGAACATAAAAAGTAGGAAACTTAATTCTCTACAAAAAAGGTCTCTAAACATTTTGCCATAGCTCGCTTCGTTTCCGAGATATTTGCAGATTTATCTCAAGGGAAGGGGCCTGACGGACATATTTCGAGATATTTCTTCTTCTTGTTGTTCTTCTTCTGCACAGCTAAGCTGGAAGTGGCATTTGCGGCTCGCACTAGTGCAGAGTTATCTCAAAGAAAGGGGCCACGGTGTTTCTGTATCCCTATTATGTTGGTGCGGCTTCGGAACTTTTAAATATCTCGATATATCTCGAAAACTACGCTTCTGATCAAAAAATATCATAGAACATAAATTGTAGGAAGCATAATTCTCTACAAAAAAGGTCTCTTAACATTTTGCCATAGCTCGCTTCGTTTCCGAGATATTTGCAGATATATCTCAAGGGAAGGGGCCTGACGGACATATTTCGAGATATTTCTTCTTCTTGTTGTTCTTCTTCTGCACAGCTAAGCTGGAAGTGGCATTTGCAGCTCGCAATAGTGCAGAGTTATCTCAAAGAAAGGGGCCACGGTGTTTCTGTATCTCTATTATGTTGGTGCGGCTTCGGAACTTTTAAATATCTTGATATATCTCGAGAACTACGCATCTGATCGAAAAATATCATAGAACATAAAAAGTAGGAAACTTAATTCTCTACAAAAGAGGTCTCTTAACATTTTGCCATAGCTCGCTTCGTTTCCGAGATATTTGCAGATTTATCTCAAGGGAAGGGGCCTGACGGACATATTTCGAGATATTTCTTCTTTTTGTTGTTCTTCTTCTGCACAGCTAAGCTGGAAGTGGCATTTGCAGCTCGCAATAGTGCAGAGTTATCTCAAAGAAAGGGGCCACGGTGTTTCTGTATCTCTATTATGTTGGTGCGGCTTCGGAACTTTTAAATATCTCGATATATCTCGAAAACTACGCTTCTGATCAAAAAATATCATAGAACGTAAATTGTAGGAAACATTATTCTCTACAAAAAAGGTCTCTTAACATTTTGCCATAGCTCGCTTCGTTTCCGAGATATGTGCAGATTCATCTCAAGGGAAGGGGTCTGACGGACATATTTCGAGATATTTCTTCTTCTTGTTGTTCTTCTTCTGCACAGCTAAGCTCGAAGTGGCATTTGCAGCTCGCAATAGTGCAGAGTTATCTCAAAGAAAGAGGCCACGGTGTTTCTGTACCTCTATTATGTTGGTGCAGCTTCGGAACTTTTAAATATCTTGATATATCTCGAGAACTACGCATCTGATCAAAAAATATCATCGAACATGAAAAGTAGGAAACATAGTTCTCTACAAAAAAGGTCTCTTAACATTTTGCCATTGCTCGCTTCGTTTCCGAGATATTTGCAGATTTATCTCAAGGGAAGTGGCCTGACGGACATATTTCGAGATATTCCTTCTTCTTGTTGTTCTTCTTCTGCACAGCTAAACTGGAAGTGGCATTTCCAGCTCGCAATCGTGCAGAGTTATCTCAAAGAAAGGGGCCACGGTGTTTCTGTATCTCTATTATGTTGGTGCGGCTTCGGAACTTTTAAATATCTTGATATATCTCGAGAACTACGCCTCTGATCGAAAAATATCATAGAACATAAAAAGTAGGAAACTTAATTCTCTACAAAAAAGGTCTCTTAACATTTTGCCATAGCTCGCTTCGTTTCCGAGATATTTGCAGATTTATCTCAAGGGAAGGGCCCTGACGGACATATTTCGAGATATTTCTTCTTCTTGTTGTTCTTCTTCTGCACAGCTAAGCTGGAAGTGGCATTTGCGGCTCGCACTAGTGCAGAGTTATCTCAAAGAAAGGAGCCACGGTGTTTCTGTATCTCTATTATGTTGGTGCGGCTTCGGAACTTTTAAATATCTTGATATATCTCGAGAACTGCGCATCTGATCAAAAAATATCATAGAACATAAAAAGTAGGAAACATAATTCTCTACAAAAAAGGTCTCTTAACATTTTGCCATAGCTCGCTTCGTTTCCGAGATATTTGCAGATTTATCTCAAGGGAAGGGGCCTGACGGACATATTTCGAGATATTTCTTCTTCTTGTTGTTCTTCTTCTGCACAGCTAAGCTGGAAGTGGCATTTGCGGCTCGCACTAGTGCAGAGTTGTCTCAACGAAAGGGGCCACGGTGTTTCTGTATCTCTATTATGTTGGTGCGGCTTCGGAACTTTTAAATATCTTGATATATCTCGAGAACTACGCATCTGATCGAAAAATATCATAGAACATAAAAAGTAGGAAACTTAATTCTCTACAAAAGAGGTCTCTTAACATTTTGCCATAGCTCGCTTCGTTTCCGAGATATTTGCAGATTTATCTCAAGGGAAGGGGCCTGACGGACATATTTCGAGATATTTCTTCTTTTTGTTGTTCTTCTTCTGCACAGCTAAGCTGGAAGTGGCATTTGCAGCTCGCAATAGTGCAGAGTTATCTCAAAGAAAGGGGCCACGGTGTTTCTGTATCTCTATTATGTTGGTGCGGCTTCGGAACTTTTAAATATCTCGATATATCTCGAAAACTACGCTTCTGATCAAAAAATATCATAGAACGTAAATTGTAGGAAACATTATTCTCTACAAAAAAGGTCTCTTAACATTTTGCCATAGCTCGCTTCGTTTCCGAGATATGTGCAGATTCATCTCAAGGGAAGGGGTCTGACGGACATATTTCGAGATATTTCTTCTTCTTGTTGTTCTTCTTCTGCACAGCTAAGCTCGAAGTGGCATTTGCAGCTCGCAATAGTGCAGAGTTATCTCAAAGAAAGAGGCCACGGTGTTTCTGTACCTCTATTATGTTGGTGCAGCTTCGGAACTTTTAAATATCTTGATATATCTCGAGAACTACGCATCTGATCAAAAAATATCATCGAACATGAAAAGTAGGAAACATAGTTCTCTACAAAAAAGGTCTCTTAACATTTTGCCATTGCTCGCTTCGTTTCCGAGATATTTGCAGATTTATCTCAAGGGAAGTGGCCTGACGGACATATTTCGAGATATTCCTTCTTCTTGTTGTTCTTCTTCTGCACAGCTAAACTGGAAGTGGCATTTCCAGCTCGCAATCGTGCAGAGTTATCTCAAAGAAAGGGGCCACGGTGTTTCTGTATCTCTATTATGTTGGTGCGGCTTCGGAACTTTTAAATATCTTGATATATCTCGAGAACTACGCCTCTGATCGAAAAATATCATAGAACATAAAAAGTAGGAAACTTAATTCTCTACAAAAAAGGTCTCTTAACATTTTGCCATAGCTCGCTTCGTTTCCGAGATATTTGCAGATTTATCTCAAGGGAAGGGCCCTGACGGACATATTTCGAGATATTTCTTCTTCTTGTTGTTCTTCTTCTGCACAGCTAAGCTGGAAGTGGCATTTGCGGCTCGCACTAGTGCAGAGTTATCTCAAAGAAAGGAGCCACGGTGTTTCTGTATCTCTATTATGTTGGTGCGGCTTCGGAACTTTTAAATATCTTGATATATCTCGAGAACTGCGCATCTGATCAAAAAATATCATAGAACATAAAAAGTAGGAAACATAATTCTCTACAAAAAAGGTCTCTTAACATTTTGCCATAGCTCGCTTCGTTTCCGAGATATTTGCAGATTTATCTCAAGGGAAGGGGCCTGACGGACATATTTCGAGATATTTCTTCTTCTTGTTGTTCTTCTTCTGCACAGCTAAGCTGGAAGTGGCATTTGCGGCTCGCACTAGTGCAGAGTTGTCTCAACGAAAGGGGCCACGGTGTTTCTGTATCTCTATTATGTTGGTGCGGCTTCGGAACTTTTAAATATCTCGATATATCTCGATAACTACGCTTCTGATCAAAAAATATCATAGAACATAAATTGTAGGAAGCATAATTCTCTACAAAAAAGGTCTCTTAACATTTTGCCATAGCCCGCTTCGTTTCCGAGATATTTGCAGATATATCTCAAGGGAAGGGGCCTGACGGACATATTTCGAGATATTTCTTCTTCTTGTTGTTCTTCTTCTGCACAGCTAAGCTGGAAGTGGCATTTGCAGCTCGCAATAGTGCAGAGTTATCTCAAAGAAAGGGGCCACGGTGTTTCTGTATCTCTATTATGTTGGTGCGGCTTCGGAACTTTTAAATATCTTGATATATCTCGAGAACTACGCATCTGATCAAAAAATATCATAGAAGATAAAAAGTAGGAAACTTAATTCTCTACAAAAAAGGTCTCTTAACATTTTGCCATAGCTCGCTTCGTTTCCGAGATATTTGCAGATTTATCTCGAGGGAAGGGGCCTGACGGACATATTTCGAGATATTTCTTCTTCTTGTTGTTCTTCTTCTGCACAGCTAAGCTGGAAGCGGCATTTGCGGCTCGCACTAGTGCAGAGTTATCTCAAAGAAAGGGGCCACGGTGTTTCTGTATCTCTATTATGTTGGTGCGGCTTCGGATCTTTTAAATATCTCGATATATCTCGAAAACTACGCTTCTGATCAAAAAATATCATAGAACATAAATTGTAGGAAACATAATTGTCTACAAAAAAGGTCTCTTAATATTTTGCCGTAGCTCGCTTCGTTTCCGAGATATTTGCAGATTTATCTCAAGGGAAGGGGCCTGACGGACATATTTCCAGATATTTCCTCTTCTTGTTGTTCTTCTTCTGCACAGCTAAGCTGGAAGTGGCATTTGCAGCTCGCAATAGTGCAGAGTTATATCAAAGAAAGGGGCCACGGTGTTTCTGTATCTCTATTATGTTGGTGCGGCTTCGGAACTTTTAAATATCTTGATATATCTCGAGAACTACGCATCTGATCGAAAAATATCATAGAACATAAAAAGTAGGAAACTTAATTCTCTACAAAAGAGGTCTCTTAACATTTTGCCATAGCTCGCTTCGTTTCCGAGATATTTGCAGATTTATCTCAAGGGAAGGGGCCTGACGGACATATTTCGAGATATTTCTTCTTTTTGTTGTTCTTCTTCTGCACAGCTAAGCTGGAAGTGGCATTTGCAGCTCGCAATAGTGCAGAGTTATCTCAAAGAAAGGGGCCACGGTGTTTCTGTATCTCTATTATGTTGGTGCGGCTTCGGAACTTTTAAATATCTCGATATATCTCGAAAACTACGCTTCTGATCAAAAAATATCATAGAACGTAAATTGTAGGAAACATTATTCTCTACAAAAAAGGTCTCTTAACATTTTGCCATAGCTCGCTTCGTTTCCGAGATATGTGCAGATTCATCTCAAGGGAAGGGGTCTGACGGACATATTTCGAGATATTTCTTCTTCTTGTTGTTCTTCTTCTGCACAGCTAAGCTCGAAGTGGCATTTGCAGCTCGCAATAGTGCAGAGTTATCTCAAAGAAAGAGGCCACGGTGTTTCTGTACCTCTATTATGTTGGTGCAGCTTCGGAACTTTTAAATATCTTGATATATCTCGAGAACTACGCATCTGATCAAAAAATATCATAGAAGATAAAAAGTAGGAAACTTAATTCTGTACAAAAAAGGTCTCTTAACATTTCGCCATAGCTCGCTTCGTTTCCGAGATATTTGCAGATATATCTCAAGGGAAGGGGCCTGACGGACATATTTCGAGATATTTCTTCTTCTTGTTGTTCTTCTTCTGCACAGCTAAGCTGGAAGTGGCATTTGCGGCTCGCACTAGTGCACAGTTATCTCAAAGAAAGGGGCCACGGTGTTTCTGTATCTCTATTATGTTGGTGCGTCTTCGGAACTTTTAAATATCTCGATATATCTCGAAAGCTACGCTTCTGATCAAAAAATATCATAGAACATAAATTGTAGGAAACATAATTCCCTACAAAAAAGGTCTCTCAACATTTCGCCATAGCTCGCTTCGTTTCCGAGATATTTGCAGATATATCTCAAGGGAAGGGGCCTGACGGACATATTTCGAGATATTTCTTCTTCTTGTTGTTCTTCTTCTGCACAGCTAAGCTGGAAGTGGCATTTACAGCTCGCAATAGTGCAGAGTTATCTCAAAGAAAGGGGCCACGGTGTTTCTGTATCTCTATTATGTTGGTGCGGCTTCGGAACTTTTAAATATCTTGATATATCTCGAGAACTACGCATCTGATCAAAAAATATCATAGAACATAAAAAGTAGGAAACTTAATTCTCTACAAAAAAGGTCTCTAAACATTTTGCCATAGCTCGCTTCGTTTCCGAGATATTTGCAGATTTATCTCAAGGGAAGGGGCCTGACGGACATATTTCGAGATATTTCTTCTTCTTGTTGTTCTTCTTCTGCACAGCTAAGCTGGAAGTGGCATTTGCGGCTCGCACTAGTGCAGAGTTATCTCAAAGAAAGGGGCCACGGTGTTTCTGTATCCCTATTATGTTGGTGCGGCTTCGGAACTTTTAAATATCTCGATATATCTCGAAAACTACGCTTCTGATCAAAAAATATCATAGAACATAAATTGTAGGAAGCATAATTCTCTACAAAAAAGGTCTCTTAACATTTTGCCATAGCTCGCTTCGTTTCCGAGATATTTGCAGATATATCTCAAGGGAAGGGGCCTGACGGACATATTTCGAGATATTTCTTCTTCTTGTTGTTCTTCTTCTGCACAGCTAAGCTGGAAGTGGCATTTGCAGCTCGCAATAGTGCAGAGTTATCTCAAAGAAAGGGGCCACGGTGTTTCTGTATCTCCATTATGTTGGTGCGGCTTCGGAACTTTTAAATATCTTGATATATCTCGAGAACTACGCGTCTGATCAAAAAATATCATAGAAAATAAAAAGTAGGAAACTTAATTCTCTACAAAAACGGTCTCTTAACATTTTGCCATAGCTCGCTTCGTTTCCGAGATATTTGCAGATATATCTCAAGGGAAGGGGCCTGACGGACATATTTCGAGATATATCTTCTTCTTGTTGTTCTTCTTCTGCACAGCTAAGCTGGAAGTGGCATTTGCGGCTCGCACTAGTGCACAGTTATCTCAAAGAAAGGGGCCACGGTGTTTCTGTATCTCTATTATGTTGGTGCGTCTTCGGAACTTTTAAATATCTCGATATATCTCGAAAACTACGCTTCTGATCAAAAAATATCATAGAACATAAATTGTAGGAAACATAGTTCTCTACAAAAAACGTCTCTTAACATTTTGCCATAGCTCGCTTCGTTTCCGAGATATTTGCAGATTCACTTCAAAGGAACTGGCCTGACGGACATATTTCGAGATATTTCTTCTTCTTGTTGTTCTTCTTCTGCACAGCTAAGCTGGAAGTGGCATTTGCGGCTCGCACTAGTGCACAGTTATCTCAAAGAAAGGGGCCACGGTGTTTCTGTATCTCTATTATGTTGGTGCGTCTTCGGAACTTTTAAATATCTCGATATATCTCGAAAACTACGCTTCTGATCAAAAAATATCATAGAACATAAATTGTAGGAAACATAGTTCTCTACAAAAAACGTCTCTTAACATTTTGCCATAGCTCGCTTCGTTTCCGAGATATTTGCAGATTCACTTCAAAGGAACTGGCCTGACGGACATATTTCGAGATATTTCTTCTTCTTGTTGTTCTTCTTCTGCACAGCTAAGCTGGAAGTGGCATTTGCAGCTCGCAATAGTGCAGAGTTATCTCAAAGAGAGGGGCCACGGTGTTTCTGTATCTCTATTATGTTGGTGCGGCTTCGGAACTTTTAAATATCTTGATATATCTCGAGAACTACGCATCTGATCAAAAAATATCATAGAAGATAAAAAGTAGGAAACTTAATTCTCTACAAAAAAGGTCTCTTAACATTTTGCCATAGCTCGCTTCGTTTCCGAGATATTTGCAACTTTATCTCAAGGGAAGGGGCCTGACGGACATATTTCGAGATATTGCTTCTTCTTCTTGTTCTTCTTCTGCACAGCTAAGCTGGAAGTGGCATTTGCGGCTCGCACTAGTGCACAGTTATCTCAAAGAAAGGGGCCACGGTGTTTCTGTATCTCTATTATGTTGGTGCGGCTTCGGAACTTTTAAATATCTTGATATATCTCGAGAACTACGCATCTGATCAAAAAATATCATAGAACATAAAAAGCAGGAAACTTAATTCTCTACAAAAAAGGTCTCTAAACATTTTGCCATAGCTCGCTTCGTTTCCGAGATATTTGCAGATTTATCTCAAGGGAAGGGGCCTGACGGACATATTTCGAGATATTTCTTCTTCTTGTTGTTCTTCTTCTGCACAGCTAAGCTGGAAGTGGCATTTGCGGCTCGCACTAGTGCAGAGTTATCTCAAAGAAAGGGGCCACGGTGTTTCTGTATCCCTATTATGTTGGTGCGGCTTCGGAACTTTTAAATATCTCGATATATCTCGAAAACTACGCTTCTGATCAAAAAATATCATAGAACATAAATTGTAGGAAGCATAATTCTCTACAAAAAAGGTCTCTTAACATTTTGCCATAGCTCGCTTCGTTTCCGAGATATTTGCAGATATATCTCAAGGGAAGGGGCCTGACGGACATATTTCGAGATATTTCTTCTTCTTGTTGTTCTTCTTCTGCACAGCTAAGCTGGAAGTGGCATTTGCAGCTCGCAATAGTGCAGAGTTATCTCAAAGAAAGGGGCCACGGTGTTTCTGTATCTCTATTATGTTGGTGCGGCTTCGGAACTTTTAAATATCTTGATATATCTCGAGAACTACGCGTCTGATCAAAAAATATCATAGAAAATAAAAAGTAGGAAACTTAATTCTCTACAAAAACGGTCTCTTAACATTTTGCCATAGCTCGCTTCGTTTCCGAGATATTTGCAGATATATCTCAAGGGAAGGGGCCTGACGGACATATTTCGAGATATATCTTCTTCTTGTTGTTCTTCTTCTGCACAGCTAAGCTGGAAGTGGCATTTGCGGCTCGCACTAGTGCACAGTTATCTCAAAGAAAGGGGCCACGGTGTTTCTGTATCTCTATTATGTTGGTGCGTCTTCGGAACTTTTAAATATCTCGATATATCTCGAAAACTACGCTTCTGATCAAAAAATATCATAGAACATAAATTGTAGGAAACATAATTCTCTACAAAAAACGTCTCTTAACATTTTGCCATAGCTCGCTTCGTTTTCGAGATATTTGCAGATTCAGCTCAAAGGAACTGGCCTGACGGACATATTTCGAGATATTTCTTCTTCTTGTTGTTCTTCTTCTGCACAGCTAAGCTGGAAGTGGCATTTGCGGCTCGCACTAGTGCACAGTTATCTCAAAGAAAGGGGCCACGGTGTTTCTGTATCTCTATTATGTTGGTGCGTCTTCGGAACTTTTAAATATCTCGATATATCTCGAAAACTACGCTTCTGATCAAAAAATATCATAGAACATAAATTGTAGGAAACATAGTTCTCTACAAAAAACGTCTCTTAACATTTTGCCATAGCTCGCTTCGTTTCCGAGATATTTGCAGATTCACTTCAAAGGAACTGGCCTGACGGACATATTTCGAGATATTTCTTCTTCTTGTTGTTCTTCTTCTGCACAGCTAAGCTGGAAGTGGCATTTGCAGCTCGCAATAGTGCAGAGTTATCTCAAAGAGAGGGGCCACGGTGTTTCTGTATCTCTATTATGTTGGTGCGGCTTCGGAACTTTTAAATATCTTGATATATCTCGAGAACTACGCATCTGATCAAAAAATATCATAGAAGATAAAAAGTAGGAAACTTAATTCTCTACAAAAAAGGTCTCTTAACATTTTGCCATAGCTCGCTTCGTTTCCGAGATATTTGCAATTTTATCTCAAGGGAAGGGGCCTGACGGACATATTTCGAGATATTGCTTCTTCTTCTTGTTCTTCTTCTGCACAGCTAAGCTGGAAGTGGCATTTGCGGCTCGCACTAGTGCACAGTTATCTCAAAGAAAGGGGCCACGGTGTTTCTGTATCTCTATTATGTTGGTGCGGCTTCGGAACTTTTAAATATCTTGATATATCTCGAGAACTACGCATCTGATCAAAAAATATCATAGAACATAAAAAGCAGGAAACTTAATTCTCTACAAAAAAGGTCTCTAAACATTTTGCCATAGCTCGCTTCGTTTCCGAGATATTTGCAGATTTATCTCAAGGGAAGGGGCCTGACGGACATATTTCGAGATATTTCTTCTTCTTGTTGTTCTTCTTCTGCACAGCTAAGCTGGAAGTGGCATTTGCGGCTCGCACTAGTGCAGAGTTATCTCAAAGAAAGGGGCCACGGTGTTTCTGTATCCCTATTATGTTGGTGCGGCTTCGGAACTTTTAAATATCTCGATATATCTCGAAAACTACGCTTCTGATCAAAAAATATCATAGAACATAAATTGTAGGAAGCATAATTCTCTACAAAAAAGGTCTCTTAACATTTTGCCATAGCTCGCTTCGTTTCCGAGATATTTGCAGATATATCTCAAGGGAAGGGGCCTGACGGACATATTTCGAGATATTTCTTCTTCTTGTTGTTCTTCTTCTGCACAGCTAAGCTGGAAGTGGCATTTACAGCTCGCAATAGTGCAGAGTTATCTCAAAGAAAGGGGCCACGGTGTTTCTGTATCTCTATTATGTTGGTGCGGCTTCGGAACTTTTAAATATCTTGATATATCTCGAGAACTACGCATCTGATCAAAAAATATCATAGAACATAAAAAGTAGGAAACTTAATTCTCTACAAAAGAGGTCTCTTAACATTTTGCCATAGCTCGCTTCGTTTCCGAGATATTTGCAGATATATCTCAAGGGAAGGGGCCTGACGGACATATTTCGAGATATATCTTCTTCTTGTTGTTCTTCTTCTGCACAGCTAAACTGGAAGTGGCATTTCCAGCTCGCAGTAGTGCAGAGTTATCTCAAAGAAAGGGGCCACGGTGTTTCTGTATCTCTATTATGTTGTTGCGGCTTCGGAACTTTTAAATATCTTGATATATCTCGAGAACTACGCATCTGATCAAAAAATATCATAGAACACAAAAAATAGGAAACTTAATTCTCTACAAAAGAGGTCTCTTAACATTTTGCCATAGCTCGCTTCGTTTCCGAGATATTTGAAGATTTATCTCAAGGGAAGGGGCCTAACGGACATATTTCGAGATATTTCTTCTTCTTGTTGTTCTTCTTCTGCACAGCTAAACTGGAAGTGGCATTTCCAGCTCGCAATAGTGCAGAGTTATCTCAAAGAGAGGGGCCACGGTGTTTCTGTATCTCTATTATGTTGGTGCGGCTTCGGAACTTTTAAATATCTTGATATATCTCGAGAACTACGCATCTGATCAAAAAATATCATAGAACATAAATTGTAGGAAACATAATGCTCTACAAAAAAGGTCTCTGAACATTTTGCCATAGCTCGCTTCGTTTCCGAGATATTTGCAGATATATCTCAAGGGAAGGGGCCTGACCGACATATTTCGAGATATTTCTTCTTCTTGTTGTTCTTCTTCTGCACAGCTAAGCTGGAAGTGGCATTTGCGGCTCGCACTAGTGCAGAGTTATCTCAAAGAAAGGGGCCACGGTGTTTCTGTATCTCTATTATGTTGGTGCGGCTTCGGAACTTTTAAATATCTCGATGTATCTCGAAAACTACGCTTCTGATCAAAAAATATCATAGAACATAAATTGTAGGAAACATAATTCTCTACAAAAAATGTCTCTTAACATTTTGCCATAGCTCGCTTCGTTTCCGAGATATTTGCAGATTCAGCTCAAAGGAACTGGCCTGACGGACATATTTCGAGATATTTCTTCTTCTTGTTGTTCTTCCTCTGCACAGCTAAGCTGGAAGTGGCATTTGCAGCTCGCAATAGTGCAGAGTTATCTCAAAGAAAGGGGCCACGGTGTTTCTGTATCTCTATTATGTTGGTGCGGCTTCGGAACTTTTAAATATCTTAATATATCTCGAGAACTACGCATCTGATCAAAAAATATCATAGAACATAAAAAGTAGGAAACTTAATTCTCTACAAAAAAGGTCTCTTAACATTTTGCCATAGCTCGCTTCGTTTCCGAGATATTTGCAGATTTATCTCAAGGGAAGGGGCCTGACGGACATATTTCGAGATATTTCTTCTTCTTGTTGTTCTTCTTCTGCACAGCTAAGCTGGAAGTGGCATTTGCGGCTCGCACTAGTGCAGAGTTATCTCAAAGAAAGGGGCCACGGTGTTTCTGTATCTCTATTATGTTGGTGCGGCTTCGGAACTTTTAAATATCTCGATATATCTCGAAAACTACGCTTCTGATCAAAAAATATCATAGAACATAAATTGTAGGAAACATAATTCTCTACAAAAAAGGTCTCTTAACATTTTGCCATAGCTCGCTTCGTTTCCGAGATATTTGCAGATATATCTCAAGGGAAGGGGCCTGACGGACATATTTCGAGATATTTCTTCTTCTTGTTGTTCTTCTTCTGCACAGCTAAGCTGGAAGTGGCATTTACAGCTCGCAATAGTGCAGAGTTATCTCAAAGAAAGGGGCCACGGTGTTTCTGTATCTCTATTATGTCGGTGCGGCTTCGGAACTTTTAAATATCTTGATATATCTCGAGAACTACGCATTTAATCAAAAAATATCATAGAACATAAAAAGTAGGAAACTTAATTCTCTACAAAAAAGGTCTCTTAACATTTTGCCATAGCTCGCTTCGTTTCCGAGATATTTGCAGATTTATCTCAAGGGAAGGGGCCTGACGGACATATTTTGAGATACTTCTTCTTCTTGTTGTTCTTCTTCTGCACAGCTAAGCTGGAAGTGGCATTTGCAGCTCGCAATAGTGCAGAGTTATCTCAAAGAAAGGGGCCACGGTGTTTCTGTATCTCTATTATGTTGGTGCGGCTTCGGAACTTTTAAATATCTTAATATATCTCGAGAACTACGCATCTGATCAAAAAATATCATAAAACATAAAAAGTAGGAAACTTAATTCTCTACAAAAAAGGTCTCTTAACATTTTGCCATAGCTCGCTTCGTTTCCGAGATATTTGCAGATTCAGCTCAAAGGAACTGGCCTGACGGACATATTTCGAGATATTTCTTCTTCTTGTTGTTCTTCCTCTGCACAGCTAAGCTGGAAGTGGCATTTGCAGCTCGCAATAGTGCAGAGTTATCTCAAAGAAAGGGGCCACGGTGTTTCTGTATCTCTATTATGTTGGTGCGGCTTCGGAACTTTTAAATATCTTGATATATCTCGAGAACTACGCATCTGATCAAAAAATATCATAGAACATAAAAAGTAGGAAACTTAATTCTCTACAAAAAAGGTCTCTTAACATTTTGCCATAGCTCGCTTCGTTTCCGAGATATTTGCAGATTTATCTCAAGGGAAGGGGCCTGACGGACATATTTCGAGATATTTCTTCTTCTTGTTGTTCTTCCTCTGCACAGCTAAGCTGGAAGTGGCATTTGCAGCTCGCAATAGTGCAGAGTTATCTCAAAGAAAGGGGCCACGGTGTTTCTGTATCCCTATTATGTTGGTGCGGCTTCTGAACTTTTAAATATCTCGATATATCTCGAAAACTACGCTTCTGACCAAAAAATATCATAGAACGTAAATTGTAGGAAACATAATTCTCTACAAAAAACGTCTCTTAACATTTTGCCATAGCTCGCTTCGTTTCCGAGATATTTGCAGATTCAGCTCAAAGGAACTGGCCTGACGGACATATTTCGAGATATTTCTTCTTCTTGTTGTTCTTCCTCTGCACAGCTAAGCTGGAAGTGGCATTTGCGGCTCGCACTAGTGCAGAGTTATCTCAAAGAAAGGGGCCACGGTGTTTCTGTATCCCTATTATGTTGGTGCGGCTTCGGAACTTTTAAATATCTAGATATATCTCGAAAACTACGCTTCTGATCAAAAAATATCATAGAACATAAATTGTAGGAAACATAATTCTCTACAAAAAACGTCTCTTAACATTTTGCCATAGCTCGCTTCGTTTCCGAGATATTTGCCGATTCAGCTCAAAGGAACTGGCCTGACGGACATATTTCGAGATATTTCTTCTTCTTGTTGTTCTTCCTCTGCACAGCTAAGCTGGAAGTGGCATTTGCAGCTCGCAATAGTGCAGAGTTATCTCAAAGAAAGGGGCCACGGTGTTTCTGTATCTCTATTATGTTGGTGCGGCTACGAAACTTTTAAATATCTTGATATATCTCGAGAACTACGCATCTGATCAAAAAATATCATAGAACATAAAAAGTAGGAAACTTAGTTCTCTACAAAAAAGGTCTCTCAACATTTTGCCATAGCTCGCTTCGTTTCCGAGATATTTGCAGATTTATCTCAAGGGAAGGGGCCTAACGGACATATTGCGAGATATTTCTTCTTCTTGTTGTTCTTCTTCTGCACAGCTAAGCTGGAAGTGGCATTTGCAGCTCGCAATAGTGCAGAGTTATCTCAAAGAGAGGGGCCACGGTTTTTCTGTATCTCTATTATGTTGGTGCGGCTTCGGAACTTTTAAATATCTTGATATATCTCGCGAACTACGCATCTGATCAAAAAATATCATAGACCATAAAAAGTAGGAAACTTAATTCTCTACAAAAAAGGTCTCTCAACATTTTGCCATAGCTCGCTTCGTTTCCGAGATATTTGCAGATTTATCTCAAGGGAAGGGGCCTAACGGACATATTGCGAGATATTTCTTCTTCTTGTTGTTCTTCTTCTGCACAGCTAAACTGGAAGTGGCATTTCCAGCTCGCAATAGTGCAGAGTTATCTCAAAGAAAGGGGCCACGGTGTTTCTGTATCTCTATTATGTTGGTGCGGCTTCGGAACTTTTAAATATCTTGATATATCTCGAGAACTGCGCATCTGATCAAAAAATATCATAGAACATAAAAAGTACGAAACTTAATTCTCTACAAAAAAGGTCTCTTAACATTTTGCCATAGCTCGCTTCGTTTCCGAGATATTTGCAGATTTATCTCAAGGGAAGGGGCCTAACGGACATATTTCGAGTTATTTCTTCTTCTTGTTGTTCTTCCTCTGCACAGCTAAACTGGAAGTGGCATTTCCAGCTCGCAATAGTGCAGAGTTATCTCAAAGAAAGGGGCCACGGTGTTTCTGTATCTCTATTATGTTGGTGCGGCTTCGGAACTTTTAAATATCTTGATATATCTCGAGAACTACGCATCTGATCAAAAAATATCATAGAACATAAAAAGTAGGAAACTTAATTCGCTACAAAAAAGGTCTCTTAACATTTCGCCATAGCTCGCTTCGTTTCCGAGATATTTGCAGATTTATCTCAAGGGAAGGGGCCTGTCGGACATATTTCGAGATATTTCTTCTTCTTGTTGTTCTTCTTCTGCACAGCTAAGCTGGAAGTGGCATTTGCGGCTCGCACTAGTGCAGAGTTATCTCAAAGAAAGGGGCCACGGTGTTTCTGTATCTCTATTATGTTGGTGCGGCTTCGGAACTTTTAAATATCTCGATATATCTCGAAAACTACGCTTCTGATCGAAAAATATCATAGAACATAAATTGTAGGAAACATAATTCTCTACAAAAAACGTCTCTTAACATTTTGCCATAGCTCGCTTCGTTTCCGAGATATTTGCAGATTTATCTCAAGGGAAGGGGCCTAACGGACATATTTCGAGATATTTCTTCTTCTTGTTGTTCTTCTTCTGCACAGCTAAGCTGGAAGTGGCATTGGCGGCTCGCACTATTGCAGAGTTATCTCAAAGAAAGGGGCCACGGTGTTTCTGTATCTCTATTATGTTGGTGCGGCTTCGGAACTTTTAAATATCTTGATATATCTCGAGAACTACGCATCTGATCAAAAAATATCATAGAACATAAAAAGTAGGAAACTTAATTCTCTACAAAAAAGGTCTCTTAACATTTTGCCATACCTCGCTTCGTTTCCGAGATATTTGCAGATTTATCTCAAGGGAAGGGGCCTGACGGACATATTTCGAGATATTTCTTCTTCTTGTTATTCTTCTTCTGCACAGCTAAGCTGGAAGTGGCATTTGCGGCTCGCACTAGTGCAGAGTTATCTCAAAGAAAGGGGCCACGGTGTTTCTGTATCTGTATTATGTTGGTGCGGCTTCGGAACTTTTAAATATCTTGATATATCTCGAGAACTACGCATCTGATCAAAAAATATCATAGAACATAAAAAGTAGGAAACTTAATTCTATACAAAAAAGGTCTCTTAACATTTTGCCATAGCTCGCTTCGTTTCCGAGATATTTGCAGATTTATCTCAAGGGAAGGGGCCTGACGGACATATTTCGAGATATTTCTTCTTCTTGTTGTTCTTCTTCTGCACAGCTAAGCTGGAAGTGGCATTTGCGGCTCGCACTAGTGCAGAGTTATCTCAAAGAAAGGGGCCACGGTGTTTCTGTATGTGTATTATGTTGGTGCGGCTTCGGCACTTTTAAATATCTTGATATATCTCGAGAACTACGCATCTGATCAAAAAATACCATAGAAGATAAAAAGTAGGAAACTTAATTCTCTACAAAGAAGGTCTCTTAACATTTCGCCATAGCTCGCTTCGTTTCCGAGATATTTGCAGATTTATCTCAAGGGAAGGGGCCTGTCGGACATATTTCGAGATATTTCTTCTTCTTGTTGTTCTTCTTCTGCACAGCTAAGCTGGAAGTGGCATTTGCGGCTCGCACTAGTGCAGAGTTATCTCAAAGAAAGGGGCCACGGTGTTTCTGTATCTCTATTATGTTGGTGCGGCTTCGGAACTTTTAAATATCTCGATATATCTCGAAAACTACGCTTCTGATCGAAAAATATCATAGAACATAAATTGTAGGAAACATAATTCTCTACAAAAAACGTCTCTTAACATTTTGCCATAGCTCGCTTCGTTTCCGAGATATTTGCAGATTTATCTCAAGGGAAGGGGCCTAACGGACATATTTCGAGATATTTCTTCTTCTTGTTGTTCTTCTTCTGCACAGCTAAGCTGGAAGTGGCATTTGCGGCTCGCACTATTGCAGAGTTATCTCAAAGAAAGGGGCCACGGTGTTTCTGTATCTCTATTATGTTGGTGCGGCTTCGGAACTTTTAAATATCTTGATATATCTCGAGAACTACGCGTCTGATCAAAAAATATCATAGAACATAAAAAGTAGGAAACATAATTCTCTACAAAAAAGGTCTCTTAACATTTTGCCATAGCTCGCTTCGTTTCCGAGATATTTGCAGATTTATCTCAAGGGAAGGGGCCTGACGGACATTTTTCGAGATATTTCTTCTTCTTGTTGTTCTTCTTCTGCACAGCTAAGCTGGAAGTGGCATTTGCGGCTCGCAATAGTGCAGAGTTATCTCAAAGAAAGGAGCCACGGTGTTTCTGTATCTCTATTATGTTGGTGCGGCTTCGGAACTTTTAAATATCTTGATATATCTCGAGAACTACGCATCTGATCAAAAAATATCATAGAACATAAAAAGTAGGAAACTTAATTCTCTACAAAAAAGGTATCTTAACATTTTGCCATAGCTCGCTTCGTTTCCGAGATATTTGCAGATTCATCTCAAGGGAAGGGGCCTGACGGACATATTTCGAGATATTTCTTCTTCTTGTTGTTCTTCTTCTGCACAGCTAAGCTGGAAGTGGCATTTGCAGCTCGCAATAGTGCAGAGTTATCTCAAAGAGAGGGGCCACGGTTTTTCTGTATCTCTATTATGTTGGTGCGGCTTCGGAACTTTTAAATATCTTGATATATCTCGCGAACTACGCATCTGATCAAAAAATATCATAGAACATAAAAAGTAGGAAACTTAATTCTCTACAAAAAAGGTCTCTCAACATTTTGCCATAGCTCGCTTCGTTTCCGAGATATTTGCAGATTTATCTCAAGGGAAGGGGCCTAACGGACATATTGCGAGATATTTCTTCTTCTTGTTGTTCTTCTTCTGCACAGCTAAACTGGAAGTGGCATTTCCAGCTCGCAATAGTGCAGAGTTATCTCAAAGAGAGGGGCCACGGTGTTTCTGTATCTCTATTATGTTGGTGCGGCTTCGGAACTTTTAAATATCTTGATATATCTCGAGAACTACGCATCTGATCAAAAAATATCATAGAACATAAAAAGTAGGAAACTTAATTCTCTACAAAAAAGGTCTCTTAACATTTTGCCATAGCTCGCGTCGTTTCCGAGATATTTGCAGATTTATCTCAAGGGAAGGGGCCTAAGGGACATATTTCGAGATATTTCTTCTTCTTGTTGTTCTTCTTCTGCACAGCTAAACTGGAAGTGGCATTTCCAGCTCGCAATAGTGCAGAGTTATCTCAAAGAAAGGAGCCACGGTGTTTCTGTATCTCTATTATGTTGGTGCGGCTTCGGAACTTTTAAATATCTTGATATATCTCGAGAACTACGCATCTGATCAAAAAATATCATAGAACATAAAAAGTAGGAAACTTAATTCTCTACAAAAAAGGTCTCTTAACATTTTGCCATAGCTCGCTTCGTTTCCGAGATATTTGCAGATTTATCTCAAGGGAAGGGGCCTGACGGACATATTTCGAGATATTTCTTCTTCTTGTTGTTCTTCTTCTGCACCGCTAAGCTGGAAGTGGCATTTGCGGCTCGCACTAGTGCAGAGTTATCTCAAAGAAAGGGGCCACGGTGTTTCTGTATGTGTATTATGTTGGTGCGGCTTCGGCACTTTTAAATATCTTGATATATCTCGAGAACTACGCATCTGATCAAAAAATATCA
This sequence comes from Osmia lignaria lignaria, assembly GCF_051020975.1. Classification (NCBI taxonomy): domain Eukaryota; kingdom Metazoa; phylum Arthropoda; class Insecta; order Hymenoptera; family Megachilidae; genus Osmia; species Osmia lignaria. Next base: position 5,804,677 of record NW_027478161.1, read on the forward strand.
TAGAACATAAATTGTAGGAAACATAATTCTCTACAAAAAACGTCTCTTAACATTTTGCCATAGCTCGCTTCGTTTCCGAGATATTTGCAGATTCAGCTCAAAGGAACGGGCCTGACGGACATATTTCGAGATACTTCTTTTTCTTGTTGTTCTTCCTCTGCACAGCTAAGCTGGAAGTGGCATTTGCAGCTCGCAATAGTGCAGAGTTATCTCAAAGAAAGGGGCCACGGTGTTTCTGTATCTCTATTATGTTGGTGCGGCTTCGGAACTTTTAAGTATCTTGATATATCTCGAGAACTACGCATCTGATCAAAAAATATCATAGAACATAAAAAGTAGGAAACTTAATTCTCTACAAAAAAGGTCTCTTAACATTTTGCCATAGCTCGCTTCGTTTCCGAGATATTTGCAGATTTATCTCAAGGGAAGGGGCCTGACGGACATATTTCGAGATATTTCTTCTTCTTGTTGTTCTTCTTCTGCACAGCTAAGCTGGAAGTGGCATTTGCGGCTCGCACTAGTGCAGAGTTATCTCAAAGAAAGGGGCCACGATGTTTCTGTATCTCTATTATGTTGGTGCGGCTTCGGAACTTTTAAATATCTCGATATATCTCGAAAACTACGCTTCTGATCAAAAAATATCATAGAACATAAATTGTAGGAAACATAATTCTCTACAAAAAACGTCTCTTAACATTTTGCCATAGCTCGCTTCGTTTCCGAGATATTTGCAGATTCAGCTCAAAGGAACGGGCCTGACGGACATATTTCGAGATACTTCTTTTTCTTGTTGTTCTTCCTCTGCACAGCTAAGCTGGAAGTGGCATTTGCAGCTCGCAATAGTGCAGAGTTATCTCAAAGAAAGGGGCCACGGTGTTTCTGTATCTCTATTATGTTGGTGCGGCTTCGGAACTTTTAAATATCTTGATATATCTCGAGAACTACGCATCTGATCAAAAAATATCATAGAACATAAAAAGTAGGAAACTTAATTCTCTACAAAAAAGGTCTCTTAACATTTTGCCATAGCTCGCTTCGTTTCCGAGATATTTGCAGATTTATCTCAAGGGAAGGGGCCTGACGGACATATTTCGAGATATTTCTTCTTCTTGTTGTTCTTCTTCTGCACAGCTAAGCTGGAAGTGGCATTTGCGGCTCGCACTAGTGCAGAGTTATCTCAAAGAAAGGGGCCACGGTGTTTCTGTATCTCTATTATGTTGGTGCGGCTTCGGAACTTTAAAATATCTCGATATATCTCGAAAACTACGCTTCTGATCAAAAAATATCATAGAACATAAATTGTAGGAAACATAATTCTCTACAAAAAACGTCTCTTAACATTTTGCCATAGCTCGCTTCGTTTCCGAGATATTTGCAGATTCAGGTCAAAGGAACGGGCCTGACGGACATATTTCGAGATACTTCTTTTTCTTGTTGTTCTTCCTCTGCACAGCTAAGCTGGAAGTGGCATTTGCAGCTCGCAATAGTGCAGGGTTATCTCAAAGAAAGGGGCCACGGTGTTTCTGTATCTCTATTATGTTGGTGCGGCTTCGGAACTTTTAAATATCTTGATATATCTCGAGAACTACGCATCTGATCAAAAAATATCATAGAGCATAAAAAGTAGGAAACTTAATTCTCTACAAAAAAGGTCTCTTAACATTTTGCCATAGCTCGCTTCGTTTCCGAGATATTTGCAGATTTATCTCAAGGGAAGGGGCCTGACGGACATATTTCGAGATATTTCTTCTTCTTGTTGTTCTTCTTCTGCACAGCTAAGCTGGAAGTGGCATTCGCGGCTCGCACTAGTGCAGAGTTACCTCAAAGAAAGGGGCCACGGTGTTTCTGTATCTCTATTATGTTGGTGCGGCTTCGGAACTTTTAAATATCTTGATATATCTCGAGAACTACGCATCTGATCAAAAAATATCATACAACATAAAAAGTAGGAAACTTAATTCTCTACAAAAAAGGTCTCTTAACATTTTGCCATAGCTCGCTTCGTTTCCGAGATATTTGCAGATTTATCTCAAGGGAAGGGGCCTGACGGACATATTTCGAGATATTTCTTCTTCTTGTTGTTCTTCTTCTGCACAGCTAAGCTGGAAGTGGCATTTACAGCTCGCAATAGTGCAGAGTTATCTCAAAGAAAGGGGCCACGGTGTTTCTGTATCTCTATTATGTTGGTGCGGCTTCGGAACTTTTAAATATCTTGATATATCTCGAGAACTACGCATCTGATCAAAAAATATCATAGAACATAAAAAGTAGGAAACTTAATTCTCTACAAAAGAGGTCTCTTAACATTTTGCCATAGCTCGCTTCGTTTCCGAGATATTTGCAGATTTATCTCAAGGGAAGGGGCCTGACGGACATATTTCGAGATATTTCTTCTTCTTGTTGTTCTTCTTCTGCACAGCTAAGCTGGAAGTGGCATTTGCGGCTCGCACTATAGCAGAGTTATCTCAAAGAAAGGGGCCACGGTGTTTCTGTATCTCTATTATGTTGGTGCGGCTTCGGAACTTTTAAATATCTCGATATATCTCGAAAACTACGCTTCTGATCAAAAAATATCATAGAACATAAATTGTAGGAAACATAATTCTCTACAAAAAAGGTCTCTCAACATTTTGCCATAGCTCGCTTCGTTTCCGAGATATTTGCAGATATATCTCAAGGGCAGGGGCCTGACGGACATATTTCGAGGTATTTCTTCTTCTTGTTGTTCTTCTTCTGCACAGCTAAGCTGGAAGTGGCATTTACAGCTCGCAATAGTGCAGAGTTATCTCAAACAAAGGGGCCACGGCGTTTCTGTATCTCTATTATGTTGGTGCGGCTTCGGAACTTTTAAATATCTTGATATATCTCGAGAACTGCGCATCTGATCAAGAAATATCATAGAGCATAAAAAGTAGGAAACTTAATTCTCTACAAAAAAGGTCTCTTAACATTTTGCCATAGCTCGCTTCGTTTCCGAGATATTTGCAGATTTATCTCAAGGGAAGGGGCCTAACGGACATATTTCGAGATATTTCTTCTTCTTGTTGTTCTTCTTCTGCACAGCTAAGCTGGAAGTGGCATTTGCGGCTCGCACTATTGCAGAGTTATCTCAAAGAAAGGGGCCACGGTGTTTCTGTATCTCTATTATGTTGGTGCGGCTTCGGAACTTTTAAATATCTTGATATATCTCGAGAACTACGCATCTGATCAAAAAATATCATACAACATAAAAAGTAGGAAACTTAATTCTCTACAAAAAAGGTCTCTTAACATTTTGCCATAGCTCGCTTCGTTTCCGAGATATTTGCAGATTTATCTCAAGGGAAGGGGCCTGACGGACATATTTCGAGATATTTCTTCTTCTTGTTGTTCTTCTTCTGCACAGCTAAGCTGGAAGTGGCATTTGCGGCTCGCACTACTGCAGAGTTATCTCAAAGAAAGGGGCCACGGTGTTTCTGTATCTCTATTATGTTGGTGCGGCTTCGGAACTTTTAAATATCTTGATATATCTCGAGAACTACGCATCTGATCAAAAAATATCATAGAACATAAAAAGTAGGAAACTTAATTCTCTACAAAAAAGGTCTCTTAACATTTTGCCATAGCTCGCTTCGTTTCCGAGATATTTGCAGATTTATCTCAAGGGAAGGGGCCTGACGGACATATTTCGAGATATTTCTTCTTCTTGTTGTTCTTCTTCTGCACAGCTAAGCTGGAAGTGGCATTTGCGGCTCGCACTATAGCAGAGTTATCTCAAAGAAAGGGGCCACGGTGTTTCTGTATCTCTATTATGTTGGTGCGGCTTCGGAACTTTTAAATATCTCGATATATCTCGAAAACTACGCTTCTGATCAAAAAATATCATAGAACATAAATTGTAGGAAACATAATTCTCTACAAAAAAGGTCTCTCAACATTTTGCCATAGCTCGCTTCGTTTCCGAGATATTTGCAGATATATCTCAAGGGCAGGGGCCTGACGGACATATTTCGAGGTATTTCTTCTTCTTGTTGTTCTTCTTCTGCACAGCTAAGCTGGAAGTGGCATTTACAGCTCGCAATAGTGCAGAGTTATCTCAAACAAAGGGGCCACGGCGTTTCTGTATCTCTATTATGTTGGTGCGGCTTCGGAACTTTTAAATATCTTGATATATCTCGAGAACTGCGCATCTGATCAAGAAATATCATAGAACATAAAAAGTAGGAAACTTAATTCTCTACAAAAAAGGTCTCTTAACATTTTGCCATAGCTCGCTTCGTTTCCGAGATATTTGCAGATTTATCTCAAGGGAAGGGGCCTAACGGACATATTTCGAGATATTTCTTCTTCTTGTTGTTCTTCTTCTGCACAGCTAAGCTGGAAGTGGCATTTGCGGCTCGCACTATTGCAGAGTTATCTCAAAGAAAGGGGCCACGGTGTTTCTGTATCTCTATTATGTTGGTGCGGCTTCGGAACTTTTAAATATCTTGATATATCTCGAGAACTACGCATCTGATCAAAAAATATCATAGAACATAAAAAGTAGGAAACTTAATTCTCTACAAAAAAGGTCTCTTAACATTTTGCCATACCTCGCTTCGTTTCCGAGATATTTGCAGATTTATCTCAAGCGAAGGGGCCTGACGGACATATTTCGAGATATTTCTTCTTCTTGTTGTTCTTCTTCTGCACAGCTAAGCTGGAAGTGGCATTTGCGGCTCGCACTAGTGCAGAGTTATCTCAAAGAAAGGGGCCACGGTGTTTCTGTATCTGTATTATGTTGGTGCGGCTTCGGGACTTTTAAATATCTTGATATATCTCGAGAACTACGCATCTGATCAAAAAATATCATACAACATAAAAAGTAGGAAACTTAATTCTGTACAAAAAAGGTCTCTTAACATTTCGCCATAGCTCGCTTCGTTTCCGAGATATTTGCAGATTTATCTCAAGGGAAGGGGCCTGTCGGACATATTTCGAGATATTTCTTCTTCTTGTTGTTCTTCTTCTGCACAGCTAAGCTGGAAGTGGCATTTGCGGCTCGCACTAGTGCAGAGTTATCTCAAAGAAAGGGGCCACGGTGTTTCGGTATCTCTATTATGTTGGTGCGGCTTCGGAACTTTTAAATATCTCGATATATCTCGAAAACTACGCTTCTGATCGACAATTATCATAGAACATAAATTGTAGGAAACATAATTCTCTACAAAAAACGTCTCTTAACATTTTGCCATAGCTCGCTTCGTTTCCGAGATATTTGCAGATTCATCTCAAAGGAACGGGCCTGACGGACATATTTCGAGATACTTCTTTTTCTTGTTGTTCTTCCTCTGCACAGCTAAGCTGGAAGTGGCATTTGCAGCTCGCAATAGTGCAGAGTTATCTCAAAGAAAGGGGCCACGGTGTTTCTGTATCTCTATTATGTTGGTGCGGCTTCGGAACTTTTAAATATCTTGATATATCTCGAGAACTACGCATCTGATCAAAAAATATCATAGAACATAAAAAGTAGGAAACTTAATTCTCTACAAAAAAGGTCTCTTAACATTTTGCCATAGCTCGCTTCGTTTCCGAGATATTTGCAGATTTATCTCAAGGGAAGGGGCCTGACGGACATATTTCGAGATATTTCTTCTTCTTGTTGTTCTTCTTCTGCACAGCTAAGCTGGAAGTGGCATTTGCGGCTCGCACTATTGCAGAGTTATCTCAAAGAAAGGGGCCACGGTGTTTCTGTATCTCTATTATGTTGGTGCGGCTTCGGAACTTTTAAATATCTCGATATATCTCGAAAACTACGCTTCTGATCAAAAAATATCATAGTACATAAATTGTAGGAAACATAATTCTCAACAAAAAAGGTCTCTCAACATTTTGCCATAGCTCGCTTCGTTTCCGAGATATTTGCAGATTTATCTCAAGGGAAGGGGCCTGTCGGACATATTTCGAGATATTTCTTCTTCTTGTTGTTCTTCTTCTGCACAGCTAAGCTGGAAGTGGCATTTGCGGCTCGCACTAGTGCAGAGTTATCTCAAAGAAAGGGGCCACGGTGTTTCGGTATCTCTATTATGTTGGTGCGGCTTCGGAACTTTTAAATATCTCGATATATCTCGAAAACTACGCTTCTGATCGAAAAATATCATAGAACATAAATTGTAGGAAACATAATTCTCTACAAAAAACGTCTCTTAACATTTTGCCATAGCTCGCTTCGTTTCCGAGATATTTGCAGATTCAGCTCAAAGGAACGGGCCTGACGGACATATTTCGAGATACTTCTTTTTCTTGTTGTTCTTCCTCTGCACAGCTAAGCTGGAAGTGGCATTTGCAGCTCGCAATAGTGCAGAGTTATCTCAAAGAAAGGGGCCACGGTGTTTCTGTATCTCTATTATGTTGGTGCGGCTTCGGAACTTTTAAATATCTCGATATATCTCGAAAACTACGCTTCTGATCAAAAAATATCATAGAACATAAATTGTAGAAAACATAATTCTCTACAAAAAAGGTCTCTCAACATTTTGCCATAGCTCGCTTCGTTTCCGAGATATTTGCAGATATATCTCAAGGGCAGGGGCCTGACGGACATATTTCGAGATATTTCTTCTTCTTGTTGTTCTTCTTCTGCACAGCTAAGCTGGAAGTGGCATTTACAGCTCGCAATAGTGCAGAGTTATCTCAAAGAAAGGGGCCACGGTGTTTCTGTATCTCTATTATGTTGGTGCGGCTTCGGAACTTTTAAATATCTTGATATATCTCGAGAACTACGCATCTGCTCAAAAAATATCATAGAACATAAAAAGTAGGAAACTTAATTCTCTACAAAAAAGGTCTTTTAACATTTTGCCATAGCTCGCTTCGTTTCCGAGATATTTGCAGATTTATCTCAAGGGAAGGGGCCTAACGGACATATTTCGAGAAGTTTCTTCTTCTTGTTGTTCTTCTTCTGCACAGCTAAGCTGGAAGTGGCATTTGCGGCTCGCACTAGTGCACAGTTATCTCAAAGAAAGGGGCCACGGTGTTTCGGTATCTCTATTATGTTGGTGCGGCTTCGGAACTTTTAAATATCTCGATATATCTCGAAAACTACGCTTCTGATCGAAAAATATCATAGAACATAAATTATAGGAAACATAATTCTCTACAAAAAACGTCTCTTAACATTTTGCCATAGCTCGCTTCGTTTCCGAGATATTTGCAGATTCAGCTCAAAGGAACGGGCCTGACGGACATATTTCGAGATACTTCTTTTTCTTGTTGTTCTTCCTCTGCACAGCTAAGCTGGAAGTGGCATTTGCAGCTCGCAATAGTGCAGAGTTATCTCAAAGAAAGGGGCCACGGTGTTTCGGTATCTCTATTATGTTGGTGCGGCTTCGGAACTTTTAAATATCTCGATATATCTCGAAAACTACGCTTCTGATCGAAAAATATCATAGAACATAAATTGTAGGAAACATAATTCTCTACAAAAAAAAAAAATTTTGCCATAGCTCGCTTCGTTTCCGAGATATTTGCAGATTTATCTCAAGGGAAGGGGCCTGACGGACATATTTCGAGATATTTCTTCTTCTTGTTGTTCTTCTTCTGCACAGCTAAGCTGGAACTGGCATTTGCGGCTCGCACTATTGCAGAGTTATCTCAAAGAAAGGGGCCACGGTGTTTCTGTATCTCTATTATGTTGGTGCGGCTTCGGAACTTTTAAATATCTTGATATATCTCGAGAACTACGCATCTGATCAAAAAATATCATAGAACATAAAAAGTAGGAAACTTAATTCTCTACAAAAAAGGTCTCTTAACATTTTGCCATAGCTCGCTTCGTTTCCGAGATATTTGCAGATTTATCTCAAGGGAAGGGGCCTGACGGACATATTTCGAGATATTTCTTCTTCTTGTTGTTCTTCTTCTGCACAGCTAAGCTGGAAGTGGCATTTGCGGCTCGCACTATTGCAGAGTTATCTCAAAGAAAGGGGCCACGGTGTTTCTGTATCTCTATTATGTTGGTGCGGCTTCGGAACTTTTAAATATCTTGATATATCTCGAGAACTACGCATCTGATCAAAAAATATCATAGAACATAAAAAGTAGGAAACTTAATTCTCTACAAAAAAGGTCTCTTAACATTTTGCCATAGCTCGCTTCGTTTCCGAGATATTTGCAGATTTATCTCAAGGGAAGGGGCCTGACGGACATATTTCGAGATATTTCTTCTTCTTGTTGTTCTTCTTCTGCACAGCTAAGCTGGAAGTGGCATTTGCGGCTCGCACTATTGCAGAGTTATCTCAAAGAAAGGGGCCACGGTGTTTCTGTATCTCTATTATGTTGGTGCGGCTTCGGAACTTTTAAATATCTCGATATATCTCGAAAACTACGCTTCTGATCAAAAAATATCATAGAACATAAATTGTAGGAAACATAATTCTCTACAAAAAAGGTCTCTCAACATTTTGCCATAGCTCGCTTCGTTTCCGAGATATTTGCAAATATATTTCAAGGGCAGGGGCCTGACGGACATGTTTCGAGATATTTCTTCTTCTTGTTGTTCTTCTTCTGCACAGCTAAGCTGGAAGTGGCATTTACAGCTCGCAATAGTGCAGAGTTATCTCAAAGAAAGGGGCCACGGTGTTTCTGTATCTCTATTATGTTGGTGCGGCTTCGGAACTTTTAAATATCTTGATATATCTCGAGAACTACGCATCTGATCAAAAAATATCATAGAACATAAAAAGTAGGAAACTTAATTCTCTACAAAAAAGGTCTCTTAACATTTTGCCATAGCTCGCTTCGTTTCCGAGATATTTGCAGATTTATCTCAAGGGAAGGGGCCTGACGGACATATTTCGAGATATTTCTTCTTCTTGTTGTTCTTCTTCTGCACAGCTAAGCTGGAAGTGGCATTTGCGGCTCGCACTATTGCAGAGTTATCTCAAAGAAAGGGGCCACGGTGTTTCTGTATCTCTATTATGTTGGTGCGGCTTCGGAACTTTTAAATATCTCGATATATCTCGAAAACTACGCTTCTGATCAAAAAATATCATAGAACATAAATTGTAGGAAACATAATTCTCTACAAAAAAGGTCTCTCAACATTTTGCCATAGCTCGCTTCGTTTCCGAGATATTTGCAGATATATCTCAAGGGCAGGGGCCTGACGGACATATTTCGAGATATTTCTTCTTCTTGTTGTTCTTCTTCTGCACAGCTAAGCTGGAAGTGGCATTTACAGCTCGCAATAGTGCAGAGTTATCTCAAAGAAAGGGGCCACGGTGTTTCTGTATCTCTATTATGTTGGTGCGGCTTCGGAACTTTTAAATATCTTGATATATCTCGAGAACTACGCATCTGATCAAAAAATATCATAGAACATAAAAAGTAGGAAACTTAATGCTCTACAAAAAAGGTCTCTTAACATTTTGCCATAGCTCGCTTCGTTTCCGAGATATTTGCAGATTTATCTCAAGGGAAGGGGCCTAACGGACATATTTCGAGAAGTTTCTTCTTCTTGTTGTTCTTCTTCTGCACAGCTAAGCTGGAAGTGGCATTTGCGGCTCGCACTAGTGCACAGTTATCTCAAAGAAAGGGGCCACGGTGTTTCTGTATCTATTATGTTGGTGCGGCTTCGGAACTTTTAAATATCTTGATATATCTCGAGAACTACGCATCTGATCAAAAAATATCATAGAACATAAAAAGTAGGAAACTTAATTCTCTACAAAAAAGGTCTCTTAACATTTTCCATAGCTCGCTTCGTTTCCGAGATATTTGCAGATTTATCTCAAGGGAAGGGGCCTGACGGACATATTTCGAGATATTTCTTCTTCTTGTTGTTCTTCTTCTGCACAGCTAAGCTGGAAGTGGCATTTGCGGCTCGCACTAGTGCAGAGTTATCTCAAAGAAAGGGGCCACGGTGTTTCTGTATCTCTATTATGTTGGTGCGGCTTCGGAACTTTTAAATATCTCGATATATCTCGAAAACTACGCTTCTGATCAAAAAATATCATAGAACATAAATTGTAGGAAACATAATTCTCTACAAAAAAGGTCTCTCAACATTTTGCCATAGCTCGCTTCGTTTCCGAGATATTTGCAGATTTATCTCAAGGGAAGGGGCCTGTCGGACATATTTCGAGATATTTCTTCTTCTTGTTGTTCTTCTTCTGCACAGCTAAGCTGGAAGTGGCATTTGCGGCTCGCACTAGTGCAGAGTTATCTCAAAGAAAGGGGCCACGGTGTTTCGGTATCTCTATTATGTTGGTGCGGCTTCGGAACTTTTAGATATCTTGATATATCTCGAGAACTACGCATCTGATCAAAAAATATCATAGAACATAAAAAGTAGGAAACTTAATTCTCTACAAAAAAGGTCTCTTAACATTTTGCCATAGCTCGCTTCGTTTCCGAGATATTTGCAGATTTATCTCAAGGGAAGGGGCCTGACGGACATATTTCGAGATATTTCTTCTTCTTGTTGTTCTTCTTCTGCACAGCTAAGCTGGAAGTGGCATTTGCAGCTCGCAATAGTGCAGAGTTATCTCAAAGAAAGGGGCCACGGTGTTTCTGTATCTCTATTATGTTGGTGCGGCTTCGGAACTTTTAAATATCTTGATATATCTCGAGAACTACGCATCTGATCAAATAATATCATAGAACATAAAAAGTAGGAAACTTAATTCTCCACAAATAAGGTCTCTTAACATTTTGCCATAGCTCGCTTCGTTTCCGAGATATTTGCAGATTTATCTCAAGGGAAGGGGCCTGACGGACATATTTCGAGATATTTCTTCTTCTTGTTGGTCTTCTTCTGCACAGCTAAGCTGGAAGTGGCATTTGCAGCTCGCAATAGTGCAGAGTTATCTCCAAGAAAGGGGCACGGTGTTTCTGTATCTCTATTATGTTGGTGCGGCTTCGGATCTTTTAAATATCTCGATATATCTCGAAAACTACGCTTCTGATCAAAAAATATCATAGAACGTAAATTGTGGGAAACATAATTCTCTACAAAAAAGGTCTCTTAACATTTTGCCATAGCTCGCTTCGTTTCCGAGATATTTGCAGATTTATCTCAAGGGAAGGGGTCTGACGGACATATTTCGAGATATTTCTTCTTCTTGTTGTTCTTCTTCTGCACAGCTAAGCTGGAAGTGGCATTTGCACCTCGCAATAGTGCAGAGTTATCTCAAAGAAAGGGGCCACGGTGTTTCTGTATCTCTATTATGTTGGTGCGGCTTCGGAACTTTTAAATATCTTGATATATCTCGAGAACTACGCATCCGATCAAAAAATATCATAGAACATAAAAAGTAGGAAACTTAATTCTCTACAAAAAAGGTCTCTTAACATTTTGCCATAGCTCGCTTCGTTTCCGAGATATTTGCAGATTTATCTCGAGGGAAGGGGCCTGACGGACATATTTCGAGATATTTCTTCTTCTTGTTGTTCTTCTTCTGCACAGCTAAGCTGGACGTGGCATTTACAGCTCGCAATAGTGCAGAGTTATCTCAAAGAAAGGGGCCACGGTGTTTCTGTATCTCTATTATGTTGGTGCGGCTTCGGAACTTTTAAATATCTTGATATATCTCGAGAACTACGCATCTGATCAAAAAATATCATGGAACATAAAAAGTAGGAAACTTAATTCTCAACAAAAAAGGTCTCTTAACATTTTGCCATAGCTCGCTTCGTTTCCGAGATATTTGCAGATTTATCTCAAGGGAAGGGGCCTGACGGACATATTTCGAGATATTTCTTCTTCTTGTTGTTCTTCTTCTGCACAGCTAAACTGGAAGTGGCATTTCCAGCTCGCAGTAGTGCAGAGTTATCTCAAAGAAAGGGGCCACGGTGTTTCTGTATCTCTATTATGTTGGTGCGGCTTCGGAACTTTAAAATATCTTGATATATCTCGAGAACTACGCATCTGATCAAAAAATATCATAGAACGTAAAAAGTAGGAAACTTAATTCTCTACAAATAAAGTCGCTTAACATTTTGCCATAGCTCGCTTCGTTTCCGAGATATTTGCAGATTTATCTCAAGGGAAGGGGCCTGACGGACATATTTCGAGATATTTCTTCTTCTTGTTGTTCTTCTTCTGCACAGCTAAGCTGGAAGTGGCATTTGCAGCTCGCAATAGTGCAGAGTTATCTCAAAGAAAGGGGCCACGGTGTTTCTGTATTTCTATTATGTTGGTGCGGCTTCGGAACTTTTAAATATCTTGATATATCTCGAGAACTACGCATCTGATCAAATAATATCATACAACATAAAAAGTAGGAAACTTAATTCTCTACAAATAAGGTCTCTTAACATTTTGCCATAGCTCGCTTCGTTTCCGAGATATTTGCAGATTTATCTCAAGGGAAGGGGCCTGACGGACATATTTCGAGATATTTCTTCTTCTTGTTGGTCTTCTTCTGCACAGCTAAGCTGGAAGTGGCATTTGCAGCTCGCAATAGTGCAGAGTTATCTCAAAGAAAGGGGCCACGGTGTTTCTGTATCTCTATTATGTTGGTGCGGCTTCGGAACTTTTAAATATCTTGATATATCTCGAGAACTACGCATCTGATCAAATAATATCATAGAACATAAAAAGTAGGAAACTTAATTCTCTACAAATAAGGTCTCTTAACATTTTGCCATAGCTCGCTTCGTTTCCGAGATATTTGCAGATTTATCTCAAGGGAAGGGGCCTGACGGACATATTTCGAGATATTTCTTCTTCTTGTTGGTCTTCTTCTGCACAGCTAAGCTGGAAGTGGCATTTGCAGCTCGCAATGGTGCAGAGTTATCTCAAAGAAAGGGGCCACGGTGTTTCTGTATCTCTATTATGTTGGTGCGGCTTCGGATCTTTTAAATATCTCGATATATCTCGAAAACTACGCTTCTGATCAAAAAATATCATAGAACCTAAATTGTGGGAAACTTAATTCTCTACAAAAAAGGTCTCTTAACATTTTGCCATAGCTCGCTTCGTTTCCGAGATATTTGCAGATTTATCTCGAGGGAAGGGGCCTGACGGACATATTTCGAGATATTTCTTCTTCTTGTTGTTCTTCTTCTGCACAGCTAAGCTGGAAGCGGCATTTGCGGCTCGCACTAGTGCAGAGTTATCTCAAAGAAAGGGGCCACGGTGCTTCTGTATCCCTATTATGTTGGTGCAGCTTCGGATCTGTTAAATATCTCGATATATCTCGAAAACTACGCTTCTGATCAAAAAATATCATAGAACATAAATTGTAGGAAACATAATTCTCTACAAAAAAGGTCTCTTAACATTTTGCCATAGCTCGTTTCGTTTCCGAGATATTTGCAGATATATCTCAAGGGAAGGGGCCTGACGGACATATTTCGAGATATTTCCTCTTCTTGTTGTTCTTCCTCTGCACAGCTAAACTGGAAGTGGCATTTCCAGCTCGCAATAGCGCAGAGTTATCTCAAAGAAAGGGGCCACGGTGTTTCTGTATCTCTATTATGTTGGTGCGGCTTCGGAACTTTTAAATATCTTGATATATCTCGAGAACTACGCATCTGATCAAATAATATCATAGAACATAAGAAGTAGGAAACTTAATTCTCTACAAATAAGGTCTCTTAACATTCTGCCATAGCTCGCTTCGTTTCCGAGATATTTGCAGATTTATCTCAAGGGAAGGGGCCTGACGGACATATTTCGAGATATTTCTTCTTCTTGTTGGTCTTCTTCTGCACAGCTAAGCTGGAAGTGGCATTTGCAGCTCGCAATAGTGCAGAGTTATCTCAAAGAAAGGGGCCACGGTGTTTCTGTATCTCTATTATGTTGGTGCGGCTTCGGAACTTTTAAATATCTTGATATATCTCGAGAACTACGCATCTGATCAAAAAATATCACAGAACATAAAAAGTAGGAAACTTCATTCTCTACCAAAAAGGTCTCTTAACATTTTGCCATAGCTCGCTTCGTTTCCGAGATATTTGCAGATTTATCTCGAGGGAAGGGGCCTGACGGACATATTTCGAGATATTTCTTCTTCTTGTTGGTCTTCTTCTGCACAGCTAAGCTGGAAGTGGCATTTGCAGCTCGCAATGGTGCAGAGTTATCTCAAAGAAAGGGGCCACGGTGTTTCTGTATCTCTATTATGTTGGTGCGGCTTCGGAACTTTTAAATATCTTGATATATCTCGAGAACTACGCATCCGATCAAAAAATATCATAGAACATAAAAAGTAGGAAACTTAGTTCTCTACAAAAAAGGTCTCTTAACATTTTGCCATAGCTCGCTTCGTTTCCGAGATATTTGCAGATTTATCTCGAGGGAAGGGGCCTGACGGACATATTTCGAGATATTTCTTCTTCTTGTTGGTCTTCTTCTGCACAGCTAAGCTGGAAGTGGCATTTGCAGCTCGCAATGGTGCAGAGTTATCTCAAAGAAAGGGGCCACGGTGTTTCTGTATCTCTATTATGTTGGTGCGGCTTCGGATCTTTTAAATATCTCGATATATCTCGAAAACTACGCTTCTGATCGAAAAATATCATAGAACCTAAATTGTGGGAAACTTAATTCTCTACAAAAAAGGTCTCTTAACATTTTGCCATAGCTCGCTTCGTTTCCGAGATATTTGCAGATTTATCTCAAGGGAAGGGGCCTGACGGACATATTTCGAGATATTTCTTCTTCTTGTTGTTCTTCTTCTGCACAGCTAAGCTGGAAGTGGCATTTGCGGCTCGCACTATTGCAGAGTTATCTCAAAGAAAGGGGCCACGGTGTTTCTGTATCTCTATTATGTTGGTGCGGCTTCGGAACTTTTAAATATCTCGATATATCTCGAAAACTACGCTTCTGATCAAAAAATATCATAGAACATAAATTGTAGGAAACATAATTCTCTACAAAAAAGGTCTCTCAACATTTTGCCATAGCTCGCTTCGTTTCCGAGATATTTGCAGATATATCTCAAGGGCAGGGGCCTGACGGACATATTTCGAGATATTTCTTCTTCTTGTTGTTCTTCTTCTGCACAGCTAAGCTGGAAGTGGCATTTACAGCTCGCAATAGTGCAGAGTTATCTCAAAGAAAGGGGCCACGGTGTTTCTGTATCTCTATTATGTTGGTGCGGCTTCGGAACTTTTAAATATCTTGATATATCTCGAGAACTACGCATCTGATCAAAAAATATCATAGAACATAAAAAGTAGGAAACTTAATTCTCTACAAAAAAGGTCTCTTAATATTTTGCCATAGCTCGCTTCGTTTCCGAGATATTTGCAGATTTATCTCAAGGGAAGGGGCCTGACGGACATATTTCGAGATATTTCTTCTTCTTGTTGTTCTTCTTCTGCACAGCTAAGCTGGAAGTGGCATTTGCGGCTCGCACTATTGCAGAGTTATCTCAAAGAAAGGGGCCACGGTGTTTCTGTATCTCTATTATGTTGGTGCGGCTTCGGAACTTTTAAATATCTCGATATATCTCGAAAACTACGCTTCTGATCAAAAAATATCATAGAACATAAATTGGCGGAAACATAATTCTCTACAAAAAAGGTCTCTCAACATTTTGCCATAGCTCGCTTCGTTTCCGAGATATTTGCAGATATATCTCAAGGGCAGGGGCCTGACGGACATATTTCGAGATATTTCTTCTTCTTGTTGTTCTTCTTCTGCACAGCTAAGCTGGAAGTGGCATTTGCGGCTCGCACTAGTGCACAGTTATCTCAAAGAAAGGGGCCACGGTGTTTCTGTATCTCTAATATGTTGGTGCGGCTTCGGAACTTTTAAGTATCTCGATATATCTCGAAAACTACGCTTCTGATCAAAAAATATCATAGAACATAAATTGTAGGAAACATAATTCTCTACAAAAAAGGTCTCTTAACATTTTGCCATAGCTCGCTTCGTTTCCGAGATATTTGCAGATTCAGCTCAAAGGAACTGGCCTGACGGACATATTTCGAGATATTTCTTCTTCTTGTTGTTCTTGCTCTGCACAGCTAAGCTGGAAGTGGCATTTGCAGCTCGCAATAGTGCAGAGTTATCTCAAAGAAAGGGGCCACGGTGTTTCTGTATCTATTATGTTGGTGCGGCTTCGGAACTTTTAAATATCTTGATATATCTCGAGAACTACGCATCTGATCAAAAAATATCATAGAACATAAAAAGTAGGAAACTGAATTCTCTACAAAAAAGGTCTCTTAACATTTTGCCATAGCTCGCTTCGTTTCCGAGATATTTGCAGATTTATCTCAAGGGAAGGGGCCTGACGGACATATTTCGAGATATTTCTTCTTCTTGTTGTTCTTCTTCTGCACAGCTAAGCTGGAAGTGGCATTTGCGGCTCGCACTAGTGCAGAGTTATCTCAAAGAAAGGGGCCACGGTGTTTCTGTATCTCTATTATGTTGGTGCGGCTTCGGAACTTCTAAATATCTCGATATATCTCGAAAACTACGCTTCTGATCAAAAAATATCATAGAACATAAATTGTAGGAAACATAATTCTCTACAAAAAAGGTCTCTCAACATTTTGCCATAGCTCGCTTCGTTTCCGAGATATTTGCAGATTTATCTCAAGGGAAGGGGCCTGTCGGACATATTTCGAGATATTTCTTCTTCTTGTTGTTCTTCTTCTGCACAGCTAAGCTGGAAGTGGCATTTGCGGCTCGCACTAGTGCAGAGTTATCTCAAAGAAAGGGGCCACGGTGTTTCGCTATCTCTATTATGTTGGTGCGGCTTCGGAACTTTTAAATATCTCGATATATCTCGAAAACTACGCTTCTGATCGAAAAATATCATAGAACATAAATTGTAGGAAACATAATTCTCTACAAAAAACGTCTCTTAACATTTTGCCATAGTTCGCTTCGTTTCCGAGATATTTGCAGATTCAGCTCAAAGGAACGGGCCTGACGGACATATTTCGAGATACTTCTTTTTCTTGTTGTTCTTCCTCTGCACAGCTAAGCTGGAAGTGGCATTTGCAGCTCGCAATAGTGCAGAGTTATCTCAAAGAAAGGGGCCACGGTGTTTCTGTATCTCTATTATGTTGGTGCGGCTTCGGAACTTTTAAATATCTTGATATATCTCGAGAACTACGCATCTGATCAAAAAATATCATAGAACATAAAAAGTAGGAAACTTAATTCTCTACAAAAAAGGTCTCTTAACATTTTGCCATAGCTCGCTTCGTTTCCGAGATATTTGCAGATTTATCTCAAGGGAAGGGGCCTGACGGACATATTTCGAGATATTTCTTCTTCTTGTTGTTCTTCTTCTGCACAGCTAAGCTGGAAGTGGCATTTACAGCTCGCAATAGTGCAGAGTTATCTCAAAGAAAGGGGCCACGGTGTTTCTGTATCTCTATTATGTTGGTGCGGCTTCGGAACTTTTAAATATCTTGATATATCTCGAGAACTACGCATCTGATCAAAAAATATCATAGAACATAAAAAGTAGGAAACTTAATGCTCTACAAAAAAGGTCTCTTAACATTTTGCCATAGCTCGCTTCGTTTCCGAGATATTTGCAGATTTATCTCAAGGGAAGGGGCCTAACGGACATATTTCGAGAAGTTTCTTCTTCTTGTTGTTCTTCTTCTGCACAGCTAAGCTGGAAGTGGCATTTGCGGCTCGCACTAGTGCACAGTTATCTCAAAGAAAGGGGCCACGGTGTTTCTGTATCTCTAATATGTTGGTGCGGCTTCGGAACTTTTAAGTATCTCGATATATCTCGAAAACTACGCTTCTGATCAAAAAATATCATAGAACATAAATTGTAGGAAACATAATTCTCTACAAAAAACGTCTCTTAACATTTTGCCATAGCTCGCTTCGTTTCCGAGATATTTGCAGATTCAGCTCAAAGGAACTGGCCTGACGGACATATTTCGAGATATTTCTTCTTCTTGTTGTTCTTGCTCTGCACAGCTAAGCTGGAAGTGGCATTTGCAGCTCGCAATAGTGCAGAGTTATCTCAAAGAAAGGGGCCACGGTGTTTCTGTATCTATTATGTTGGTGCGGCTTCGGAGCTTTTAAATATCTTGATATATCTCGAGAACTACGCATCTGATCAAAAAATATCATAGAACATAAAAAGTAGGAAACTTAATTCTCTACAAAAAAGGTCTCTTAACATTTTGTCATAGCTCGCTTCGTTTCCGAGATATTTGCAGATTTATCTCAAGGGAAGGGGCCTGACGGACATATTTCGAGATATTTCTTCTTCTTGTTGTTCTTCTTCTGCACAGCTAAGCTGGAAGTGGCATTTGCGGCTCGCACTAGTGCAGAGTTATCTCAAAGAAAGGGGCCACGGTGTTTCTGTATCTCTATTATGTTGGTGCGGCTTCGGAACTTTTAAATATCTCGATATATCTCGAAAACTACGCTTCTGATCAAAAAATATCATAGAACATAAATTGTAGGAAACATAATTCTCTACAAAAAAGGTCTCTCAACATTTTGCCATAGCTCGCTTCGTTTCCGAGATATTTGCAGATTTATCTCAAGGGAAGGGGCCTGTCGGACATATTTCGAGATATTTCTTCTTCTTGTTGTTCTTCTTCTGCACAGCTAAGCTGGAAGTGGCATTTGCGGCTCGCACTAGTGCAGAGTTATCTCAAAGAAAGGGGCCACGGTGTTTCGGTATCTCTATTATGTTGGTGCGGCTTCGGAACTTTCAAATATCTCGATATATCTCGAAAACTACGCTTCTGATCGAAAAATATCATAGAACATAAATTGTAGGAAACATAATTCTCTACAAAAAACGTCTCTTAACATTTTGCCATAGCTCGCTTCGTTTCCGAGATATTTGCAGATTCAGCTCAAAGGAACGGGCCTGACGGACATATTTCGAGATACTTCTTTTTCTTGTTGTTCTTCCTCTGCACAGCTAAGCTGGAAGTGGCATTTGCAGCTCGCAATAGTGCAGAGTTATCTCAAAGAAAGGGGCCACGGTGTTTCTGTATCTCTATTATGTTGGTGCGGCTTCGGAACTTTTAAATATCTTGATATATCTCGAGAACTACGCATCTGATCAAAAAATATCATAGAACATAAAAAGTAGGAAACTTAATTCTCTACAAAAAAGGTCTCTTAACATTTTGCCATAGCTCGCTTCGTTTCCGAGATATTTGCAGATTTATCTCAAGGGAAGGGGCCTGACGGACATATTTCGAGATATTTCTTCTTCTTGTTGTTCTTCTTCTGCACAGCTAAGCTGGAAGTGGCATTTACAGCTCGCAATAGTGCAGAGTTATCTCAAAGAAAGGGGCCACGGTGTTTCTGTATCTCTATTATGTTGGTGCGGCTTCGGAACTTTTAAATATCTTGATATATCTCGAGAACTACGCATCTGATCAAAAAATATCATAGAACATAAAAAGTAGGAAACTTAATGCTCTACAAAAAAGGTCTCTTAACATTTTGCCATAGCTCGCTTCGTTTCCGAGATATTTGCAGATTTATCTCAAGGGAAGGGGCCTAACGGACATATTTCGAGAAGTTTCTTCTTCTTGTTGTTCTTCTTCTGCACAGCTAAGCTGGAAGTGGCATTTGCGGCTCGCACTAGTGCACAGTTATCTCAAAGAAAGGGGCCACGGTGTTTCTGTATCTCTAATATGTTGGTGCGGCTTCGGAACTTTTAAGTATCTCGATATATCTCGAAAACTACGCTTCTGATCAAAAAATATCATAGAACATAAATTGTAGGAAACATAATTCTCTACAAAAAACGTCTCTTAACATTTTGCCATAGCTCGCTTCGTTTCCGAGATATTTGCAGATTCAGCTCAAAGGAACTGGCCTGACGGACATATTTCGAGATATTTCTTCTTCTTGTTGTTCTTGCTCTGCACAGCTAAGCTGGAAGTGGCATTTGCAGCTCGCAATAGTGCAGAGTTATCTCAAAGAAAGGGGCCACGGTGTTTCTGTATCTATTATGTTGGTGCGGCTTCGGAGCTTTTAAATATCTTGATATATCTCGAGAACTACGCATCTGATCAAAAAATATCATAGAACATAAAAAGTAGGAAACTTAATTCTCTACAAAAAAGGTCTCTTAACATTTTGTCATAGCTCGCTTCGTTTCCGAGATATTTGCAGATTTATCTCAAGGGAAGGGGCCTGACGGACATATTTCGAGATATTTCTTCTTCTTGTTGTTCTTCTTCTGCACAGCTAAGCTGGAAGTGGCATTTGCGGCTCGCACTAGTGCAGAGTTATCTCAAAGAAAGGGGCCACGGTGTTTCTGTATCTCTATTATGTTGGTGCGGCTTCGGAACTTTTAAATATCTCGATATATCTCGAAAACTACGCTTCTGATCAAAAAATATCATAGAACATAAATTGTAGGAAACATAATTCTCTACAAAAAAGGTCTCTCAACATTTTGCCATAGCTCGCTTCGTTTCCGAGATATTTGCAGATTTATCTCAAGGGAAGGGGCCTGTCGGACATATTTCGAGATATTTCTTCTTCTTGTTGTTCTTCTTCTGCACAGCTAAGCTGGAAGTGGCATTTGCGGCTCGCACTAGTGCAGAGTTATCTCAAAGAAAGGGGCCACGGTGTTTCGGTATCTCTATTATGTTGGTGCGGCTTCGGAACTTTTAAATATCTCGATATATCTCGAAAACTACGCTTCTGATCGAAAAATATCATAGAACATAAATTGTAGGAAACATAATTCTCTACAAAAAACGTCTCTTAACATTTTGCCATAGCTCGCTTCGTTTCCGAGATATTTGCAGATTCAGCTCAAAGGAACGGGCCTGACGGACATATTTCGAGATACTTCTTTTTCTTGTTGTTCTTCCTCTGCACAGCTAAGCTGGAAGTGGCATTTGCAGCTCGCAATAGTGCAGAGTTATCTCAAAGAAAGGGGCCACGGTGTTTCTGTATCTCTATTATGTTGGTGCGGCTTCGGAACTTTTAAATATCTTGATATATCTCGAGAACTACGCATCTGATCAAAAAATATCATAGAACATAAAAAGTAGGAAACTTAATTCTCTACAAAAAAGGTCTCTTAACATTTTGCCATAGCTCGCTTCGTTTCCGAGATATTTGCAGATTTATCTCAAGGGAAGGGGCCTGACGGACATATTTCGAGATATTTCTTCTTCTTGTTGTTCTTCTTCTGCACAGCTAAGCTGGAAGTGGCATTTGCGGCTCGCACTATTGCAGAGTTATCTCAAAGAAAGGGGCCACGGTGTTTCTGTATCTGTATTATGTTGGTGCGGCTTCGGCACTTTTAAATATCTTGATATATCTCGAGAACTACGCATCTGATCAAAAAATATCATAGAAGATAAAAAGTAGGAAACTTAATTCTCTACAAAAAAGGTCTCTTAACATTTCGCCATACCACGCTTCGTTTCCGAGATATTTGCAGATTTATCTCAAGGGAAGGGGCCTGTCGGACATATTTCGAGATATTTCTTCTTCTTGTTGTTCTTCTTCTGCACAGCTAAGCTGGAAGTGGCATTTGCGGCTCGCACTAGTGCAGAGTTATCTCAAAGAAAGGGGCCACGGTGTTTCGGTATCTCTACTATGTTGGTGCGGCTTCGGAACTTTTAAATATCTCGATATATCTCGAAAACTACGCTTCTGATCGAAAAATATCATAGAACATAAATTGTAGGAAACATAATTCTCTACACAAAAGGTCTCTTAACATTTTGCCATAGCTCGCTTCGTTTCCGAGATATTTGCAGATTTATCTCAAGGGAAGGGGCCTGACGGACATATTTCGAGATATTTCTTCTTCTTGTTGTTCTTCTTCTGCACAGCTAAGCTGGAAGTGGCATTTGCGGCTCGCACTAGTGCAGAGTTATCTCAAAGAAAGGGGCCACGGTGTTTCTGTATCTCTATTATGTTGGTGCGGCTTCGGAACTTTTAAATATCTTGATATATCTCGAGAACTACGCATCTGATCAAAAAATATCATAGAACATAAAAAGTAGGAAACTTAATTCTCTACAAAAAAGGTCTCTTAACATTTTGCCATAGCTCGCTTCGTTTCCGAGATATTTGCAGATTTATCTCAAGGGAAGGGGCCTGACGGACATATTTCGAGATATTTCTTCTTCTTGTTGTTCTTCTTCTGCACAGCTAAGCTGGAAGTGGCATTTGCGGCTCGCACTATTGCAGAGTTATCTCAAAGAAAGGGGCCACGGTGTTTCTGTATCTCTATTATGTTGGTGCGTCTTCGGAACTTTTAAATATCTCGATATATCTCGAAAACTACGCTTCTGATCAAAAAATATCATAGAACATAAATTGTAGGAAACATAATTCTCTACAAAAAAGGTCTCTGAACATTTTGCCATAGCTCGCTTCGTTTCCGAGATATTTGCAGATATATCTCAAGGGCAGGGGCCTGACGGACATATTTCGAGATATTTCTTCTTCTTGTTGTTCTTCTTCTGCACAGCTAAGCTGGAAGTGGCATTTACAGCTCGCAATAGTGCAGAGTTATCTCAAAGAAAGGGGCCACGGTGTTTCTGTATCTCTATTATGTTGGTGCGGCTTCGGAACTTTTAAATATCTTGATATATCTCGAGAACTACGCATCTGATCAAAAAATATCATAGAACATGAAAAGTAGGAAACTTAATTCTCTACAAAAAAGGTCTCTTAACATTTCGCCATAGCTCGCTTCGTTTCCGAGATATTTGCAGATTTATCTCAAGGGAAGGGGCCTGACGGACATATTTCGAGATATTTCTTCTTCTTGTTGTTCTTCTTCTGCACAGCTAAGCTGGAAGTGGCATTTGCGGCTCGCACTATTGCAGAGTTATCTCAAAGAAAGGGGCCACGGTGTTTCTGTATCTGTATTATGTTGGTGCGGCTTCGTAACTTTTAAATATCTAGATATATCTCGAAAACTACGCTTCTGATCAAAAAATATCATAGAACATAAATTGTAGGAAACATAATTCTCTACAAAAAAGGTCTCTTAACATTTTGCCATAGCTCGCTTCGTTTCCGAGATATTTGCAGATTTATCTCAAGGGAAGGGGCCTGACGGACATATTTCGAGATATTTCTTCTTCTTGTTGTTCTTCCTCTGCACAGCTAAGCTGGAAGTGGCATTTGCGGCTCGCACTAGTGCAGAGTTATCTCAAAGAAAGGGGCCACGGTGTTTCTGTATCTCTATTATGTTGGTGCGGCTTCCGAACTTTTAAATATCTTGATATATCTCGAGAACTACGCATCTGATCAAAAAATATCATAGAACATAAAAAGTAGGAAACTTAATTCTCTACAAAAAAGGTCTCTTAACATTTTGCCATAGCTCGCTTCGTTTCCGAGATATTTGCAGATTTATCTCAAGGGAAGGGGCCTGACGGACATATTTCGAGATATTTCTTCTTCTTGTTGTGCTTCTTCTGCACAGCTAAGCTGGAAGTGGCATTTGCGGCTCGCACTATTGCAGAGTTATCTCAAAGAAAGGGGCCACGGTGTTTCTGTATCTCTATTATGTTGGTGCGGCTTCGGAACTTTTAAATATCTCGATATATCTCGAAAACTACGCTTCTGATCAAAAAATATCATAGAACATAAATTGTAGGAAACATAATTCTCTACAAAAAAGGTCTCTCAACATTTTGCCATAGCTCGCTTCGTTTCCGAGATATTTGCAGATATATCTCAAGGGCAGGGGCCTGACGGACATATTTCGAGATATTTCTTCTTCTTGTTGTTCTTCTTCTGCACAGCTAAGCTGGAAGTGGCATTTACAGCTCGCAATAGTGCAGAGTTATCTCAAAGAAAGGGGCCACGGTGTTTCTGTATCTCTATTATGTTGGTGCGGCTTCGGAACTTTTAAATATCTTGATATATCTCGAGAACTACGCATCTGATCAAAAAATATCATAGAACATAAAAAGTAGGAAACTTAATTCTCTACAAAAAAGGTCTCTTAACATTTTGCCATAGCTCGCTTCGTTTCCGAGATATTTGCAGATTTATCTCAAGGGAAGGGGCCTAACGGACATATTTCGAGAAGTTTCTTCTTCTTGTTGTTCTTCTTCTGCACAGCTAAGCTGGAAGTGGCATTAGCGGCTCGCAATAGTGCACAGTTATCTCAAAGAAAGGGGCCACGGTGTTTCTGTATCTCTAATATGTTGGTGCGGCTTCGGAACTTTTAAGTATCTCGATATATCTCGAAAACTACGCTTCTGATCAAAAAATATCATAGAACATAAATTGTAGGAAACATAATTCTCTACAAAAAACGTCTCTTAACATTTTGCCATAGCTCGCTTCGTTTCCGAGATATTTGCAGATTCAGCTCAAAGGAACTGGCCTGACGGACATATTTCGAGATATTTCTTCTTCTTGTTGTTCTTCCTCTGCACAGCTAAGCTGGAAGTGGCATTTGCAGCTCGCAATAGTGCAGAGTTATCTCAAAGAAAGGGGCCACGGTGTTTCTGTATCTATTATGTTGGTGCGGCTTCGGAACTTTTAAATATCTCGATATATCTCGAAAACTACGCTTCTGATCAAAAAATATCATAGAACATAAATTGTAGGAAACATAATTCTCTACAAAAAAGGTCTCTCAACATTTTGCCATAGCTCGTTTCGTTTCCGAGATATTTGCAGATATATCTCAAGGGCAGGGGCCTGACGGACATATTTCGAGATATTTCTTCTTCTTGTTGTTCTTCTTCTGCACAGCTAAGCTGGAAGTGGCATTTACAGCTCGCAATAGTGCAGAGTTATCTCAAAGAAAGGGGCCACGGTGTTTCTGTATCTCTATTATGTTGGTGCGGCTTCGGAACTTTTAAATATCTTGATATATCTCGAGAACTACGCATCTGATCAAAAAATATCATAGAACATAAAAAGTAGGAAACTTAATTCTCTACAAAAAAGGTCTCTTAACATTTTGCCATAGCTCGCTTCGTTTCCGAGATATTTGCAGATTTATCTCAAGGGAAGGGGCCTAACGGACATATTTCGAGCTATTTCTTCTTCTTGTTGTTCTTCTTCTGCACAGCTAAACTGGAAGTGGCATTTCCAGCTCGCAATAGTGCAGAGTTATCTCAAAGAAAGGAGCCACGGTGTTTCTGTATCTCTATTATGTTGGTGCGGCTTCGGAACTTTTAAATATCTTGATATATCTCGAGAACTACGCTTCTGATCAAAAAATATCATAGAACATAAATTGTAGGAAACAGAATTCTCTACAAAAAAGGTCTCTAAACATTTTGCCATAGCTCGCTTGGTTTCCGAGATATTTGCAGATATATCTCAAGGGCAGGGGCCTGACGGACATATTTCGAGATATTTCTTCTTCTTGTTGTTCTTCTTCTGCACAGCTAAGCTGGAAGTGGCATTTGCGGCTCGCACTAGTGCAGAGTTATCTGAAAGAAAGGGGCCACGGTGTTTCTGTATCTGTATTATGTTGGTGCGGCTTCGGAACTTTTAAATATCTTGATATATCTCGAGAACTACGCATCTGATCAAAAAATATCATAGAACATAAAAAGTAGGAAACATAATTCTCTACAAAAAAGGTCTCTTAACATTGTGCCATAGCTCGCTTGGTTTCCGAGATATTTGCAGATTTATCTCAAGGGAAGGGGCCTAACGGACATATTTCGAGATATTTCTTCTTCTTGTTGTTCTTCTTCTGCACAGCTAAGCTGGAAGTGGCATTTGCGGCTCGCACTATTGCAGAGTTATCTCAAAGAAAGGGGCCACGGTGTTTCTGTATCTCTATTATGTTGGTGCGGCTTCGGAACTTTTAAATATCTTGATATATCTCGAGAACTACGCATCTGATCAAAAAATATCATAGAACATAAAAAGTAGGAAACTTTATTCTCTACAAAAAAGGTCTCTTAACATTTTGCCATAGCTCGCTTGGTTTCCGAGATATTTGCAGATTTATCTCAAGGGAAGGGGCCTAACGGACATATTTCGAGATATTTCTTCTTCTTGTTGTTCTTCTTCTGCACAGCTAAGCTGGAAGTGGCATTTGCGGCTCGCACTATTGCAGAGTTATCTCAAAGAAAGGGGCCACGGTGTTTCTGTATCTCTATTATGTTGGTGCGGCTTCGTAACTTTTAAATATCTAGATATATCTCGAAAACTACGCTTCTGATCAAAAAATATCATAGAACATAAATTGTAGGAAACATAATTCTCTACAAAAAAGGTCTCTTAACATTTTGCCATAGCTCGCTTCGTTTCCGAGATATTTGCAGATTTATCTCAAGGGAAGGGGCCTGACGGACATATTTCGAGATATTTCTTCTTCTTGTTGTTCTTCCTCTGCACAGCTAAGCTGGAAGTGGCATTTGCGGCTCGCACTAGTGCAGAGTTATCTCAAAGAAAGGGGCCACGGTGTTTCTGTATCTCTATTATGTTGGTGCGGCTTCGGAACTTTTAAATATCTTGATATATCTCGAGAACTACGCATCTGATCAAAAAATATCATAGAACATAAAAAGTAGGAAACTTAATTCTCTACAAAAAAGGTCTCTTAACATTTTGCCATAGCTCGCTTCGTTTCCGAGATATTTGCAGATTTATCTCAAGGGAAGGGGCCTGACGGACATATTTCGAGATATTTCTTCTTCTTGTTGTTCTTCTTCTACACAGCTAAGCTGGAAGTGGCATTTGCGGCTCGCACTATTGCAGAGTTATCTCAAAGAAAGGGGCCACGGTGTTTCTGTATCTCTATTATGTTGGTGCGGCTTCGGAACTTTTAAATATCTCGATATATCTCGAAAACTACGCTTCTGATCAAAAAATATCATAGAACATAAATTGTAGGAAACATAATTCTCTACAAAAAAGGTCTCTCAACATTTTGCCATAGCTCGCTTCGTTTCCGAGATATTTGCAGATATATCTCAAGGGCAGGGGCCTGACGGACATATTTCGAGATATTTCTTCTTCTTGTTGTTCTTCTTCTGCACAGCTAAGCTGGAAGTGGCATTTACAGCTCGCAATAGTGCAGAGGTATCTCAAAGAAAGGGGCCACGGTGTTTCTGTATCTCTATTATGTTGGTGCGGCTTCGGAACTTTTAAATATCTTGATATATCTCGAGAACTACGCATCTGATCAAAAAATATCATAGAACATAAAAAGTAGGAAACTTAATTCTCTACAAAAAAGGTCTCTTAACATTTTGCCATAGCTCGCTTCGTTTCCGAGATATTTGCAGATTTATCTCAAGGGAAGGGGCCTAACGGACATATTTCGAGAAGTTTCTTCTTCTTGTTGTTCTTCTTCTGCACAGCTAAGCTGGAAGTGGCTTTAGCGGCTCGCAATAGTGCACAGTTATCTCAAAGAAAGGGGCCACGGTGTTTCTGTATCTCTAATATGTTGGTGCGGCTTCGGAACTTTTAAGTATCTCGATATATCTCGAAAACTACGCTTCTGATCAAAAAATATCATAGAACATAAATTGTAGGAAACATAATTCTCTACAAAAAACGTCTCTTAACATTTTGCCATAGCTCGCTTCGTTTCCGAGATATTTGCAGATTCAGCTCAAAGGAACTGGCCTGACGGACATATTTCGAGATATTTCTTCTTCTTGTTGTTCTTCCTCTGCACAGCTAAGCTGGAAGTGGCATTTGCAGCTCGCAATAGTGCAGAGTTATCTCAAAGAAAGGGGCCACGGGGTTTCTGTATCTATTATGTTGGTGCGGCTTCGGAACTTTTAAATATCTCGATATATCTCGAAAACTACGCTTCTGATCAAAAAATATCATAGAACATAAATTGTAGGAAACATAATTCTCTACAAAAAAGGTCTCTCAACATTTTGCCATAGCTCGCTTCGTTTCCGAGATATTTGCAGATATATCTCAAGGGCAGGGGCCTGACGGACATATTTCGAGATATTTCTTCTTCTTGTTGTTCTTCTTCTGCACAGCTAAGCTGGAAGTGGCATTTACAGCTCGCAATAGTGCAGAGTTATCTCAAAGAAAGGGGCCACGGTGTTTCTGTATCTCTATTATGTTGGTGCGGCTTCGGAACTTTTAAATATCTTGATATATCTCGAGAACTACGCATCTGATCAAAAAATATCATAGAACATAAAAAGTAGGAAACTTAATTCTCTACAAAAAAGGTCTCTTAACATTTTGCCATAGCTCGCTTCGTTTCCGAGATATTTGCAGATTTATCTCAAGGGAAGGGGCCTAACGGACATATTTCGAGATATTTCTTCTTCTTATTGTTCTTCTTCTGCACAGCTAAACTGGAAGTGGCATTTCCAGCTCGCAATAGTGCAGAGTTATCTCAAAGAAAGGAGCCACGGTGTTTCTGTATCTCTATTATGTTGGTGCGGCTTCGGAACTTTTAAATATCTTGATATATCTCGAAAACTACGCTTCTGATCAAAAAATGTCAGAGAACATAAATTGTAGGAAACATAATTCTCTACAAAAAAGGTCTCTTAACATTATGCCATAGCTCGCTTGGTTTCCGAGATATTTGCAGATATATCTCAAGGGCAGGGGCCTGACGGACATATTTCGAGATATTTCTTCTTCTTGTTGTTCTTCTTCTGCACAGCTAAGCTGGAAGTGGCATTTACAGCTCGCAATAGTGCAGAGTTATCTCAAAGAAAGGAGCCGCGGTGTTTCTGTATCTCTAATATGTTGGTGCGGCTTCGGAACTTTTAAGTATCTCGATATATCTCGAAAACTACGCTTCTGATCAAAAAATATCATAGAACATAAATTGTAGGAGACATAATTCTCTACAAAAAACGTCTCTTAACATTTTGCCATAGCTCGCTTCGTTTCCGAGATATTTGCAGATTCAGCTCAAAGGAGCTGGCCTGACGGACATATTTCGAGATATTTCTTCTTCTTGTTGTTCTTCCTCTGCACAGCTAAGGTGGAAGTGGCATTTGCAGCTCGCAATAGTGCAGAGTTATCTCAAAGAAAGGGGCCACGGTGTTTCTGTATCTCTATTATGTTGGTGCGGCTTCGGAACTTTTAAATATCTTGATATATCTCGAGAACTACGCGTCTGATCAAAAAATATCATAGAACATAAAAAGTAGGAAACATAATTCTCTACAAAAAAGGTCTCTTAACATTTTGCCATAGCTCGCGTCGTTTCCGAGATATTTGCAGATTTATCTCAAGGGAAGGGGCCTGACGGACATATTTCGAGATATTGCTTCTTCTTGTTGTTCTTCCTCTGCACAGCTAAGCTGGAAGTGGCATTTGCGGCTCGCACTAGTGCAGAGTTATCTCAAAGAAAGGGGCCACGGTGTTTCTGTATCTCTATTATGTTGGTGCGGCTTCGGAACTTTTAAATATCTCGATATATCTCGAAAACTACGCTTCTGATCAAAAAATATCATAGAGCGTAAATTGTAGGAAACATTATTCTCTACAAAAAAGGTCTCTTAACATTTTGCCATAGCACGCTTCGTTTCCGAGATATTTGCAGATTCATCTCAAGGGAAGTGGCCTGACGGACATATTTCGAGATATTTCTTCTTCTTGTTGTTCTTCTTCTGCACAGCTAAGCTGGAAGTGGCATTTGCAGCTCGCAATAGTGCAGAGTTATCCCAAAGAAAGGGGCCACGGTGTTTCTGTATCTCTATTATGTTGGTGCGGCTTCGGAACTTTTAAATATCTTGATATATCTCGAGAACTACGCATCTGATCAAAAAATATCATACTACATAAAAAGTAGGAAACTTAATTCTCTACAAGAAAGGTCTCTAAACATTTTGCCATAGCTCGCTTCGTTTCCGAGATATTTGCAGATTTATCTCAAGGGAAGGGGCCTGACGGACATATTTCGAGATATTTCTTCTTCTTCTTGTTCTTCTTCTGCACAGCTAAGCTGGAAGTGGCATTTGCGGCTCGCACTAGTGCAGAGTTATCTCAAAGAAAGGGGCCACGGTGTTTCTGTATCTCTATTATGTTGGTGCGGCTTCGGAACTTTTAAATATCTTGATATATCTCGAGAACTACGCATCTGATCAAAAAATATCATAGAACATGAAAAGTAGGAAACATAATTCTCTACAAAAAAGGTCTCTTAACATTTTGCCATAGCTCGCTTCGTTTCCGAGATATTTGCAGATTCATCTCAAGGGAAGTGGCCTGACGGACATATTTCGAGATATTTCTTCTTCTTGTTGTTCTTCTTCTGCACAGCTAAGCTGGAAGTGGCATTTGCAGCTCGCAATAGTGCAGAGTTATCCCAAAGAAAGGGGCCACGGTGTTTCTGTATCTCTATTATGTTGGTGCGGCTTCGGAACTTTTAAATATCTTGATATATCTCGAGAACTACGCATCTGATCAAAAAATATCATAGAACATAAAAAGTAGGATACTTAATTCTCTACAAAAAAGGTCTCTTAACATTTTGCCATAGCTCGCTTCGTTTCCGAGATATTTGCAGATTTATCTCAAGGGAAGGGGCCTGACGGACATATTTCGAGATATTTCTTCTTCTTGTTGTTCTTCCTCTGCACAGCTAAGCTGGAAGTGGCATTTGCGGCTCGCACTAGTGCAGAGTTATCTCAAAGAAAGGGGCCACGGTGTTTCTGTATCTCTATTATGTTGGTGCGGCTTCGGAACTTTTAAATATCTCGATATATCTCGAAAACTACGCTTCTGATCAAAAAATATCATAGAGCGTAAATTGTAGGAAACATTATTCTCTACAAAAAAGGTCTCTTAACATTTTGCCGTAGCACGCTTCGTTTCCGAGATATTTGCAGATTCATCTCAAGGGAAGTGGCCTGACGGACATATTTCGAGATATTTCTTCTTCTTGTTGATCTTCTTCTGCACAGCTAAGCTGGAAGTGGCATTTGCAGCTCGCAATAGTGCAGAGTTATCCCAAAGAAAGGGGCCACGGTGTTTCTGTATCTCTATTATGTTGGTGCGGCTTCGGAACTTTTAAATATCTTGATATATCTCGAGAACTACGCATCTGATCAAAAAATATCATACTACATAAAAAGTAGGAAACTTAATTCTCTACAAGAAAGGTCTCTAAACATTTTGCCATAGCTCGCTTCGTTTCCGAGATATTTGCAGATTTATCTCAAGGGAAGGGGCCTGACGGACATATTTCGAGATATTTCTTCTTCTTGTTGTTCTTCTTCTGCACAGCTAAGCTGGAAGTGGCATTTGCGGCTCGCACTAGTGCAGAGTTATCTCAAAGAAAGGGGCCACGGTGTTTCTGTATCTCTATTATGTTGGTGCGGCTTCGGAACTTTTAAATATCTCGATATATCTCGAAAACTACGCTTCTGATCAAAAAATATCATAGAGCGTAAATTGTAGGAAACATTATTCTCTACAAAAAAGGTCTCTTAACATTTTGCCATAGCACGCTTCGTTTCCGAGATATTTGCAGATTCATCTCAAGGGAAGTGGCCTGACGGACATATTTCGAGATATTTCTTCTTCTTGTTGTTCTTCTTCTGCACAGCTAAGCTGGAAGTGGCATTTGCAGCTCGCAATAGTGCAGAGTTATCCCAAAGAAAGGGGCCACGGTGTTTCTGTATCTCTATTATGTTGGTGCGGCTTCGGAACTTTTAAATATCTTGATATATCGCGAGAACTACGCATCTGATCAAAAAATATCATACTACATAAAAAGTAGGAAACTTAATTCTCTACAAGAAAGGTCTCTAAAGATTTTGCCATAGCTCGCTTCGTTTCCGAGATATTTGCAGATTTATCTCAAGGGAAGGGGCCTGACGGACATATTTCGAGATATTTCTTCTTCTTGTTGTTCTTCTTCTGCACAGCTAAGCTGGAAGTGGCATTTGCGGCTCGCACTAGTGCAGAGTTATCTCAAAGAAAGGGGCCACGGTGTTTCTGTATCTCTATTATGTTGGTGCGGCTTCGGAACTTTTAAATATCTTGATATATCTCGAGAACTACGCATCTGATCAAAAAATATCATAGAACATGAAAAGTAGGAAACATAATTCTCTACAAAAAAGGTCTCTTAACATTTTGCCATAGCTCGCTTCGTTTCCGAGATATTTGCAGATTCATCTCAAGGGAAGTGGCCTGACGGACATATTTCGAGATATTTCTTCTTCTTGTTGTTCTTCTTCTGCACAGCTAAGCTGGAAGTGGCATTTGCAGCTCGCAATAGTGCAGAGTTATCCCAAAGAAAGGGGCCACGGTGTTTCTGTATCTCTATTATGTTGGTGCGGCTTCGGAACTTTTAAATATCTTGATATATCTCGAGAACTACGCATCTGATCAAAAAATATCATAGAACATAAAAAGTAGGATACTTAATTCTCTACAAAAAAGGTCTCTTAACATTTTGCCATAGCTCGCTTCGTTTCCGAGATATTTGCAGATTTATCTCAAGGGAAGGGGCCTGACGGACATATTTCGAGATATTTCTTCTTCTTGTTGTTCTTCTTCTGCACAGCTAAGCTGGAAGTGGCATTTGCGGCTCGCACTAGTGCAGAGTTATCTCAAAGAAAGGGGCCACGGTGTTTCTGTATCTCTATTATGTTGGTGCGGCTTCGGAACTTTTAAATATCTCGATATATCTCGAGAACTACGCATCTGATCAAAAAATATCATAGAACATAAAAAGTAGGAAACTTAATTCTCTACAAAAAAGGTCTCTTAACATTTTGCCATAGCTCGCTTCGTTTCCGAGATATTTGCAGATTTATCTCAAGGGAAGGGGCCTGACGGACATATTTCGAGATATTTCTTCTTCTTGTTGTTCTTCTTCTGCACAGCTAAGCTGGAAGTGGCATTTGCGGCTCGCACTAGTGCAGAGTTATCTCAAAGAAAGGGGCCACGGTGTTTCTGTATCTCTATTATGTTGGTGCGGCTTCGGAACTTTTAAATATCTCGATATATCTCGAGAACTACGCATCTGATCAAAAAATATCATAGAACATAAAAAGTAGGAAACTTAATTCTCTATAAAAAAGGTCTCTTAACATTTTGCCATAGCTCGCTTCGTTTCCGAGATATTTGCAGATTCATCTCAAGGGAAGTGGCCTGACGGACATATTTCGAGATATTTCTTCTTCTTGTTGATCTTCTTCTGCACAGCTAAGCTGGAAGTGGCATTTCCAGCTCGCAATAGTGCAGAGTTATCTCAAAGAAAGGAGCCACGGTGTTTCTGTATCTCTATTATGTTGGTGCGGCTTCGGAACTTTTAAATATCTTGATATATCTCGAGAACTACGCATCTGATCAAAAAATATCATAGAACATAAAAAGTAGGAAACTTAATTCTCTACAAAAAAGGTCTCTTAACATTTTGCCATAGCTTGCTTCGTTTCCGAGATATTTGCAGATTTATCTCAAGGGAAGGGGCCTGACGGACATATTTCGAGATATTTCTTCTTCTTGTTGTTCTTCTTCTGCACAGCTAAGCTGGAAGTGGCATTTGCGGCTCGCACTAGTGCAGAGTTATCTCAAAGAAAGGGGCCACGGTGTTTCTGTATCTGTATTATGTTGGTGCGGCTTCGGAACTTTTAAATATCTTGATATATCTCGAGAACTACGCATCTGATCAAAAAATATCATAGAACATAAAAAGTAGGAAACTTAATTCTCTACAAAAAAGGTCTCTTAACATTTCGCCATAGCTCGCTTCGTTTCCGAGATATTTGCAGATTTATCTCAAGGGAAGGGGCCTGACGGACATATTTCGAGATATTTCTTCTTCTTGTTGTTCTTCTTCTGCACAGCTAAGCTGGAAGTGGCATTTGCGGCTCGCACTATTGCAGAGTTATCTCAAAGAAAGGGGCCACGGTGTTTCTGTATCTCTATTATGTTGGTGCGGCTTCGTAACTTTTAAATATCTAGATATATCTCGAAAACTACGCTTCTGATCAAAAAATATCATAGAACATAAATTGTAGGAAACATAATTCTCTACAAAAAAGGTCTCTTAACATTTTGCCATAGCTCGCTTGGTTTCCGAGATATTTGCAGATATATCTCAAGGGCAGGGGCCTGACGGACATATTTCGAGATATTTCTTCTTCTTGTTGTTCTTCTTCTGCACAGCTAAGCTGGAAGTGGCATTTACAGCTCGCAATAGTGCAGAGTTATCTCAAAGAAAGGAGCCGCGGTGTTTCTGTATCTCTAATATGTTGGTGCGGCTTCGGAACTTTTAAGTATCTCGATATATCTCGAAAACTACGCTTCTGATCAAAAAATATCATAGAACATAAATTGTAGGAAACATAATTCTCTACAAAAAACGTCTCTTAACATTTTGCCATAGCTCGCTTCGTTTCCGAGATATTTGCAGATTCAGCTCAAAGGAACTGGCCTGACGGACATATTTCGAGATATTTCTTCTTCTTGTTGTTCTTCTTCTGCACAGCTAAGCTGGAAGTGGCATTTGCAGCTCGCAATAGTGCAGAGTTATCCCAAAGAAAGGGGCCACGGTGTTTCTGTATCTCTATTATGTTGGTGCGGCTTCGGAACTTTTAAATATCTTGATATATCTCGAGAACTACGCATCTGATCAAAAAATATCATAGTACATAAAAAGTAGGATACTTAATTCTCTACAAAAAAGGTCTCTTAACATTTTGCCATAGCTCGCTTCGTTTCCGAGATATTTGCAGATTTATCTCAAGGGAAGGGGCCTGACGGACATATTTCGAGATATTTCTTCTTCTTGTTGTTCTTCCTCTGCACAGCTAAGCTGGAAGTGGCATTTGCGGCTCGCACTAGTGCAGAGTTATCTCAAAGAAAGGGGCCACGGTGTTTCTGTATCTCTATTATGTTGGTGCGGCTTCGGAACTTTTAAATATCTCGATATATCTCGAAAACTACGCTTCTGATCAAAAAATATCATAGAGCGTAAATTGTAGGAAACATTATTCTCTACAAAAAAGGTCTCTTAACATTTTGCCATAGCACGCTTCGTTTCCGAGATATTTGCAGATTCATCTCAAGGGAAGTGGCCTGACGGACATATTTCGAGATATTTCTTCTTCTTGTTGATCTTCTTCTGCACAGCTAAGCTGGAAGTGGCATTTGCAGCTCGCAATAGTGCAGAGTTATCCCAAAGAAAGGGGCCACGGTGTTTCTGTATCTCTATTATGTTGGTGCGGCTTCGGAACTTTTAAATATCTTGATATATCTCGAGAACTACGCATCTGATCAAAAAATATCATACTACATAAAAAGTAGGAAACTTAATTCTCTACAAGAAAGGTCTCTAAACATTTTGCCATAGCTCGCTTCGTTTCCGAGATATTTGCAGATTTATCTCAAGGGAAGGGGCCTGACGGACATATTTCGAGATATTTCTTCTTCTTGTTGTTCTTCTTCTGCACAGCTAAGCTGGAAGTGGCATTTGCGGCTCGCACTAGTGCAGAGTTATCTCAAAGAAAGGGGCCACGGTGTTTCTGTATCTCTATTATGTTGGTGCGGCTTCGGAACTTTTAAATATCTTGATATATCTCGAGAACTACGCATCTGATCAAAAAATATCATAGAACATGAAAAGTAGGGAACATAATTCTCTACAAAAAAGGTCTCTTAACATTTTGCCATAGCTCGCTTCGTTTCCGAGATATTTGCAGATTCATCTCAAGGGAAGTGGCCTGACGGACATATTTCGAGATATTTCTTCTTCTTGTTGTTCTTCTTCTGCACAGCTAAGCTGGAAGTGGCATTTGCAGCTCGCAATAGTGCAGAGTTATCCCAAAGAAAGGGGCCACGATGTTTCTGTATCTCTATTATTGTTGGTGCGGCTTCGGAACTTTTAAATATCTTGATATATCTCGAGAACTACGCATCTGATCAAAAAATATCATAGAACATAAAAAGTAGGAAACTTAATTCTCTATAAAAAAGGTCTCTTAACATTTTGCCATAGCTCGCTTCGTTTCCGAGATATTTGCAGATTTATCTCAAGGGAAGGGGCCTAACGGACATATTTCGAGATATTTCTTCTTCTTGTTGTTCTTCTTCTGCACAGCTAAACTGGAAGTGGCATTTCCAGCTCGCAATAGTGCAGAGTTATCTCAAAGAAAGGAGCCACGGTGTTTCTGTATCTCTATTATGTTGGTGCGGCTTCGTAACTTTTAAATATCTTGATATATCTCGAGAACTACGCATCTGATCAAAAAATATCATAGAACATAAAAAGTAGGAAACTTAATTCTCTACAAAAAAGGTCTCTTAACATTTCGCCATAGCTCGCTTCGTTTCCGAGATATTTGCAGATTTATCTCAAGGGAAGGGGCCTGACGGACATATTTCGAGATATTTCTTCTTCTTGTTGTTCTTCTTCTGCACAGCTAAGCTGGAAGTGGCATTTGCGGCTCGCACTATTGCAGAGTTATCTCAAAGAAAGGGGCCACGGTGTTTCTGTATCTCTATTATGTTGGTGCGGCTTCGTAACTTTTAAATATCTAGATATATCTCGAAAACTACGCTTCTGATCAAAAAATATCATAGAACATAAATTGTAGGAAACATAATTCTCTACAAAAAAGGTCTCTTAACATTTTGCCATAGCTCGCTTGGTTTCCGAGATATTCGCAGATATATCTCAAGGGCAGGGGCCTGACGGACATATTTCGAGATATTTCTTCTTCTTGTTGTTCTTCTTCTGCACAGCTAAGCTGGAAGTGGCATTTACAGCTCGCAATAGTGCAGAGTTATCTCAAAGAAAGGAGCCGCGGTGTTTCTGTATCTCTAATATGTTGGTGCGGCTTCGGAACTTTTAAGTATCTCGATATATCTCGAAAACTACGCTTCTGATCAAAAAATATCATAGAACATAAATTGTAGGAAACATAATTCTCTACAAAAAACGTCTCTTAACATTTTGCCATAGCTCGCTTCGTTTCCGAGATATTTGCAGATTCAGCTCAAAGGAACTGGCCTGACGGACATATTTCGAGATATTTCTTCTTCTTGTTGTTCTTCCTCTGCACAGCTAAGCTGGAAGTGGCATTTGCAGCTCGCAATAGTGCAGAGTTATCTCAAAGAAAGGGGCCACGGTGTTTCTGTATCTCTATTATGTTGGTGCGGCTTCGGAACTTTTAAATATCTTGATATATCTCGAGAACTACGCGTCTGATCAAAAAATATCATAGAACATAAAAAGTAGGAAACAAAATTCTCTACAAAAAAGGGCTCTTAACATTTTGCCATAGCTCGCGTCGTTTCCGAGATATTTGCAGATTTATCTCAAGGGAAGGGGCCTGACGGACATATTTCGAGATATTTCTTCTTCTTGTTGTTCTTCCTCTGCACAGTTAAGCTGGAAGTGGCATTTGCGGCTCGCACTAGTGCAGAGTTATCTCAAAGAAAGGGGCCACGGTGTTTCTGTATCTCTATTATGTTGGTGCGGCTTCGGAACTTTTAAATATCTTGATATATCTCGAGAACTACGCATCTGATCAAAAAATATCATAGAACATGAAAAGTAGGAAACATAATTCTCTACAAAAAAGGTCTCTTAACATTTTGCCATAGCTCGCTTCGTTTCCGAGATATTTGCAGATTTATCTCAAGGGAAGGGGCCTGACGGACATATTTCGAGATATTTCTTCTTCTTGTTGTTCTTCTTCTGCACAGCTAAGCTCGAAGTGGCATTTGCAGCTCGCAATAGTGCAGAGTTATCTCAAAGAAAGAGGCCACGGTGTTTCTGTACCTCTATTATGTTGGTGCAGCTTCGGAACTTTTAAATATCCTGATATATCTCGAGAACTACGCATCTGATCAAAAAATATCATAGAACATAAAAAGTAGGAAACTTAATTCTCTACAAAAAAGGTCTCTTAACATTTCGCCATAGCTCGCTTCGTTTCCGAGATATTTGCAGATTTATCTCAAGGGAAGGGGCCTGACGGACATATTTCGAGATATTTCTTCTTCTTGTTGTTCTTCTTCTGCACAGCTAAGCTGGAAGTGGCATTTGCGGCTCGCACTATTGCAGAGTTATCTCAAAGAAAGGGGCCAGGATGTTTCTGTATCTCTATTATGTTGGTGCGGCTTCGTAACTTTTAAATATCTAGATATATCTCGAAAACTACGCTTCTGATCAAAAAATATCGTAGAACATAAATTGTAGGAAACATAATTCTCTACAAAAAAGGTCTCTTAACATTTTGCCATAGCTCGCTTCGTTTCCGAGATATTTGCAGATTTATCTCAAGGGAAGGGGCCTGACGGACATATTTCGAGATATTTCTTCTTCTTGTTGTTCTTCCTCTGCACAGCTAAGATGGAAGTGGCATTTGCGGCTCGCACTAGTGCAGAGTTATCTCAAAGAAAGGGGCCACGGTGTTTCTGTATCTCTATTATGTTGGTGCGGCTTCGGAACTTTTAAATATCTTGATATATCTCGAGAACTACGCGTCTGATCAAAAAATATCATAGAACATAAAAAGTAGGAAACAAAATTCTCTACAAAAAAGGGCTCTTAACATTTTGCCATAGCTCGCGTCGTTTCCGAGATATTTGCAGATTTATCTCAAGGGAAGGGGCCTGACGGACATATTTCGAGATATTTCTTCTTCTTGTTGTTCTTCCTCTGCACAGTTAAGCTGGAAGTGGCATTTGCGGCTCGCACTAGTGCAGAGTTATCTCAAAGAAAGGGGCCACGGTGTTTCTGTATCTCTATTATGTTGGTGCGGCTTCGGAACTTTTAAATATCTTGATATATCTCGAGAACTACGCATCTGATCAAAAAATATCATAGAACATGAAAAGTAGGAAACATAATTCTCTACAAAAAAGGTCTCTTAACATTTTGCCATAGCTCGCTTCGTTTCCGAGATATTTGCAGATTTATCTCAAGGGAAGGGGCCTGACGGACATATTTCGAGATATTTCTTCTTCTTGTTGTTCTTCTTCTGCACAGCTAAGCTCGAAGTGGCATTTGCAGCTCGCAATAGTGCAGAGTTATCTCAAAGAAAGAGGCCACGGTGTTTCTGTACCTCTATTATGTTGGTGCAGCTTCGGAACTTTTAAATATCCTGATATATCTCGAGAACTACGCATCTGATCAAAAAATATCATAGAACATAAAAAGTAGGAAACTTAATTCTCTACAAAAAAGGTCTCTTAACATTTCGCCATAGCTCGCTTCGTTTCCGAGATATTTGCAGATTTATCTCAAGGGAAGGGGCCTGACGGACATATTTCGAGATATTTCTTCTTCTTGTTGTTCTTCTTCTGCACAGCTAAGCTGGAAGTGGCATTTGCGGCTCGCACTATTGCAGAGTTATCTCAAAGAAAGGGGCCAGGATGTTTCTGTATCTCTATTATGTTGGTGCGGCTTCGTAACTTTTAAATATCTAGATATATCTCGAAAACTACGCTTCTGATCAAAAAATATCGTAGAACATAAATTGTAGGAAACATAATTCTCTACAAAAAAGGTCTCTTAACATTTTGCCATAGCTCGCTTCGTTTCCGAGATATTTGCAGATTTATCTCAAGGGAAGGGGCCTGACGGACATATTTCGAGATATTTCTTCTTCTTGTTGTTCTTCCTCTGCACAGCTAAGATGGAAGTGGCATTTGCGGCTCGCACTAGTGCAGAGTTATCTCAAAGAAAGGGGCCACGGTGTTTCTGTATCTCTATTATGTTGGTGCGGCTTCGGAACTTTTAAATATCTTGATATATCTCGAGAACTACGCATCTGATCAAAAAATATCATAGAACATAAAAAGTAGGAAACTTAATTCTCTACAAAAAAGGTCTCTTAACATTTTGCCATAGCTCGCTTCGTTTCCGAGATATTTGCAGATTTATCTCAAGGGAAGGGGCCTGACGGACATATTTCGAGATATTTCTTCTTCTTGTTGTTCTTCTTCTGCACAGCTAAGCTGGAAGTGGCATTTGCGGCTCGCACTATTGCAGAGTTATCTCAAAGAAAGGGGCCACGGTGTTTCTGTATCTCTATTATGTTGGTGCGGCTTCGGAACTTTTAAATATCTCGATATATCTCGAAAACTACGCTTCTGATCAAAAAATATCATAGAACATAAATTGTAGGAAACATAATTCTCTACAAAAAAGGTCTCTCAACATTTTGCCATAGCTCGCTTCGTTTCCGAGATATTTGCAGATATATCTCAAGGGCAGGGGCCTGACGGACATATTTCGAGATATTTCTTCTTCTTGTTGTTCTTCTTCTGCACAGCTAAGCTGGAAGTGGCATTTACAGCTCGCAATAGTGCAGAGTTATCTCAAAGAAAGGGGCCACGGTGTTTCTGTATCTCTATTATGTTGGTGCGGCTTCGGAACTTTTAAATATCTTGATATATCTCGAGAACTACGCATCTGATCAAAAAATATCATAGAACATAAAAAGTAGGAAACTTAATTCTCTACAAAAAAGGTCTCTTAACATTTTGCCATAGCTCGCTTCGTTTCCGAGATATTTGCAGATTTATCTCAAGGGAAGGGGCCTAACGGACATATTTCGAGAAGTTTCTTCTTCTTGTTGTTCTTCTTCTGCACAGCTAAGCTGGAAGTGGCTTTAGCGGCTCGCAATAGTGCACAGTTATCTCAAAGAAAGGGGCCACGGTGTTTCTGTATCTCTAATATGTTGGTGCGGCTTCGGAACTTTTAAGTATCTCGATATATCTCGAAAACTACGCTTCTGATCAAAAAATATCATAGAACATAAATTGTAGGAAACATAATTCTCTACAAAAAACGTCTCTTAACATTTTGCCATAGCTCGCTTCGTTTCCGAGATATTTGCAGATTCAGCTCAAAGGAACTGGCCTGACGGACATATTTCGAGATATTTCTTCTTCTTGTTGTTCTTCCTCTGCACAGCTAAGCTGGAAGTGGCATTTGCAGCTCGCAATAGTGCAGAGTTATCTCAAAGAAAGGGGCCACGGGGTTTCTGTATCTATTATGTTGGTGCGGCTTCGGAACTTTTAAATATCTCGATATATCTCGAAAACTACGCTTCTGATCCAAAAATATCATAGAACATAAATTGTAGGAAACATAATTCTCTACAAAAAAGGTCTCTCAACATTTTGCCATAGCTCGCTTCGTTTCCGAGATATTTGCAGATATATCTCAAGGGCAGGGGCCTGACGGACATATTTCGAGATATTTCTTCTTCTTGTTGTTCTTCTTCTGCACAGCTAAGCTGGAAGTGGCATTTACAGCTCGCAATAGTGCAGAGTTATCTCAAAGAAAGGGGCCACGGTGTTTCTGTATCTCTATTATGTTGGTGCGGCTTCGGAACTTTTAAATATCTTGATATATCTCGAGAACTACGCATCTGATCAAAAAATATCATAGAACATAAAAAGTAGGAAACTTAATTCTCTACAAAAAAGGTCTCTTAACATTTTGCCATAGCTCGCTTCGTTTCCGAGATATTTGCAGATTTATCTCAAG
The DNA here is from genome assembly GCF_051020975.1 of Osmia lignaria lignaria. Classification (NCBI taxonomy): domain Eukaryota; kingdom Metazoa; phylum Arthropoda; class Insecta; order Hymenoptera; family Megachilidae; genus Osmia; species Osmia lignaria. The sequence goes on from NW_027478161.1 coordinate 5,845,974, forward strand.
GGAAGGGGCCTAACGGACATATTTCGAGATATTTCTTCTTCTTGTTGTTCTTCTTCTGCACAGCTAAGCTGGAAGTGGCATTTGCGGCTCGCACTAGTGCAGAGTTATCTCAAAGAAAGGGGCCACGGTGTTTCTGTATCTGTATTATGTTGGTGCGGCTTCGGAACTTTTAAATATCTTGATATATCTCGAGAACTACGCATCTGATCAAAAAATATCATAGAACATAAAAAGTAGGAAACTTAATTCTCTACAAAAAAGGTCTCTTAACATTTTGCCATAGCTCGCTTCGTTTCCGAGATATTTGCAGATTTATCTCAAGGGAAGGGGCCTGACGGACATATTTCGAGATATTTCTTCTTCTTGTTGTTCTTCTTCTGCACAGCTAAGCTGGAAGTGGCATTTGCGGCTCGCACTATTGCAGAGTTATCTCAAAGAAAGGGGCCACGGTGTTTCTGTATCTCTATTATGTTGGTGCGGCTTCGTAACTTTTAAATATCTAGATATATCTCGAAAACTACGCTTCTGATCAAAAAATGTCATAGAACATAAATTGTAGGAAACATAATTCTCTACAAAAAAGGTCTCTTAACATTATGCCATAGCTCGCTTGGTTTCCGAGATATTTGCAGATATATCTCAAGGGCAGGGGCCTGACGGACATATTTCGAGATATTTCTTCTTCTTGTTGTTCTTCTTCTGCACAGCTAAGCTGGAAGTGGCATTTACAGCTCGCAATAGTGCAGAGTTATCTCAAAGAAAGGAGCCGCGGTGTTTCTGTATCTCTAATATGTTGGTGCGGCTTCGGAACTTTTAAGTATCTCGATATATCTCGAAAACTACGCTTCTGATCAAAAAATATCATAGAACATAAATTGTAGGAGACATAATTCTCTACAAAAAACGTCTCTTAACATTTTGCCATAGCTCGCTTCGTTTCCGAGATATTTGCAGATTCAGCTCAAAGGAACTGGCCTGACGGACATATTTCGAGATATTTCTTCTTCTTGTTGTTCTTCCTCTGCACAGCTAAGGTGGAAGTGGCATTTGCAGCTCGCAATAGTGCAGAGTTATCTCAAAGAAAGGGGCCACGGTGTTTCTGTATCTCTATTATGTTGGTGCGGCTTCGGAACTTTTAAATATCTTGATATATCTCGAGAACTACCCGTCTGATCAAAAAATATCATAGAACATAAAAAGTAGGAAACATAATTCTCTACAAAAAAGGTCTCTTAACATTTTGCCATAGCTCGCGTCGTTTCCGAGATATTTGCAGATTTATCTCAAGGGAAGGGGCCTGACGGACATATTTCGAGATATTTCTTCTTCTTGTTGTTCTTCCTCTGCACAGCTAAGCTGGAAGTGGCATTTGCGGCTCGCACTAGTGCAGAGTTATCTCTAAGAAAGGGGCCACGGTGTTTCTGTATCTCTATTATGTTGGTGCGGCTTCGGAACTTTTAAATATCTTGATATATCTCGAGAACTACGCATCTGATCAAAAAATATCGTAGAACATAAAAAGTAGGAAACTTAATTCTCTACAAAAAAGGTCTCTTAACATTTTGCCATAGCTCGCTTCGTTTCCGAGATATTTGCAGATTTATCTCAAGGGAAGGGGCCTAACGGACATATTTCGAGATATTTCTTCTTCTTGTTGTTCTTCTTCTGCACAGCTAAACTGGAAGTGGCATTTCCAGCTCGCAATAGTGCAGAGTTATCTCAAAGAAAGGAGCCACGGTGTTTCTGTATCTCTATTATGTTGGTGCGGCTTCGGAACTTTTAAATATCTTGATATATCTCGAGAACTACGCATCTGATCAAAAAATATCATAGAACATAAAAAGTAGGAAACTTAATTCTCTACAAAAAAGGTCTCTTAACATTTTGCCATAGCTCGCTTCGTTTCCGAGATATTTGCAGATTTATCTCAAGGGAAGGGGCCTAACGGACATATTTCGAGATATTTCTTCTTCTTGTTGTTCTTCTTCTGCACAGCTAAACTGGAAGTGGCATTTCCAGCTCGCAATAGTGCAGAGTTATCTCAAAGAAAGGAGCCACGGTGTTTCTGTATCTCTATTATGTTGGTGCGGCTTCGGAACTTTTAAATATCTTGATATATCTCGAGAACTACGCATCTGATCAAAAAATATCATAGAACATAAAAAGTAGGAAACTTAATTCTCTACAAAAAAGGTATCTTAACATTTTGCCATAGCTCGCTTCGTTTCCGAGATATTTGCAGATTTATCTCAAGGGAAGGGGCCTGACGGACATATTTCGAGATATTTCTTCTTCTTGTTGTTCTTCTTCTGCACAGCTAAGCTGGAAGTGGCATTTGCGGCTCGCACTATTGCAGAGTTATCTCAAAGAAAGGGGCCACGGTGTTTCTGTATCTCTATTATGTTGGTGCGGCTTCGTAACTTTTAAATATCTAGATATATCTCGAAAACTACGCTTCTGATCAAAAAATGTCATAGAACATAAATTGTAGGAAACATAATTCTCTACAAAAAAGGTCTCTTAACATTATGCCATAGCTCGCTTGGTTTCCGAGATATTTGCAGATATATCTCAAGGGCAGGGGCCTGACGGACATATTTCGAGATATTTCTTCTTCTTGTTGTTCTTCTTCTGCACAGCTAAGCTGGAAGTGGCATTTACAGCTCGCAATAGTGCAGAGTTATCTCAAAGAAAGGAGCCGCGGTGTTTCTGTATCTCTAATATGTTGGTGCGGCTTCGGAACTTTTAAGTATCTCGATATATCTCGAAAACTACGCTTCTGATCAAAAAATATCATAGAACATAAATTGTAGGAGACATAATTCTCTACAAAAAACGTCTCTTAACATTTTGCCATAGCTCGCTTCGTTTCCGAGATATTTGCAGATTCAGCTCAAAGGAACTGGCCTGACGGACATATTTCGAGATATTTCTTCTTCTTGTTGTTCTTCCTCTGCACAGCTAAGGTGGAAGTGGCATTTGCAGCTCGCAATAGTGCAGAGTTATCTCAAAGAAAGGGGCCACGGTGTTTCTGTATCTCTATTATGTTGGTGCGGCTTCGGAACTTTTAAATATCTTGATATATCTCGAGAACTACCCGTCTGATCAAAAAATATCATAGAACATAAAAAGTAGGAAACATAATTCTCTACAAAAAAGGTCTCTTAACATTTTGCCATAGCTCGCGTCGTTTCCGAGATATTTGCAGATTTATCTCAAGGGAAGGGGCCTGACGGACATATTTCGAGATATTTCTTCTTCTTGTTGTTCTTCCTCTGCACAGCTAAGCTGGAAGTGGCATTTGCGGCTCGCACTAGTGCAGAGTTATCTCTAAGAAAGGGGCCACGGTGTTTCTGTATCTCTATTATGTTGGTGCGGCTTCGGAACTTTTAAATATCTCGATATATCTCGAAAACTACGCTTCTGATCAAAAAATATCATAGAGCGTAAATTGTAGGAAACATTATTCTCTACAAAAAAGGTCTCTTAACATTTTGCCATAGCACGCTTCGTTTCCGAGATATTTGCAGATCCATCTCAAGGGAAGTGGCCTGACGGACATATTTCGAGATATTTCTTCTTCTTGTTGTTCTTCTTCTGCACAGCTAAGCTGGAAGTGGCATTTGCAGCTCGCAATAGTGCAGAGTTATCCCAAAGAAAGGGGCCACGGTGTTTCTGTATCTCTATTATGTTGGTGCGGCTTCGGAACTTTTAAATATCTTGATATATCTCGAGAACTACGCATCTGATCAAAAAATATCGTAGAACATAAAAAGTAGGAAACTTAATTCTCTACAAAAAAGGTCTCTTAACATTTTGCCATAGCTCGCTTCGTTTCCGAGATATTTGCAGATTTATCTCAAGGGAAGGGGCCTAACGGACATATTTCGAGATATTTCTTCTTCTTGTTGTTCTTCTTCTGCACAGCTAAACTGGAAGTGGCATTTCCAGCTCGCAATAGTGCAGAGTTATCTCAAAGAAAGGAGCCACGGTGTTTCTGTATCTCTATTATGTTGGTGCGGCTTCGGAACTTTTAAATATCTTGATATATCTCGAGAACTACGCATCTGATCAAAAAATATCATAGAACATAAAAAGTAGGAAACTTAATTCTCTACAAAAAAGGTCTCTTAACATTTTGCCATAGCTCGCTTCGTTTCCGAGATATTTGCAGATTTATCTCAAGGGAAGGGGCCTAACGGACATATTTCGAGATATTTCTTCTTCTTGTTGTTCTTCTTCTGCACAGCTAAACTGGAAGTGGCATTTCCAGCTCGCAATAGTGCAGAGTTATCTCAAAGAAAGGAGCCACGGTGTTTCTGTATCTCTATTATGTTGGTGCGGCTTCGGAACTTTTAAATATCTTGATATATCTCGAGAACTACGCATCTGATCAAAAAATATCATAGAACATAAAAAGTAGGAAACTTAATTCTCTACAAAAAAGGTCTCTTAACATTTTGCCATAGCTCGCTTCGTTTCCAAGATATTTGCAGATTTATCTCAATGGAAGGGGCCTGACGGGCATATTTCGAGATATATCTTCTTCTTGTTGTTCTTCTTCTGCACAGCTAAGCTGGAAGTGGCATTTGCAGCGCGCAATAGTGCAGAGTTATCTCAAAGAAAGGGGCCACGGTGTTTCTGTATCTCTATTATGTTGGTGCGGCTTCGGAACTTTTAAATATCTTGATATATCTCGAGAACTACGCATCCGATCAAAAAATATCATAGAACATAAAAAGTAGGAAACTTAATTCTCTACAAAAAAGGTCTCTTAACATTTTGCCATAGCTCGCTTCGTTTCCGAGATATTTGCAGATTTATCTCAAGGGAAGGGGCCTGACGGACATATTTCGAGATATTTCTTCTTCTTGTTGTTCTTCTTCTGCACAGCTAAGCTGGAAGTGGCATTTGCGGCTCGCACTAGTGCAGAGTTATCTCAAAGAAAGGGGCCACGGTGTTTCTGTATCTGTATTATGTTGGTGCGGCTTCGGAACTTTTAAATATCTTGATATATCTCGAGAACTACGCATCTGATCAAAAAATATCATAGAACATAAAAAGTAGGAAACTTAATTCTCTACAAAAAAGGTCTCTTAACATTTTGCCATAGCTCGCTTCGTTTCCGAGATATTTGCAGATTTATCTCAAGGGAAGGGGCCTGACGGACATATTTCGAGATATTTCTTCTTCTTGTTGTTCTTCTTCTGCACAGCTAAGCTGGAAGTGGCATTTGCGGCTCGCACTATTGCAGAGTTATCTCAAAGAAAGGGGCCACGGTGTTTCTGTATCTCTATTATGTTGGTGCGGCTTCGTAACTTTTAAATATCTAGATATATCTCGAAAACTACGCTTCTGATCAAAAAATGTCATAGAACATAAATTGTAGGAAACATAATTCTCTACAAAAAAGGTCTCTTAACATTATGCCATAGCTCGCTTGGTTTCCGAGATATTTGCAGATATATCTCAAGGGCAGGGGCCTGACGGACATATTTCGAGATATTTCTTCTTCTTGTTGTTCTTCTTCTGCACAGCTAAGCTGGAAGTGGCATTTACAGCTCGCAATAGTGCAGAGTTATCTCAAAGAAAGGAGCCGCGGTGTTTCTGTATCTCTAATATGTTGGTGCGGCTTCGGAACTTTTAAGTATCTCGATATATCTCGAAAACTACGCTTCTGATCAAAAAATATCATAGAACATAAATTGTAGGAGACATAATTCTCTACAAAAAACGTCTCTTAACATTTTGCCATAGCTCGCTTCGTTTCCGAGATATTTGCAGATTCAGCTCAAAGGAACTGGCCTGACGGACATATTTCGAGATATTTCTTCTTCTTGTTGTTCTTCCTCTGCACAGCTAAGCTGGAAGTGGCATTTGCAGCTCGCAATAGTGCAGAGTTATCTCAAAGAAAGGGGCCACGGTGTTTCTGTATCTCTATTATGTTGGTGCGGCTTCGGAACTTTTAAATATCTTGATATATCTCGAGAACTACGCGTCTGATCAAAAAATATCATAGAACATAAAAAGTAGGAAACATAATTCTCTACAAAAAAGGTCTCTTAACATTTTGCCATAGCTCGCGTCGTTTCCGAGATATTTGCAGATTTATCTCAAGGGAAGGGGCCTGACGGACATATTTCGAGATATTTCTTCTTCTTGTTGTTCTTCCTCTGCACAGCTAAGCTGGAAGTGGCATTTGCGGCTCGCACTAGTGCAGAGTTATCTCAAAGAAAGGGGCCACGGTGTTTCTGTATCTCTATTATGTTGGTGCGGCTTCGGAACTTTTAAATATCTCGATATATCTCGAAAACTACGCTTCTGATCAAAAAATATCATAGAGCGTAAATTGTAGGAAACATTATTCTCTACAAAAAAGGTCTCTTAACATTTTGCCATAGCACGCTTCGTTTCCGAGATATTTGCAGATTCATCTCAAGGGAAGTGGCCTGACGGACATATTTCGAGATATTTCTTCTTCTTGTTATTCTTCTTCTGCACAGCTAAGCTGGAAGTGGCATTTGCAGCTCGGAATAGTGCAGAGTTATCCCAAAGAAAGGGGCCACGGTGTTTCTGTATCTCTATTATGTTGGTGCGGCTTCGGAACTTTTAAATATCTTGATATATCTCGAGAACTACGCATCTGATCAAAAAATATCATACTACATAAAAAGTAGGAAACTTAATTCTCTACAAGAAAGGTCTCTAAACATTTTGCCATAGCTCGCTTCATTTCCGAGATATTTGCAGATTTATCTCAAGGGAAGGGGCCTGACGGACATATTTCGAGATATTTCTTCTTCTTGTTGTTCTTCTTCTGCACAGCTAAGCTGGAAGTGGCATTTGCGGCTCGCACTAGTGCAGAGTTATCTCAAAGAAAGGGGCCACGGTGTTTCTGTATCTCTATTATGTTGGTGCGGCTTCGGAACTTTTAAATATCTTGATATATCTCGAGAACTACGCATCTGATCAAAAAATATCATACTACATAAAAAGTAGGAAACTTAATTCTCTACAAGAAAGGTCTCTAAACATTTTGCCATAGCTCGCTTCGTTTCCGAGATATTTGCAGATTTATCTCAAGGGAAGGCGCCTGACGGACATATTTCGAGATATTTCTTCTTCTTGTTGTTCTTCTTCTGCACAGCTAAGCTGGAAGTGGCATTTGCGGCTCGCACTAGTGCAGAGTTATCTCAAAGAAAGGGGCCACGGTGTTTCTGTATCTCTATTATGTTGGTGCGGCTTCGGAACTTTTAAATATCTTGATATATCTCGAGAACTACGCATCTGATCAAAAAATATCATAGAACATGAAAAGTAGGAAACATAATTCTCTACAAAAAAGGTCTCTTAACATTTTGCCATAGCTCGCTTCGTTTCCGAGATATTTGCAGATTCATCTCAAGGGAAGTGGCCTGACGGACATATTTCGAGATATTTCTTCTTCTTGTTGTTCTTCTTCTGCACAGCTAAGCTGGAAGTGGCATTTGCAGCGCGCAATAGTGCAGAGTTATCTCAAAGAAAGGGGCCACGGTGTTTCTGTATCTCTATTATGTTGGTGCGGCTTCGGAACTTTTAAATATCTTGATATATCTCGAGAACTACGCATCCGATCAAAAAATATCATAGAACATAAAAAGTAGGAAACTTAATTCTCTACAAAAAAGGTCTCTTAACATTTTGCCATAGCTCGCTTCGTTTCCGAGATATTTGCAGATTTATCTCAAGGGAAGGGGCCTGACGGACATATTTCGAGATATTTCTTCTTCTTGTTGTTCTTCTTCTGCACAGCTAAGCTGGAAGTGGCATTTACAGCTCGCAATAGTGCAGAGTTATCTCAAAGAAAGGAGCCGCGGTGTTTCTGTATCTCTAATATGTTGGTGCGGCTTCGGAACTTTTAAGTATCTCGATATATCTCGAAAACTACGCTTCTGATCAAAAAATATCATAGAACATAAATTGTAGGAGACATAATTCTCTACAAAAAACGTCTCTTAACATTTTGCCATAGCTCGCTTCGTTTCCGAGATATTTGCAGATTCAGCTCAAAGGAACTGGCCTGACGGACATATTTCGAGATATTTCTTCTTCTTGTTGTTCTTCCTCTGCACAGCTAAGGTGGAAGTGGCATTTGCAGCTCGCAATAGTGCAGAGTTATCTCAAAGAAAGGGGCCACGGTGTTTCTGTATCTCTATTATGTTGGTGCGGCTTCGGAACTTTTAAATATCTTGATATATCTCGAGAACTACCCGTCTGATCAAAAAATATCATAGAACATAAAAAGTAGGAAACATAATTCTCTACAAAAAAGGTCTCTTAACATTTTGCCATAGCTCGCGTCGTTTCCGAGATATTTGCAGATTTATCTCAAGGGAAGGGGCCTGACGGACATATTTCGAGATATTTCTTCTTCTTGTTGTTCTTCCTCTGCACAGCTAAGCTGGAAGTGGCATTTGCGGCTCGCACTAGTGCAGAGTTATCTCAAAGAAAGGGGCCACGGTGTTTCTGTATCTCTATTATGTTGGTGCGGCTTCGGAACTTTTAAATATCTCGATATATCTCGAAAACTACGCTTCTGATCAAAAAATATCATAGAGCGTAAATTGTAGGATACATTATTCTCTACAAAAAAGGTCTCTTAACATTTTGCCATAGCACGCTTCGTTTCCGAGATATTTGCAGATTCATCTCAAGGGAAGTGGCCTGACGGACATATTTCGAGATATTTCTTCTTCTTGTTGTTCTTCTTCTGCACAGCTAAGCTGGAAGTGGCATTTGCAGCTCGCAATAGTGCAGAGTTATCCCAAAGAAAGGGGCCACGGTGTTTCTGTATCTCTATTATGTTGGTGCGGCTTCGGAACTTTTAAATATCTTGATATATCTCGAGAACTACGCATCTGATCAAAAAATATCGTAGAACATAAAAAGTAGGAAACTTAATTCTCTACAAAAAAGGTCTCTTAACATTTTGCCATAGCTCGCTTCGTTTCCGAGATATTTGCAGATTTATCTCAAGGGAAGGGGCCTGACGGACATATTTCGAGATATTTCTTCTTCTTGTTGTTCTTCTTCTGCACAGCTAAGCTGGAAGTGGCATTTGCGGCTCGCACTATTGCAGAGTTATCTCAAAGAAAGGGGCCACGGTGTTTCTGTATCTCTATTATGTTGGTGCGGCTTCGTAACTTTTAAATATCTAGATATATCTCGAAAACTACGCTTCTGATCAAAAAATGTCATAGAACATAAATTGTAGGAAACATAATTCTCTACAAAAAAGGTCTCTTAACATTATGCCATAGCTCGCTTGGTTTCCGAGATATTTGCAGATATATCTCAAGGGCAGGGGCCTGACGGACATATTTCGAGATATTTCTTCTTCTTGTTGTTCTTCTTCTGCACAGCTAAGCTGGAAGTGGCATTTACAGCTCGCAATAGTGCAGAGTTATCTCAAAGAAAGGAGCCGCGGTGTTTCTGTATCTCTAATATGTTGGTGCGGCTTCGGAACTTTTAAGTATCTCGATATATCTCGAAAACTACGCTTCTGATCAAAAAATATCATAGAACATAAATTGTAGGAGACATAATTCTCTACAAAAAACGTCTCTTAACATTTTGCCATAGCTCGCTTCGTTTCCGAGATATTTGCAGATTCAGCTCAAAGGAACTGGCCTGACGGACATATTTCGAGATATTTCTTCTTCTTGTTGTTCTTCCTCTGCACAGCTAAGGTGGAAGTGGCATTTGCAGCTCGCAATAGTGCAGAGTTATCTCAAAGAAAGGGGCCACGGTGTTTCTGTATCTCTATTATGTTGGTGCGGCTTCGGAACTTTTAAATATCTTGATATATCTCGAGAACTACCCGTCTGATCAAAAAATATCATAGAACATAAAAAGTAGGAAACATAATTCTCTACAAAAAAGGTCTCTTAACATTTTGCCATAGCTCGCGTCGTTTCCGAGATATTTGCAGATTTATCTCAAGGGAAGGGGCCTGACGGACATATTTCGAGATATTTCTTCTTCTTGTTGTTCTTCCTCTGCACAGCTAAGCTGGAAGTGGCATTTGCGGCTCGCACTAGTGCAGAGTTATCTCTAAGAAAGGGGCCACGGTGTTTCTGTATCTCTATTATGTTGGTGCGGCTTCGGAACTTTTAAATATCTCGATATATCTCGAAAACTACGCTTCTGATCAAAAAATATCATAGAGCGTAAATTGTAGGAAACATTATTCTCTACAAAAAAGGTCTCTTAACATTTTGCCATAGCACGCTTCGTTTCCGAGATATTTGCAGATCCATCTCAAGGGAAGTGGCCTGACGGACATATTTCGAGATATTTCTTCTTCTTGTTGTTCTTCTTCTGCACAGCTAAGCTGGAAGTGGCATTTGCAGCTCGCAATAGTGCAGAGTTATCCCAAAGAAAGGGGCCACGGTGTTTCTGTATCTCTATTATGTTGGTGCGGCTTCGGAACTTTTAAATATCTTGATATATCTCGAGAACTACGCATCTGATCAAAAAATATCGTAGAACATAAAAAGTAGGAAACTTAATTCTCTACAAAAAAGGTCTCTTAACATTTTGCCATAGCTCGCTTCGTTTCCGAGATATTTGCAGATTTATCTCAAGGGAAGGGGCCTAACGGACATATTTCGAGATATTTCTTCTTCTTGTTGTTCTTCTTCTGCACAGCTAAACTGGAAGTGGCATTTCCAGCTCGCAATAGTGCAGAGTTATCTCAAAGAAAGGAGCCACGGTGTTTCTGTATCTCTATTATGTTGGTGCGGCTTCGGAACTTTTAAATATCTTGATATATCTCGAGAACTACGCATCTGATCAAAAAATATCATAGAACATAAAAAGTAGGAAACTTAATTCTCTACAAAAAAGGTCTCTTAACATTTTGCCATAGCTCGCTTCGTTTCCGAGATATTTGCAGATTTATCTCAAGGGAAGGGGCCTAACGGACATATTTCGAGATATTTCTTCTTCTTGTTGTTCTTCTTCTGCACAGCTAAACTGGAAGTGGCATTTCCAGCTCGCAATAGTGCAGAGTTATCTCAAAGAAAGGAGCCACGGTGTTTCTGTATCTCTATTATGTTGGTGCGGCTTCGGAACTTTTAAATATCTTGATATATCTCGAGAACTACGCATCTGATCAAAAAATATCATAGAACATAAAAAGTAGGAAACTTAATTCTCTACAAAAAAGGTCTCTTAACATTTTGCCATAGCTCGCTTCGTTTCCAAGATATTTGCAGATTTATCTCAATGGAAGGGGCCTGACGGGCATATTTCGAGATATATCTTCTTCTTGTTGTTCTTCTTCTGCACAGCTAAGCTGGAAGTGGCATTTGCAGCGCGCAATAGTGCAGAGTTATCTCAAAGAAAGGGGCCACGGTGTTTCTGTATCTCTATTATGTTGGTGCGGCTTCGGAACTTTTAAATATCTTGATATATCTCGAGAACTACGCATCCGATCAAAAAATATCATAGAACATAAAAAGTAGGAAACTTAATTCTCTACAAAAAAGGTCTCTTAACATTTTGCCATAGCTCGCTTCGTTTCCGAGATATTTGCAGATTTATCTCAAGGGAAGGGGCCTGACGGACATATTTCGAGATATTTCTTCTTCTTGTTGTTCTTCTTCTGCACAGCTAAGCTGGAAGTGGCATTTGCGGCTCGCACTAGTGCAGAGTTATCTCAAAGAAAGGGGCCACGGTGTTTCTGTATCTGTATTATGTTGGTGCGGCTTCGGAACTTTTAAATATCTTGATATATCTCGAGAACTACGCATCTGATCAAAAAATATCATAGAACATAAAAAGTAGGAAACTTAATTCTCTACAAAAAAGGTCTCTTAACATTTTGCCATAGCTCGCTTCGTTTCCGAGATATTTGCAGATTTATCTCAAGGGAAGGGGCCTGACGGACATATTTCGAGATATTTCTTCTTCTTGTTGTTCTTCTTCTGCACAGCTAAGCTGGAAGTGGCATTTGCGGCTCGCACTATTGCAGAGTTATCTCAAAGAAAGGGGCCACGGTGTTTCTGTATCTCTATTATGTTGGTGCGGCTTCGTAACTTTTAAATATCTAGATATATCTCGAAAACTACGCTTCTGATCAAAAAATGTCATAGAACATAAATTGTAGGAAACATAATTCTCTACAAAAAAGGTCTCTTAACATTATGCCATAGCTCGCTTGGTTTCCGAGATATTTGCAGATATATCTCAAGGGCAGGGGCCTGACGGACATATTTCGAGATATTTCTTCTTCTTGTTGTTCTTCTTCTGCACAGCTAAGCTGGAAGTGGCATTTACAGCTCGCAATAGTGCAGAGTTATCTCAAAGAAAGGAGCCGCGGTGTTTCTGTATCTCTAATATGTTGGTGCGGCTTCGGAACTTTTAAGTATCTCGATATATCTCGAAAACTACGCTTCTGATCAAAAAATATCATAGAACATAAATTGTAGGAGACATAATTCTCTACAAAAAACGTCTCTTAACATTTTGCCATAGCTCGCTTCGTTTCCGAGATATTTGCAGATTCAGCTCAAAGGAACTGGCCTGACGGACATATTTCGAGATATTTCTTCTTCTTGTTGTTCTTCCTCTGCACAGCTAAGCTGGAAGTGGCATTTGCAGCTCGCAATAGTGCAGAGTTATCTCAAAGAAAGGGGCCACGGTGTTTCTGTATCTCTATTATGTTGGTGCGGCTTCGGAACTTTTAAATATCTTGATATATCTCGAGAACTACGCGTCTGATCAAAAAATATCATAGAACATAAAAAGTAGGAAACATAATTCTCTACAAAAAAGGTCTCTTAACATTTTGCCATAGCTCGCGTCGTTTCCGAGATATTTGCAGATTTATCTCAAGGGAAGGGGCCTGACGGACATATTTCGAGATATTTCTTCTTCTTGTTGTTCTTCCTCTGCACAGCTAAGCTGGAAGTGGCATTTGCGGCTCGCACTAGTGCAGAGTTATCTCAAAGAAAGGGGCCACGGTGTTTCTGTATCTCTATTATGTTGGTGCGGCTTCGGAACTTTTAAATATCTCGATATATCTCGAAAACTACGCTTCTGATCAAAAAATATCATAGAGCGTAAATTGTAGGAAACATTATTCTCTACAAAAAAGGTCTCTTAACATTTTGCCATAGCACGCTTCGTTTCCGAGATATTTGCAGATTCATCTCAAGGGAAGTGGCCTGACGGACATATTTCGAGATATTTCTTCTTCTTGTTGTTCTTCTTCTGCACAGCTAAGCTGGAAGTGGCATTTGCAGCTCGGAATAGTGCAGAGTTATCCCAAAGAAAGGGGCCACGGTGTTTCTGTATCTCTATTATGTTGGTGCGGCTTCGGAACTTTTAAATATCTTGATATATCTCGAGAACTACGCATCTGATCAAAAAATATCATACTACATAAAAAGTAGGAAACTTAATTCTCTACAAGAAACGTCTCTAAACATTTTGCCATAGCTCGCTTCATTTCCGAGATATTTGCAGATTTATCTCAAGGGAAGGGGCCTGACGGACATATTTCGAGATATTTCTTCTTCTTGTTGTTCTTCTTCTGCACAGCTAAGCTGGAAGTGGCATTTGCGGCTCGCACTAGTGCAGAGTTATCTCAAAGAAAGGGGCCACGGTGTTTCTGTATCTCTATTATGTTGGTGCGGCTTCGGAACTTTTAAATATCTTGATATATCTCGAGAACTACGCATCTGATCAAAAAATATCATACTACATAAAAAGTAGGAAACTTAATTCTCTACAAGAAAGGTCTCTAAACATTTTGCCATAGCTCGCTTCGTTTCCGAGATATTTGCAGATTTATCTCAAGGGAAGGGGCCTGACGGACATATTTCGAGATATTTCTTCTTCTTGTTGTTCTTCTTCTGCACAGCTAAGCTGGAAGTGGCATTTGCGGCTCGCACTAGTGCAGAGTTATCTCAAAGAAAGGGGCCACGGTGTTTCTGTATCTCTATTATGTTGGTGCGGCTTCGGAACTTTTAAATATCTTGATATATCTCGAGAACTACGCATCTGATCAAAAAATATCATAGAACATGAAAAGTAGGAAACATAATTCTCTACAAAAAAGGTCTCTTAACATTTTGCCATAGCTCGCTTCGTTTCCGAGATATTTGCAGATTCATCTCAAGGGAAGTGGCCTGACGGACATATTTCGAGATATTTCTTCTTCTTGTTGTTCTTCTTCTGCACAGCTAAGCTGGAAGTGGCATTTGCAGCGCGCAATAGTGCAGAGTTATCTCAAAGAAAGGGGCCACGGTGTTTCTGTATCTCTATTATGTTGGTGCGGCTTCGGAACTTTTAAATATCTTGATATATCTCGAGAACTACGCATCCGATCAAAAAATATCATAGAACATAAAAAGTAGGAAACTTAATTCTCTACAAAAAAGGTCTCTTAACATTTTGCCATAGCTCGCTTCGTTTCCGAGATATTTGCAGATTTATCTCAAGGGAAGGGGCCTGACGGACATATTTCGAGATATTTCTTCTTCTTGTTGTTCTTCTTCTGCACAGCTAAGCTGGAAGTGGCATTTACAGCTCGCAATAGTGCAGAGTTATCTCAAAGAAAGGAGCCGCGGTGTTTCTGTATCTCTAATATGTTGGTGCGGCTTCGGAACTTTTAAGTATCTCGATATATCTCGAAAACTACGCTTCTGATCAAAAAATATCATAGAACATAAATTGTAGGAGACATAATTCTCTACAAAAAACGTCTCTTAACATTTTGCCATAGCTCGCTTCGTTTCCGAGATATTTGCAGATTCAGCTCAGAGGAACTGGCCTGACGGACATATTTCGAGATATTTCTTCTTCTTGTTGTTCTTCCTCTGCACAGCTAAGGTGGAAGTGGCATTTGCAGCTCGCAATAGTGCAGAGTTATCTCAAAGAAAGGGGCCACGGTGTTTCTGTATCTCTATTATGTTGGTGCGGCTTCGGAACTTTTAAATATCTTGATATATCTCGAGAACTACCCGTCTGATCAAAAAATATCATAGAACATAAAAAGTAGGAAACATAATTCTCTACAAAAAAGGTCTCTTAACATTTTGCCATAGCTCGCGTCGTTTCCGAGATATTTGCAGATTTATCTCAAGGGAAGGGGCCTGACGGACATATTTCGAGATATTTCTTCTTCTTGTTGTTCTTCCTCTGCACAGCTAAGCTGGAAGTGGCATTTGCGGCTCGCACTAGTGCAGAGTTATCTCAAAGAAAGGGGCCACGGTGTTTCTGTATCTCTATTATGTTGGTGCGGCTTCGGAACTTTTAAATATCTCGATATATCTCGAAAACTACGCTTCTGATCAAAAAATATCATAGAGCGTAAATTGTAGGAAACATTATTCTCTACAAAAAAGGTCTCTTAACATTTTGCCATAGCACGCTTCGTTTCCGAGATATTTGCAGATTCATCTCAAGGGAAGTGGCCTGACGGACATATTTCGAGATATTTCTTCTTCTTGTTGTTCTTCTTCTGCACAGCTAAGCTGGAAGTGGCATTTGCAGCTCGCAATAGTGCAGAGTTATCCCAAAGAAAGGGGCCACGGTGTTTCTGTATCTCTATTATGTTGGTGCGGCTTCGGAACTTTTAAATATCTTGATATATCTCGAGAACTACGCATCTGATCAAAAAATATCATAGAACATAAAAAGTAGGAAACTTAATTCTCTACAAAAAAGGTCTCTTAACATTTTGCCATAGCTCGCTTCGTTTCCAAGATATTTGCAGATTTATCTCAATGGAAGGGGCCTGACGGGCATATTTCGAGATATATCTTCTTCTTGTTGTTCTTCTTCTGCACAGCTAAGCTGGAAGTGGCATTTGCAGCGCGCAATAGTGCAGAGTTATCTCAAAGAAAGGGGCCACGGTGTTTCTGTATCTCTATTATGTTGGTGCGGCTTCGGAACTTTTAAATATCTTGATATATCTCGAGAACTACGCATCCGATCAAAAAATATCATAGAACATAAAAAGTAGGAAACTTAATTCTCTACAAAAAAGGTCTCTTAACATTTTGCCATAGCTCGCTTCGTTTCCGAGATATTTGCAGATTTATCTCAAGGGAAGGGGCCTGACGGACATATTTCGAGATATTTCTTCTTCTTGTTGTTCTTCTTCTGCACAGCTAAGCTGGAAGTGGCATTTGCGGCTCGCACTAGTGCAGAGTTATCTCAAAGAAAGGGGCCACGGTGTTTCTGTATCTGTATTATGTTGGTGCGGCTTCGGAACTTTTAAATATCTTGATATATCTCGAGAACTACGCATCTGATCAAAAAATATCATAGAACATAAAAAGTAGGAAACTTAATTCTCTACAAAAAAGGTCTCTTAACATTTTGCCATAGCTCGCTTCGTTTCCGAGATATTTGCAGATTTATCTCAAGGGAAGGGGCCTGTCGGACATATTTCGAGATATTTCTTCTTCTTGTTGTTCTTCTTCTGCACAGCTAAGCTGGAAGTGGCATTTGCGGCTCGCACTATTGCAGAGTTATCTCAAAGAAAGGGGCCACGGTGTTTCTGTATCTCTATTATGTTGGTGCGGCTTCGTAACTTTTAAATATCTAGATATATCTCGAAAACTACGCTTCTGATCAAAAAATGTCATAGAACATAAATTGTAGGAAACATAATTCTCTACAAAAAAGGTCTCTTAACATTATGCCATAGCTCGCTTGGTTTCCGAGATATTTGCAGATATATCTCAAGGGCAGGGGCCTGACGGACATATTTCGAGATATTTCTTCTTCTTGTTGTTCTTCTTCTGCACAGCTAAGCTGGAAGTGGCATTTACAGCTCGCAATAGTGCAGAGTTATCTCAAAGAAAGGAGCCGCGGTGTTTCTGTATCTCTAATATGTTGGTGCGGCTTCGGAACTTTTAAGTATCTCGATATATCTCGAAAACTACGCTTCTGATCAAAAAATATCATAGAACATAAATTGTAGGAGACATAATTCTCTACAAAAAACGTCTCTTAACATTTTGCCATAGCTCGCTTCGTTTCCGAGATATTTGCAGATTCAGCTCAAAGGAACTGGCCTGACGGACATATTTCGAGATATTTCTTCTTCTTGTTGTTCTTCCTCTGCACAGCTAAGGTGGAAGTGGCATTTGCAGCTCGCAATAGTGCAGAGTTATCTCAAAGAAAGGGGCCACGGTGTTTCTGTATCTCTATTATGTTGGTGCGGCTTCGGAACTTTTAAATATCTTGATATATCTCGAGAACTACGCGTCTGATCAAAAAATATCATAGAACATAAAAAGTAGGAAACATAATTCTCTACAAAAAAGGTCTCTTAACATTTTGCCATAGCTCGCGTCGTTTCCGAGATATTTGCAGATTTATCTCAAGGGAAGGGGCCTGACGGACATATTTCGAGATATTTCTTCTTCTTGTTGTTCTTCCTCTGCACAGCTAAGCTGGAAGTGGCATTTGCGGCTCGCACTAGTGCAGAGTTATCTCAAAGAAAGGGGCCACGGTGTTTCTGTATCTCTATTATGTTGGTGCGGCTTCGGAACTTTTAAATATCTCGATATATCTCGAAAACTACGCTTCTGATCAAAAAATATCATAGAGCGTAAATTGTAGGAAACATTATTCTCTACAAAAAAGGTCTCTTAACATTTTGCCATAGCACGCTTCGTTTCCGAGATATTTGCAGATTCATCTCAAGGGAAGTGGCCTGACGGACATATTTCGAGATATTTCTTCTTCTTGTTGTTCTTCTTCTGCACAGCTAAGCTGGAAGTGGCATTTGCAGCTCGCAATAGTGCAGAGTTATCCCAAAGAAAGGGGCCACGGTGTTTCTGTATCTCTATTATGTTGGTGCGGCTTCGGAACTTTTAAATATCTTGATATATCTCGAGAACTACGCTTCTGATCAAAAAATATCATAGAACATAAATTGTAGGAAACATAATTCTCTACAAAAAACGTCTCTCAACATTTTGCCATAGCTCGCTTCGTTTCCGAGATATTTGCAGATTCAGCTCAAAGGAACGGGCCTGACGGAAATATTTCGAGATACTTCTTCTTCTTGTTGTTCTTCTTCTGCACAGCTAAGCTGGAAGTGGCATTTGCGGCTCGCACTAGTGCAGAGTTATCTCAAAGAAAGGGGCCACGGTGTTTCTGTATCTCTATTATGTTGGTGCGGCTTCGGAACTTTTAAATATCTCGATATATCTCGAAAACTACGCTTCTGATCAAAAAATATCATAGAACATAAATTGTAGGAAACATAATTCTCTACAAAAAAGGTCGCTTAACATTTTGCCATAGCTCCCTTCGTTTCCGAGATATTTGCAGATATATCTCAAGGGAAGGGGCCTGACGGACATATATCGAGATATTTCTTCTTCTTGTTGTTCTTCTTCTGCACAGCTAAGCTGGAAGTGGCATTTACAGCTCGCAATAGTGCAGAGTTATCTCAAAGAAAGGGGCCACGGTGTTTCTGTATCTCTATTATGTTGGTGCGGCTTCGGAACTTTTAAATATCTTGATATATCTCGAGAACTACGCATCTGATCAAAAAATATCATAGAACATAAAAAGTAGGAAACTTAATTCTCTACAAAAAAGGTCTCTTAACGTTTTGCAATAGCTCGCTTTGTTTCCGAGATGTTTGCAGATTTATCTCAAGGGAAGGGTCCTGACGGACATATTTCGAGATATTTCTTCTTCTTGTTGTTCTTCTTCTGCACAGCTAAGCTTTAAGTGGCATTTGCAGCTCGCAATAGTGCAGAGTTATCTCAAAGAAAGGGGCCACGGTGTTTCTGTATCTCTATTATGTTGGTGCGGCTTCGGATCTTTTAAATATCTCGATATATCTCGAAAACTACGCTTCTGATCAAAAAATATCATAGAACATAAATTGTAGGAAACATAATTCTCTACAAAAAAGGTCTCTTAACATTTTGCCATAGCTCGTTTCGTTTCCGAGATATTTGCAGATATATCTCAAGGGAAGGGGCCTGACGGACATATTTCGAGATATTTCCTCTTCTTGTTGTTCTTCTTCTGCACAGCTAAGCTGGAAGTGGCATTTGCAGCTCGCAATAGTGCAGAGTTATCTCGAAGAAAGGGGCCACGGTGTTTCTGTATCTCTATTATGTTGGTGCGGCTTCGGAACTTTTTGATATCTTGATATATCTCGAGAACTACGCATCTGATCAAAAAATATCATAGAACATAAAAAGTAGGAAACTTAATTCTCTACAAAAAAGGTCTCTTAACATTTTGCCATAGCTCGCTTCGTTTCCGAGATATTTGCAGATTTATCTCAAGGGAAGGGGCCTGACGGACATATTTCGAGATATTTCTTCTTCTTGTTGTTCTTCTTCTGCACAGCTAAGCTGGAAGTGGCATTTGCAGCTCGCAATAGTGCAGAGTTATCTCAAAGAAAGGGGCCACGGTGTTTCTGTATCTCTATTATGTTGGTGCGGCTTCGGATCTTTTAAATATCTCGATATATCTCGAAAACTACGCTTCTGATCAAAAAATATCATAGAACATAAATTGTAGGAAACATAATTCTCTACAAAAAAGGTCTCTTAACATTTTGCCATAGCTCGTTTCGTTTCCGAGATATTTGCAGATATATCTCAAGGGAAGGGGCCTGACGGACATATTTCGAGATATTTCCTCTTCTTGTTGTTCTTCTTCTGCACAG
Source organism: Osmia lignaria lignaria (assembly GCF_051020975.1). Taxonomy (NCBI): domain Eukaryota; kingdom Metazoa; phylum Arthropoda; class Insecta; order Hymenoptera; family Megachilidae; genus Osmia; species Osmia lignaria. The sequence goes on from NW_027478161.1 coordinate 5,865,679, forward strand.
CTAAACTGGAAATGGCATTTCCAGCTCGCAATAGCGCAGAGTTATCTCAAAGAAAGGGGCGACGGTGTTTCTGTATCTCTATTATGTTGGTGCGGCTTCGGAACTTTTAAATATCTTGATATATCTCGAGAACTACGCATCTGATCAAAAAATATCATAGAACATAAAAAGTAGGAAACTTAATTCTCTACAAATAAGGTCTCTTAACATTTTGCCATAGCTCGCTTCGTTTCCGAGATATTTGCAGATTTATCTCAAGGGAAGGGGCCTGACGGACATTTTTCGAGATATTTCTTCTTCTTGTTGTTCTTCTTCTGCACAGCTAAGCTGGAAGTGGCATTTGCAGCTCGCAATAGTGCAGAGTTATCTCGAAGAAAGGGGCCACGGTGTTTCTGTATCTCTATTATGTTGGTGCGGCTTCGGAACTTTTAGATGTCTTGATATATCTCGAGAACTACGCATCTGATCAAACAATATCATAGAACATAAAAAGTAGGAAACTTAATTCTCTACAAAAAAGGTCTCTTAACATTTTGCCATAGCTCGCTTCGTTTCCGAGATATTTGCAGATTTATCTCAAGGGAAGGGGCCTGACGGACATATTTCGAGATATTTCTTCTTCTTGTTGTTCTTCTTCTGCACAGCTAAGCTGGAAGTGGCATTTGCAGCTCGCAATAGTGCAGAGTTATCTCAAAGAAAGGGGCCACGGTGTTTCTGTATCTCTATTATGTTGGTGCGGCTTCGGAACTTTTAAATATCTCGATATATCTCGAGAACTACGCATCTGATCGAAAAATATCATAGAACATAAAAAGTAGGAAACTTAATTCTCTACAAAAGAGGTCTCTTAACATTTTGCCATAGCTCGCTTCGTTTCCGAGATATTTGCAGATTTATCTCAAGGGAAGGGGCCTGACGGACATATTTCGAGATATTTCTTCTTTTTGTTGTTCTTCTTCTGCACAGCTAAGCTGGAAGTGGCATTTGCAGCTCGCAATAGTGCAGAGTTATCTCAAAGAAAGGGGCCACGGTGTTTCTGTATCTCTATTATGTTGGTGCGGCTTCGGATTTTTTAAATATCTTGATATATCTCGAGAACTACGCATCCGATCAAAAAATATCATAGAGCATAAAAAGTAGGAAACTTAATTCTCTACAAAAAAGGTCTCTGAACATTTTGCCATAGCTCGCTTCGTTTCCGAGATATTTGCAGATTTATCTCAAGGGAAGGGGCCTGACGGACATATTTCGAAATATTTCTTATTCTTGTTGTTCTTCTTCTGCACAGCTAAGCTGGAAGTGGCATTTGCAGCCCGCAATAGTGCAGAGTTATCTCAAGGAAAGGGGCCACGGTGTCTCTGTACCTCTATTATGTTGGTGCAGCTTCGGAGCTTTTAAATATCTTGATATATCTCGAGAACTACGCATCTGATCAAAAAATATCATAGAACATAAAAAGTAGGAAACTTAATTCTCTACAAAAAAGGTCTCTTAACGTTTTGCAATAGCTCGCTTCGTTTCCGAGATATTTGCAGATTTATCTCAAGGGAAGGGTCCTGACGGACATATTTCGAGATATTTCTTCTTCTTGTTGTTCTTGTTCTGCACAGCTAAACTGGAAGTGGCATTTCCAGCTCGCAATAGTGCAGAGTTATCCCAAAGAAAGGGGCCACGGTGTTTCTGTATCTCTATTATGTTGGTGCGGCTTCGGAACTTTTAAATATCTCGATATATCTCGAAAACTACGCTTCTGATCAAAAAATATCATAGAACATAAATTGTAGGAAACATAATTCTCTACAAAAAAGGTCTCTTAACATTTTGCCATAGCTCGCTTCCTTTCCCAGATATTTGCAGATTTATCTCAAGGGAAGGGGCCTGACGGACATATTTCGAGATATTTCTTCTTCTTGTTGTTCTTCTTCTGCACAGCTAAGCTGGAAGTGGCATTTGCAGCTCGCAATAGTGCAGAGTTATCGCAAAGAAAGGGGCTACGGTGTTTCTGTATCTCTATTATGTTGGTGCGGCTTCGGAACTTTTAAATATCTTGATATATCTCGAGAACTACGCATCTGATCAAAAAATATCATAGAACATAAAAAGTAGGAAACTTAATTCTCTACAAAAAAGGTCTCTTAACATTTTGCCATAGCTCGCTTCGTTTCCGAGATATTTGCAGATTTATCTCAAGGGAAGGGGCCTGACGGACATATTTCGAAATATTTCTTATTCTTGTTGTTCTTCTTCTGCACAGCTAAGCTGGAAGTGGCATTTGCAGCCCGCAATAGTGCAGAGTTATCTCAAGGAAAGGGGCCACGGTGTCTCTGTACCTCTATTATGTTGGTGCAGCTTCGGAGCTTTTAAATATCTTGATATATCTCGAGAACTACGCATCTGATCAAAAAATATCATAGAACATAAAAAGTAGGAAACTTAATTCTCTACAAAAAAGGTCTCTTAACGTTTTGCAATAGCTCGCTTCGTTTCCGAGATATTTGCAGATTTATCTCAAGGGAAGGGTCCTGACGGACATATTTCGAGATATTTCTTCTTCTTGTTGTTCTTCTTCTGCACAGCTAAACTGGAAGTGGCATTTCCAGCTCGCAATAGTGCAGAGTTATCCCAAAGAAAGGGGCCACGGTGTTTCTGTATCTCTATTATGTTGGTGCGGCTTCGGAACTTTTAAATATCTCGATATATCTCGAAAACTACGCTTCTGATCAAAAAATATCATAGAACATAAATTGTAGGAAACATAATTCTCTACAAAAAAGGTCTCTTAACATTTTGCCATAGCTCGCTTCCTTTCCCAGATATTTGCAGATTTATCTCAAGGGAAGGGGCCTGACGGACATATTTCGAGATATTTCTTCTTCTTGTTGTTCTTCTTCTGCACAGCTAAGCTGGAAGTGGCATTTGCAGCTCGCAATAGTGCAGAGTTATCGCAAAGAAAGGGGCTACGGTGTTTCTGTATCTCTATTATGTTGGTGCGGCTTCGGAACTTTTAAATATCTTGATATATCTCGAGAACTACGCATCTGATCAAAAAATATCATAGAACATGAAAAGTAGGAGACTTAATTCTCTACAAAAACGGTCTCTCAACATTTTGCCATAGCTCTCTTCGTTTCCGAGATATTTGCAGATTTATCTCAAAGGAAGGGGCCTGACGGACATATTTCGAGATATTTCTTCTTCTTGTTGTTCTTCTTCTGCACAACTAAACTGGAAGTGGCATTTCCAGCTCGCAATAGTGCAGAGTTATCTCAAAGAGAGAGGCCACGGTGTTTCTGTATCTCTATTATGTTGGTGCGGCTTCGGAACTTTTAAATATCTTGATATATCTCGAGAACTACGCATCTGATCAAAAAATATCATAGAACATAAAAAGTAGGAAACTTAATTCTCTACACAAAAGGTCTCTTCACATTTTGCCATAGCTCGCTTCGTTTCCGAGATATGTGCAGATTTATCTCAAGGGAAGGGGCCTGACGGACATATTTCGAGATATTTCTTCTTCTTGTTGTTCTTCTTCTGCACAGCTAAGCTGGAAGTGGCATTTGCGGCTCGCACTAGTGCAGAGTTATCTCAAAGAAAGGGGCCACGGTGTTTCTGTATCTCTATTATGTTGGTGCGGCTTCGGAACTTTTAAATATCTTGATATATCTCGAGAACTACGCATCTGATCAAAAAATATCATAGAACATAAAAAGTAGGAAACTTAATTCTCTACAAAAAAGGTCTCTTAACGTTTTGCAATAGCTCGCTTTGTTTCCGAGATGTTTGCAGATTTATCTCAAGGGAAGGGTCCTGACGGACATATTTCGAGATATTTCTTCTTCTTGTTGTTCTTCTTCTGCACAGCTAAGCTTTAAGTGGCATTTGCAGCTCGCAATAGTGCAGAGTTATCTCAAAGAAAGGGGCCACGGTGTTTCTGTATCTCTATTATGTTGGTGCGGCTTCGGATCTTTTAAATATCTCGATATATCTCGAAAACTACGCTTCTGATCAAAAAATATCATAGAACATAAATTGTAGGAAACATAATTCTCTACAAAAAAGGTCTCTTAACATTTTGCCATAGCTCGTTTCGTTTCCGAGATATTTGCAGATATATCTCAAGGGAAGGGGCCTGACGGACATATTTCGAGATATTTCCTCTTCTTGTTGTTCTTCTTCTGCACAGCTAAGCTGGAAGTGGCATTTGCAGCTCGCAATAGTGCAGAGTTATCTCGAAGAAAGGGGCCACGGTGTTTCTGTATCTCTATTATGTTGGTGCGGCTTCGGAACTTTTTGATATCTTGATATATCTCGAGAACTACGCATCTGATCAAAAAATATCATAGAACATAAAAAGTAGGAAACTTAATTCTCTACAAAAAAGGTCTCTTAACATTTTGCCATAGCTCGCTTCGTTTCCGAGATATTTGCAGATTTATCTCAAGGGAAGGGGCCTGACGGACATATTTCGAGATATTTCTTCTTCTTGTTGTTCTTCTTCTGCACAGCTAAGCTGGAAGTGGCATTTGCAGCTCGCAATAGTGCAGAGTTATCTCAAAGAAAGGGGCCACGGTGTTTCTGTATCTCTATTATGTTGGTGCGGCTTCGGATCTTTTAAATATCTCGATATATCTCGAAAACTACGCTTCTGATCAAAAAATATCATAGAACATAAATTGTAGGAAACATAATTCTCTACAAAAAAGGTCTCTTAACATTTTGCCATAGCTCGTTTCGTTTCCGAGATATTTGCAGATATATCTCAAGGGAAGGGGCCTGACGGACATATTTCGAGATATTTCCTCTTCTTGTTGTTCTTCTTCTGCACAGCTAAACTGGAAATGGCATTTCCAGCTCGCAATAGCGCAGAGTTATCTCAAAGAAAGGGGCGACGGTGTTTCTGTATCTCTATTATGTTGGTGCGGCTTCGGAACTTTTAAATATCTTGATATATCTCGAGAACTACGCATCTGATCAAAAAATATCATAGAACATAAAAAGTAGGAAACTTAATTCTCTACAAATAAGGTCTCTTAACATTTTGCCATAGCTCGCTTCGTTTCCGAGATATTTGCAGATTTATCTCAAGGGAAGGGGCCTGACGGACATTTTTCGAGATATTTCTTCTTCTTGTTGTTCTTCTTCTGCACAGCTAAGCTGGAAGTGGCATTTGCAGCTCGCAATAGTGCAGAGTTATCTCGAAGAAAGGGGCCACGGTGTTTCTGTATCTCTATTATGTTGGTGCGGCTTCGGAACTTTTAGATGTCTTGATATATCTCGAGAACTACGCATCTGATCAAACAATATCATAGAACATAAAAAGTAGGAAACTTAATTCTCTACAAAAAAGGTCTCTTAACATTTTGCCATAGCTCGCTTCGTTTCCGAGATATTTGCAGATTTATCTCAAGGGAAGGGGCCTGACGGACATATTTCGAGATATTTCTTCTTCTTGTTGTTCTTCTTCTGCACAGCTAAGCTGGAAGTGGCATTTGCAGCTCGCAATAGTGCAGAGTTATCTCAAAGAAAGGGGCCACGGTGTTTCTGTATCTCTATTATGTTGGTGCGGCTTCGGAACTTTTAAATATCTCGATATATCTCGAGAACTACGCATCTGATCGAAAAATATCATAGAACATAAAAAGTAGGAAACTTAATTCTCTACAAAAGAGGTCTCTTAACATTTTGCCATAGCTCGCTTCGTTTCCGAGATATTTGCAGATTTATCTCAAGGGAAGGGGCCTGACGGACATATTTCGAGATATTTCTTCTTTTTGTTGTTCTTCTTCTGCACAGCTAAGCTGGAAGTGGCATTTGCAGCTCGCAATAGTGCAGAGTTATCTCAAAGAAAGGGGCCACGGTGTTTCTGTATCTCTATTATGTTGGTGCGGCTTCGGATTTTTTAAATATCTTGATATATCTCGAGAACTACGCATCCGATCAAAAAATATCATAGAGCATAAAAAGTAGGAAACTTAATTCTCTACAAAAAAGGTCTCTGAACATTTTGCCATAGCTCGCTTCGTTTCCGAGATATTTGCAGATTTATCTCAAGGGAAGGGGCCTGACGGACATATTTCGAAATATTTCTTATTCTTGTTGTTCTTCTTCTGCACAGCTAAGCTGGAAGTGGCATTTGCAGCCCGCAATAGTGCAGAGTTATCTCAAGGAAAGGGGCCACGGTGTCTCTGTACCTCTATTATGTTGGTGCAGCTTCGGAGCTTTTAAATATCTTGATATATCTCGAGAACTACGCATCTGATCAAAAAATATCATAGAACATAAAAAGTAGGAAACTTAATTCTCTACAAAAAAGGTCTCTTAACGTTTTGCAATAGCTCGCTTCGTTTCCGAGATATTTGCAGATTTATCTCAAGGGAAGGGTCCTGACGGACATATTTCGAGATATTTCTTCTTCTTGTTGTTCTTGTTCTGCACAGCTAAGCTGGAAGTGGCATTTGCAGCTCGCAATAGTGCAGAGTTATCGCAAAGAAAGGGGCTACGGTGTTTCTGTATCTCTATTATGTTGGTGCGGCTTCGGAACTTTTAAATATCTTGATATATCTCGAGAACTACGCATCTGATCAAAAAATATCATAGAACATAAAAAGTAGGAAACTTAATTCTCTACAAAAAAGGTCTCTTAACGTTTTGCAATACCTCGCTTCGTTTCCGAGATATTTGCAGATATATCTCAAGGGAAGGGGCCTGACGGACATATTTCGAGATATTTCCTCTTCTTGTTGTTCTTCTTCTGCACAGCTAAACTGGAAATGGCATTTCCAGCTCGCAATAGCGCAGAGTTATCTCAAAGAAAGGGGCGACGGTGTTTCTGTATCTCTATTATGTTGGTGCGGCTTCGGAACTTTTAAATATCTTGATATATCTCGAGAACTACGCATCTGATCAAAAAATATCATAGAACATAAAAAGTAGGAAACTTAATTCTCTACAAATAAGGTCTCTTAACATTTTGCCATAGCTCGCTTCGTTTCCGAGATATTTGCAGATTTATCTCAAGGGAAGGGGCCTGACGGACATTTTTCGAGATATTTCTTCTTCTTGTTGTTCTTCTTCTGCACAGCTAAGCTGGAAGTGGCATTTGCAGCTCGCAATAGTGCAGAGTTATCTCGAAGAAAGGGGCCACGGTGTTTCTGTATCTCTATTATGTTGGTGCGGCTTCGGAACTTTTAGATGTCTTGATATATCTCGAGAACTACGCATCTGATCAAACAATATCATAGAACATAAAAAGTAGGAAACTTAATTCTCTACAAAAAAGGTCTCTTAACATTTTGCCATAGCTCGCTTCGTTTCCGAGATATTTGCAGATTTATCTCAAGGGAAGGGGCCTGACGGACATATTTCGAGATATTTCTTCTTCTTGTTGTTCTTCTTCTGCACAGCTAAGCTGGAAGTGGCATTTGCAGCTCGCAATAGTGCAGAGTTATCTCAAAGAAAGGGGCCACGGTGTTTCTGTATCTCTATTATGTTGGTGCGGCTTCGGAACTTTTAAATATCTCGATATATCTCGAGAACTACGCATCTGATCGAAAAATATCATAGAACATAAAAAGTAGGAAACTTAATTCTCTACAAAAGAGGTCTCTTAACATTTTGCCATAGCTCGCTTCGTTTCCGAGATATTTGCAGATTTATCTCAAGGGAAGGGGCCTGACGGACATATTTCGAGATATTTCTTCTTTTTGTTGTTCTTCTTCTGCACAGCTAAGCTGGAAGTGGCATTTGCAGCTCGCAATAGTGCAGAGTTATCTCAAAGAAAGGGGCCACGGTGTTTCTGTATCTCTATTATGTTGGTGCGGCTTCGGATTTTTTAAATATCTTGATATATCTCGAGAACTACGCATCCGATCAAAAAATATCATAGAGCATAAAAAGTAGGAAACTTAATTCTCTACAAAAAAGGTCTCTGAACATTTTGCCATAGCTCGCTTCGTTTCCGAGATATTTGCAGATTTATCTCAAGGGAAGGGGCCTGACGGACATATTTCGAAATATTTCTTATTCTTGTTGTTCTTCTTCTGCACAGCTAAGCTGGAAGTGGCATTTGCAGCCCGCAATAGTGCAGAGTTATCTCAAGGAAAGGGGCCACGGTGTCTCTGTACCTCTATTATGTTGGTGCAGCTTCGGAGCTTTTAAATATCTTGATATATCTCGAGAACTACGCATCTGATCAAAAAATATCATAGAACATAAAAAGTAGGAAACTTAATTCTCTACAAAAAAGGTCTCTTAACGTTTTGCAATAGCTCGCTTCGTTTCCGAGATATTTGCAGATTTATCTCAAGGGAAGGGTCCTGACGGACATATTTCGAGATATTTCTTCTTCTTGTTGTTCTTCTTCTGCACAGCTAAACTGGAAGTGGCATTTCCAGCTCGCAATAGTGCAGAGTTATCCCAAAGAAAGGGGCCACGGTGTTTCTGTATCTCTATTATGTTGGTGCGGCTTCGGAACTTTTAAATATCTTGATATATCTCGAGAACTACGCATCTGTTCAAAAAATATCATAGAACATAAAAAGTAGGAATCCTAATTTTCTACAAAAAAGGTCTCTTAACGTTTTGCAATAGCTCGCTTCGTTTCCGAGATATTTGCAGATTTATCTCAAGGGAAGGGTCCTGACGGACATATTTCGAGATATTTCTTCTTCTTGTTGTTCTTCTTCTGCACAGCTAAACTGGAAGTGGCATTTCCAGCTCGCAATAGTGCAGAGTTATCCCAAAGAAAGGGGCCACGGTGTTTCTGTATCTCTATTATGTTGGTGCGGCTTCGGAACTTTTAAATATCTCGATATATCTCGAAAACTACGCTTCTGATCAAAAAATATCATAGAACGTAAATTGTAGGAAACATAATTCTCTACAAAAAAGGTCTCTTAACATTTTGCCATAGCTCGCTTCGTTTCCGAGATATTTGCAGATTTATCTCAAGGGAAGGGGCCTGACGGACATACTCCGAGATATTTCTTCTTCTTGTTGTCCCTCTTCTGCACAGCTAAGCTGGAAGTGGCATTTCCAGCTCGCAATAGCGCAGAGTTATCTCAAAGAAAGGGGCGACGGTGTTTCTGTATCTCTATTATGTTGGTGCGGCTTCGGAACTTTTAAATATCTTGATATATCTCGAGAACTACGCATCTGATCAAAAAATATCATAGAACATAAAAAGTAGGAAACTTAATTCTCTACAAATAAGGTCTCTTAACATTTTGCCATAGCTCGCTTCGTTTCCGAGATATTTGCAGATTTATCTCAAGGGAAGGGGCCTGACGGACATTTTTCGAGATATTTCTTCTTCTTGAGGTTCTTCTTCTGCACAGCTAAGCTGGAAGTGGCATTTGCAGCTCGCAATAGTGCAGAGTTATCTCGAAGAAAGGGGCCACGGTGTTTCTGTATCTCTATTATGTTGGTGCGGCTTCGGAACTTTTAGATGTCTTGATATATCTCGAGAACTACGCATCTGATCAAACAATATCATAGAACATAAAAAGTAGGAAACTTAATTCTCTACAAAAAAGGTCTCTTAACATTTTGCCATAGCTCGCTTCGTTTCCGAGATATTTGCAGATTTATCTCAAGGGAAGGGGCCTGACGGACATATTTCGAGATATTTCTTCTTCTTGTTGTTCTTCTTCTGCACAGCTAAGCTGGAAGTGGCATTTGCAGCTCGCAATAGTGCAGAGTTATCGCAAAGAAAGGGGCTACGGTGTTTCTGTATCTCTATTATGTTGGTGCGGCTTCGGAACTTTTAAATATCTTGATATATCTCGAGAACTACGCATCTGATCAAAAAATATCATAGAACATAAAAAGTAGGAAACTTAATTCTCTACAAAAAAGGTCTCTTAACGTTTTGCAATAGCTCGCTTCGTTTCCGAGATATTTGCAGATATATCTCAAGGGAAGGGGCCTGACGGACATATTTCGAGATATTTCCTCTTCTTGTTGTTCTTCTTCTGCACAGCTAAACTGGAAATGGCATTTCCAGCTCGCAATAGCGCAGAGTTATCTCAAAGAAAGGGGCGACGGTGTTTCTGTATCTCTATTATGTTGGTGCGGCTTCGGAACTTTTAAATATCTTGATATATCTCGAGAACTACGCATCTGATCAAAAAATATCATAGAACATAAAAAGTAGGAAACTTAATTCTCTACAAATAAGGTCTCTTAACATTTTGCCATAGCTCGCTTCGTTTCCGAGATATTTGCAGATTTATCTCAAGGGAAGGGGCCTGACGGACATTTTTCGAGATATTTCTTCTTCTTGAGGTTCTTCTTCTGCACAGCTAAGCTGGAAGTGGCATTTGCAGCTCGCAATAGTGCAGAGTTATCTCGAAGAAAGGGGCCACGGTGTTTCTGTATCTCTATTATGTTGGTGCGGCTTCGGAACTTTTAGATGTCTTGATATATCTCGAGAACTACGCATCTGATCAAACAATATCATAGAACATAAAAAGTAGGAAACTTAATTCTCTACAAAAAAGGTCTCTTAACATTTTGCCATAGCTCGCTTCGTTTCCGAGATATTTGCAGATTTATCTCAAGGGAAGGGGCCTGACGGACATATTTCGAGATATTTCTCCTTCTTGTTGTTCTTCTTCTGCACAGCTAAGCTGGAAGTGGCATTTGCAGCTCGCAATAGTGCAGAGTTATCTCAAAGAAAGGGGCCACGGTGTTTCTGTATCTCTATTATGTTGGTGCGGCTTCGGAACTTTTAAATATCTCGATATATCTCGAGAACTACGCATCTGATCGAAAAATATCATAGAACATAAAAAGTAGGAAACTTAATTCTCTACAAAAGAGGTCTCTTAACATTTTGCCATAGCTCGCTTCGTTTCCGAGATATTTGCAGATTTATCTCAAGGGAAGGGGCCTGACGGACATATTTCGAGATATTTCTTCTTTTTGTTGTTCTTCTTCTGCACAGCTAAGCTGGAAGTGGCATTTGCAGCTCGCAATAGTGCAGAGTTATCTCAAAGAAAGGGGCCACGGTGTTTCTGTATCTCTATTATGTTGGTGCGGCTTCGGATTTTTTAAATATCTTGATATATCTCGAGAACTACGCATCCGATCAAAAAATATCATAGAGCATAAAAAGTAGGAAACTTAATTCTCTACAAAAAAGGTCTCTGAACATTTTGCCATAGCTCGCTTCGTTTCCGAGATATTTGCAGATTTATCTCAAGGGAAGGGGCCTGACGGACATATTTCGAAATATTTCTTATTCTTGTTGTTCTTCTTCTGCACAGCTAAGCTGGAAGTGGCATTTGCAGCCCGCAATAGTGCAGAGTTATCTCAAGGAAAGGGGCCACGGTGTCTCTGTACCTCTATTATGTTGGTGCAGCTTCGGAGCTTTTAAATATCTTGATATATCTCGAGAACTACGCATCTGATCAAAAAATATCATAGAACATAAAAAGTAGGAAACTTAATTCTCTACAAAAAAGGTCTCTTAACGTTTTGCAATAGCTCGCTTCGTTTCCGAGATATTTGCAGATTTATCTCAAGGGAAGGGTCCTGACGGACATATTTCGAGATATTTCTTCTTCTTGTTGTTCTTCTTCTGCACAGCTAAACTGGAAGTGGCATTTCCAGCTCGCAATAGTGCAGAGTTATCCCAAAGAAAGGGGCCACGGTGTTTCTGTATCTCTATTATGTTGGTGCGGCTTCGGAACTTTTAAATATCTTGATATATCTCGAGAACTACGCATCTGTTCAAAAAATATCATAGAACATAAAAAGTAGGAATCCTAATTTTCTACAAAAAAGGTCTCTTAACATTTTGCCGTAGCTCGCTTCGTTTCCGAGATATTTGCAGATTTATCTCAAGGGAAGGGGCCTGACGGACATATTTCCAGATATTTCTTCTTCTTGTTGTTCTTCTTCTGCACAGCTAAGCTGGAAGTGCCATTTGCCGCTCGCAATAGTGCAGAGTTATCTCAAAGAAAGGGGCCACGGTGTTTTTGTATCTCTATTATGTTGGTGCGGCTTCGGATCTTTTAAATATCTCGATATATCTCGAAAACTACGCTTCTGATCAAAAAATATCATAGAACATAAATTGTAGCAAACTTAATTCTCTACAAAAAAGGTCTCTTAACATTTTGCCATAGCTCTCTTCGTTTCCGAGATATTTCCAGATTTATCTCAAGGGAAGGGGCCTGACGGACATATTTCGAGATATTTCTTCTTCTTGTTGTTCTTCTTCTGCACAGCTAAGCTGGAAGTGGCATTTGCGGCTCGCACTAGTGCAGAGTTATCTCAAAGAAAGGGGCCACGGTGTTTCTGTATCTCTATTATGTTGGTGCGGCTTCGGAACTTTTAAATATCTCGATATATCTCGAAAACTACGCTTCTGATCAAAAAATATCATAGAACATAAATTGTAGGAAACATAATTCTCTACAAAAAAGGTCTCTTAACATTTTGCCATAGCTCGCTTCGTTTCCGAGATATTTGCAGATATATCTCAAGGGCAGGGGCCTGACGGACATATTTCGAGATATTTCTTCTTCTTGTTGTTCTTCTTCTGCACAGCTAAGCTGGAAGTGGCATTTACAGCTCGCAATAGTGCAGAGTTATCTCAAAGAAAGGGGCCACGGTGTTTCTGTATCTCTATTATGTTGGTGCGGCTTCGGAACTTTTAAATATCTTGATATATCTCGAGAACTACGCATCTGATCAAAAAATATCATAGAACATAAAAAGCAGGAAACTTAATTCTCTACAAAAAAGGTCTCTTAACATTTTGCCATAGCTCTCTTCGTTTCCGAGATATTTGCAGATTTATCTCAAGGGAAGGGGCCTGACGGACATATTTCGAGATACTTCTTCTTCTTGTTGTTCTTCTTCTGCACAGCTAAGCTGGAAGTGGCATTTGCAGCTCGCAATAGTGCAGAGTTATCTCAAAGAAAGGGGCCACGGTGTTTCTGTATCTCTATTATGTTGGTGCGGCTTCGGAACTTTTAAATATCTTAATATATCTCGAGAACTACGCATCTGATCAAAAAATATCATAGAACATAAAAAGTAGGAAACATAATTCTGTACAAAAAAGGTCTCTTAACATTTTGCCATAGCTCGCTTCCTTTCCGAGATATTTGCAGATTTATCTCAAGGGAAGGGGCCTGACGGACATATTTCGAGATATTTCTTCTTCTTGTTGTTCTTCTTCTGCACAGCTAAGCTGGAAGTGGCATTTGCAGCTCGCAATAGTGCAGAGTTATCGCAAAGAAAGGGGCTACGGTGTTTCTGTATCTCTATTATGTTGGTGCGGCTTCGGAACTTTTAAATATCTTGATATATCTCGAGAACTACGCATCTGATCAAAAAATATCATAGAACATAAAAAGTAGGAAACTTAATTCTCTACAAAAAAGGTCTCTTAACATTTTGCCATAGCTCGCTTCGTTTCCGAGATATTTGCAGATTTATCTCAAGGGAAGGGGCCTGACGGACATATTTCGAAATATTTCTTATTCTTGTTGTTCTTCTTCTGCACAGCTAAGCTGGAAGTGGCATTTGCAGCCCGCAATAGTGCAGAGTTATCTCAAGGAAAGGGGCCACGGTGTCTCTGTACCTCTATTATGTTGGTGCAGCTTCGGAGCTTTTAAATATCTTGATATATCTCGAGAACTACGCATCTGATCAAAAAATATCATAGAACATAAAAAGTAGGAAACTTAATTCTCTACAAAAAAGGTCTCTTAACGTTTTGCAATAGCTCGCTTCGTTTCCGAGATATTTGCAGATTTATCTCAAGGGAAGGGTCCTGACGGACATATTTCGAGATATTTCTTCTTCTTGTTGTTCTTCTTCTGCACAGCTAAACTGGAAGTGGCATTTCCAGCTCGCAATAGTGCAGAGTTATCCCAAAGAAAGGGGCCACGGTGTTTCTGTATCTCTATTATGTTGGTGCGGCTTCGGAACTTTTAAATATCTCGATATATCTCGAAAACTACGCTTCTGATCAAAAAATATCATAGAACATAAATTGTAGGAAACATAATTCTCTACAAAAAAGGTCTCTTAACATTTTGCCATAGCTCGCTTCCTTTCCCAGATATTTGCAGATTTATCTCAAGGGAAGGGGCCTGACGGACATATTTCGAGATATTTCTTCTTCTTGTTGTTCTTCTTCTGCACAGCTAAGCTGGAAGTGGCATTTGCAGCTCGCAATAGTGCAGAGTTATCGCAAAGAAAGGGGCTACGGTGTTTCTGTATCTCTATTATGTTGGTGCGGCTTCGGAACTTTTAAATATCTTGATATATCTCGAGAACTACGCATCTGATCAAAAAATATCATAGAACATGAAAAGTAGGAGACTTAATTCTCTACAAAAACGGTCTCTCAACATTTTGCCATAGCTCTCTTCGTTTCCGAGATATTTGCAGATTTATCTCAAAGGAAGGGGCCTGACGGACATATTTCGAGATATTTCTTCTTCTTGTTGTTCTTCTTCTGCACAACTAAACTGGAAGTGGCATTTCCAGCTCGCAATAGTGCAGAGTTATCTCAAAGAGAGAGGCCACGGTGTTTCTGTATCTCTATTATGTTGGTGCGGCTTCGGAACTTTTAAATATCTTGATATATCTCGAGAACTACGCATCTGATCAAAAAATATCATAGAACATAAAAAGTAGGAAACTTAATTCTCTACACAAAAGGTCTCTTCACATTTTGCCATAGCTCGCTTCGTTTCCGAGATATGTGCAGATTTATCTCAAGGGAAGGGGCCTGACGGACATATTTCGAGATATTTCTTCTTCTTGTTGTTCTTCTTCTGCACAGCTAAGCTGGAAGTGGCATTTGCGGCTCGCACTAGTGCAGAGTTATCTCAAAGAAAGGGGCCACGGTGTTTCTGTATCTCTATTATGTTGGTGCGGCTTCGGAACTTTTAAATATCTTGATATATCTCGAGAACTACGCATCTGATCAAAAAATATCATAGAACATAAAAAGTAGGAAACTTAATTCTCTACAAAAAAGGTCTCTTAACGTTTTGCAATAGCTCGCTTTGTTTCCGAGATGTTTGCAGATTTATCTCAAGGGAAGGGTCCTGACGGACATATTTCGAGATATTTCTTCTTCTTGTTGTTCTTCTTCTGCACAGCTAAGCTTTAAGTGGCATTTGCAGCTCGCAATAGTGCAGAGTTATCTCAAAGAAAGGGGCCACGGTGTTTCTGTATCTCTATTATGTTGGTGCGGCTTCGGATCTTTTAAATATCTCGATATATCTCGAAAACTACGCTTCTGATCAAAAAATATCATAGAACATAAATTGTAGGAAACATAATTCTCTACAAAAAAGGTCTCTTAACATTTTGCCATAGCTCGTTTCGTTTCCGAGATATTTGCAGATATATCTCAAGGGAAGGGGCCTGACGGACATATTTCGAGATATTTCCTCTTCTTGTTGTTCTTCTTCTGCACAGCTAAGCTGGAAGTGGCATTTGCAGCTCGCAATAGTGCAGAGTTATCTCGAAGAAAGGGGCCACGGTGTTTCTGTATCTCTATTATGTTGGTGCGGCTTCGGAACTTTTTGATATCTTGATATATCTCGAGAACTACGCATCTGATCAAAAAATATCATAGAACATAAAAAGTAGGAAACTTAATTCTCTACAAAAAAGGTCTCTTAACATTTTGCCATAGCTCGCTTCGTTTCCGAGATATTTGCAGATTTATCTCAAGGGAAGGGGCCTGACGGACATATTTCGAGATATTTCTTCTTCTTGTTGTTCTTCTTCTGCACAGCTAAGCTGGAAGTGGCATTTGCAGCTCGCAATAGTGCAGAGTTATCTCAAAGAAAGGGGCCACGGTGTTTCTGTATCTCTATTATGTTGGTGCGGCTTCGGATCTTTTAAATATCTCGATATATCTCGAAAACTACGCTTCTGATCAAAAAATATCATAGAACATAAATTGTAGGAAACATAATTCTCTACAAAAAAGGTCTCTTAACATTTTGCCATAGCTCGTTTCGTTTCCGAGATATTTGCAGATATATCTCAAGGGAAGGGGCCTGACGGACATATTTCGAGATATTTCCTCTTCTTGTTGTTCTTCTTCTGCACAGCTAAACTGGAAATGGCATTTCCAGCTCGCAATAGCGCAGAGTTATCTCAAAGAAAGGGGCGACGGTGTTTCTGTATCTCTATTATGTTGGTGCGGCTTCGGAACTTTTAAATATCTTGATATATCTCGAGAACTACGCATCTGATCAAAAAATATCATAGAACATAAAAAGTAGGAAACTTAATTCTCTACAAATAAGGTCTCTTAACATTTTGCCATAGCTCGCTTCGTTTCCGAGATATTTGCAGATTTATCTCAAGGGAAGGGGCCTGACGGACATTTTTCGAGATATTTCTTCTTCTTGTTGTTCTTCTTCTGCACAGCTAAGCTGGAAGTGGCATTTGCAGCTCGCAATAGTGCAGAGTTATCTCGAAGAAAGGGGCCACGGTGTTTCTGTATCTCTATTATGTTGGTGCGGCTTCGGAACTTTTAGATGTCTTGATATATCTCGAGAACT
This sequence comes from Osmia lignaria lignaria, assembly GCF_051020975.1. Lineage (NCBI taxonomy): Eukaryota > Metazoa > Arthropoda > Insecta > Hymenoptera > Megachilidae > Osmia > Osmia lignaria. The sequence goes on from NW_027478161.1 coordinate 5,882,235, forward strand.
ACGCATCTGATCAAACAATATCATAGAACATAAAAAGTAGGAAACTTAATTCTCTACAAAAAAGGTCTCTTAACATTTTGCCATAGCTCGCTTCGTTTCCGAGATATTTGCAGATTTATCTCAAGGGAAGGGGCCTGACGGACATATTTCGAGATATTTCTTCTTCTTGTTGTTCTTCTTCTGCACAGCTAAGCTGGAAGTGGCATTTGCAGCTCGCAATAGTGCAGAGTTATCTCAAAGAAAGGGGCCACGGTGTTTCTGTATCTCTATTATGTTGGTGCGGCTTCGGAACTTTTAAATATCTCGATATATCTCGAGAACTACGCATCTGATCGAAAAATATCATAGAACATAAAAAGTAGGAAACTTAATTCTCTACAAAAGAGGTCTCTTAACATTTTGCCATAGCTCGCTTCGTTTCCGAGATATTTGCAGATTTATCTCAAGGGAAGGGGCCTGACGGACATATTTCGAGATATTTCTTCTTTTTGTTGTTCTTCTTCTGCACAGCTAAGCTGGAAGTGGCATTTGCAGCTCGCAATAGTGCAGAGTTATCTCAAAGAAAGGGGCCACGGTGTTTCTGTATCTCTATTATGTTGGTGCGGCTTCGGATTTTTTAAATATCTTGATATATCTCGAGAACTACGCATCCGATCAAAAAATATCATAGAGCATAAAAAGTAGGAAACTTAATTCTCTACAAAAAAGGTCTCTGAACATTTTGCCATAGCTCGCTTCGTTTCCGAGATATTTGCAGATTTATCTCAAGGGAAGGGGCCTGACGGACATATTTCGAAATATTTCTTATTCTTGTTGTTCTTCTTCTGCACAGCTAAGCTGGAAGTGGCATTTGCAGCCCGCAATAGTGCAGAGTTATCTCAAGGAAAGGGGCCACGGTGTCTCTGTACCTCTATTATGTTGGTGCAGCTTCGGAGCTTTTAAATATCTTGATATATCTCGAGAACTACGCATCTGATCAAAAAATATCATAGAACATAAAAAGTAGGAAACTTAATTCTCTACAAAAAAGGTCTCTTAACGTTTTGCAATAGCTCGCTTCGTTTCCGAGATATTTGCAGATTTATCTCAAGGGAAGGGTCCTGACGGACATATTTCGAGATATTTCTTCTTCTTGTTGTTCTTGTTCTGCACAGCTAAGCTGGAAGTGGCATTTGCAGCTCGCAATAGTGCAGAGTTATCGCAAAGAAAGGGGCTACGGTGTTTCTGTATCTCTATTATGTTGGTGCGGCTTCGGAACTTTTAAATATCTTGATATATCTCGAGAACTACGCATCTGATCAAAAAATATCATAGAACATAAAAAGTAGGAAACTTAATTCTCTACAAAAAAGGTCTCTTAACGTTTTGCAATACCTCGCTTCGTTTCCGAGATATTTGCAGATATATCTCAAGGGAAGGGGCCTGACGGACATATTTCGAGATATTTCCTCTTCTTGTTGTTCTTCTTCTGCACAGCTAAACTGGAAATGGCATTTCCAGCTCGCAATAGCGCAGAGTTATCTCAAAGAAAGGGGCGACGGTGTTTCTGTATCTCTATTATGTTGGTGCGGCTTCGGAACTTTTAAATATCTTGATATATCTCGAGAACTACGCATCTGATCAAAAAATATCATAGAACATAAAAAGTAGGAAACTTAATTCTCTACAAATAAGGTCTCTTAACATTTTGCCATAGCTCGCTTCGTTTCCGAGATATTTGCAGATTTATCTCAAGGGAAGGGGCCTGACGGACATTTTTCGAGATATTTCTTCTTCTTGTTGTTCTTCTTCTGCACAGCTAAGCTGGAAGTGGCATTTGCAGCTCGCAATAGTGCAGAGTTATCTCGAAGAAAGGGGCCACGGTGTTTCTGTATCTCTATTATGTTGGTGCGGCTTCGGAACTTTTAGATGTCTTGATATATCTCGAGAACTACGCATCTGATCAAACAATATCATAGAACATAAAAAGTAGGAAACTTAATTCTCTACAAAAAAGGTCTCTTAACATTTTGCCATAGCTCGCTTCGTTTCCGAGATATTTGCAGATTTATCTCAAGGGAAGGGGCCTGACGGACATATTTCGAGATATTTCTTCTTCTTGTTGTTCTTCTTCTGCACAGCTAAGCTGGAAGTGGCATTTGCAGCTCGCAATAGTGCAGAGTTATCTCAAAGAAAGGGGCCACGGTGTTTCTGTATCTCTATTATGTTGGTGCGGCTTCGGAACTTTTAAATATCTCGATATATCTCGAGAACTACGCATCTGATCGAAAAATATCATAGAACATAAAAAGTAGGAAACTTAATTCTCTACAAAAGAGGTCTCTTAACATTTTGCCATAGCTCGCTTCGTTTCCGAGATATTTGCAGATTTATCTCAAGGGAAGGGGCCTGACGGACATATTTCGAGATATTTCTTCTTTTTGTTGTTCTTCTTCTGCACAGCTAAGCTGGAAGTGGCATTTGCAGCTCGCAATAGTGCAGAGTTATCTCAAAGAAAGGGGCCACGGTGTTTCTGTATCTCTATTATGTTGGTGCGGCTTCGGATTTTTTAAATATCTTGATATATCTCGAGAACTACGCATCCGATCAAAAAATATCATAGAGCATAAAAAGTAGGAAACTTAATTCTCTACAAAAAAGGTCTCTGAACATTTTGCCATAGCTCGCTTCGTTTCCGAGATATTTGCAGATTTATCTCAAGGGAAGGGGCCTGACGGACATATTTCGAAATATTTCTTATTCTTGTTGTTCTTCTTCTGCACAGCTAAGCTGGAAGTGGCATTTGCAGCCCGCAATAGTGCAGAGTTATCTCAAGGAAAGGGGCCACGGTGTCTCTGTACCTCTATTATGTTGGTGCAGCTTCGGAGCTTTTAAATATCTTGATATATCTCGAGAACTACGCATCTGATCAAAAAATATCATAGAACATAAAAAGTAGGAAACTTAATTCTCTACAAAAAAGGTCTCTTAACGTTTTGCAATAGCTCGCTTCGTTTCCGAGATATTTGCAGATTTATCTCAAGGGAAGGGTCCTGACGGACATATTTCGAGATATTTCTTCTTCTTGTTGTTCTTCTTCTGCACAGCTAAACTGGAAGTGGCATTTCCAGCTCGCAATAGTGCAGAGTTATCCCAAAGAAAGGGGCCACGGTGTTTCTGTATCTCTATTATGTTGGTGCGGCTTCGGAACTTTTAAATATCTTGATATATCTCGAGAACTACGCATCTGTTCAAAAAATATCATAGAACATAAAAAGTAGGAATCCTAATTTTCTACAAAAAAGGTCTCTTAACGTTTTGCAATAGCTCGCTTCGTTTCCGAGATATTTGCAGATTTATCTCAAGGGAAGGGTCCTGACGGACATATTTCGAGATATTTCTTCTTCTTGTTGTTCTTCTTCTGCACAGCTAAACTGGAAGTGGCATTTCCAGCTCGCAATAGTGCAGAGTTATCCCAAAGAAAGGGGCCACGGTGTTTCTGTATCTCTATTATGTTGGTGCGGCTTCGGAACTTTTAAATATCTCGATATATCTCGAAAACTACGCTTCTGATCAAAAAATATCATAGAACGTAAATTGTAGGAAACATAATTCTCTACAAAAAAGGTCTCTTAACATTTTGCCATAGCTCGCTTCGTTTCCGAGATATTTGCAGATTTATCTCAAGGGAAGGGGCCTGACGGACATACTCCGAGATATTTCTTCTTCTTGTTGTCCCTCTTCTGCACAGCTAAGCTGGAAGTGGCATTTCCAGCTCGCAATAGCGCAGAGTTATCTCAAAGAAAGGGGCGACGGTGTTTCTGTATCTCTATTATGTTGGTGCGGCTTCGGAACTTTTAAATATCTTGATATATCTCGAGAACTACGCATCTGATCAAAAAATATCATAGAACATAAAAAGTAGGAAACTTAATTCTCTACAAATAAGGTCTCTTAACATTTTGCCATAGCTCGCTTCGTTTCCGAGATATTTGCAGATTTATCTCAAGGGAAGGGGCCTGACGGACATTTTTCGAGATATTTCTTCTTCTTGAGGTTCTTCTTCTGCACAGCTAAGCTGGAAGTGGCATTTGCAGCTCGCAATAGTGCAGAGTTATCTCGAAGAAAGGGGCCACGGTGTTTCTGTATCTCTATTATGTTGGTGCGGCTTCGGAACTTTTAGATGTCTTGATATATCTCGAGAACTACGCATCTGATCAAACAATATCATAGAACATAAAAAGTAGGAAACTTAATTCTCTACAAAAAAGGTCTCTTAACATTTTGCCATAGCTCGCTTCGTTTCCGAGATATTTGCAGATTTATCTCAAGGGAAGGGGCCTGACGGACATATTTCGAGATATTTCTTCTTCTTGTTGTTCTTCTTCTGCACAGCTAAGCTGGAAGTGGCATTTGCAGCTCGCAATAGTGCAGAGTTATCGCAAAGAAAGGGGCTACGGTGTTTCTGTATCTCTATTATGTTGGTGCGGCTTCGGAACTTTTAAATATCTTGATATATCTCGAGAACTACGCATCTGATCAAAAAATATCATAGAACATAAAAAGTAGGAAACTTAATTCTCTACAAAAAAGGTCTCTTAACGTTTTGCAATAGCTCGCTTCGTTTCCGAGATATTTGCAGATATATCTCAAGGGAAGGGGCCTGACGGACATATTTCGAGATATTTCCTCTTCTTGTTGTTCTTCTTCTGCACAGCTAAACTGGAAATGGCATTTCCAGCTCGCAATAGCGCAGAGTTATCTCAAAGAAAGGGGCGACGGTGTTTCTGTATCTCTATTATGTTGGTGCGGCTTCGGAACTTTTAAATATCTTGATATATCTCGAGAACTACGCATCTGATCAAAAAATATCATAGAACATAAAAAGTAGGAAACTTAATTCTCTACAAATAAGGTCTCTTAACATTTTGCCATAGCTCGCTTCGTTTCCGAGATATTTGCAGATTTATCTCAAGGGAAGGGGCCTGACGGACATTTTTCGAGATATTTCTTCTTCTTGAGGTTCTTCTTCTGCACAGCTAAGCTGGAAGTGGCATTTGCAGCTCGCAATAGTGCAGAGTTATCTCGAAGAAAGGGGCCACGGTGTTTCTGTATCTCTATTATGTTGGTGCGGCTTCGGAACTTTTAGATGTCTTGATATATCTCGAGAACTACGCATCTGATCAAACAATATCATAGAACATAAAAAGTAGGAAACTTAATTCTCTACAAAAAAGGTCTCTTAACATTTTGCCATAGCTCGCTTCGTTTCCGAGATATTTGCAGATTTATCTCAAGGGAAGGGGCCTGACGGACATATTTCGAGATATTTCTCCTTCTTGTTGTTCTTCTTCTGCACAGCTAAGCTGGAAGTGGCATTTGCAGCTCGCAATAGTGCAGAGTTATCTCAAAGAAAGGGGCCACGGTGTTTCTGTATCTCTATTATGTTGGTGCGGCTTCGGAACTTTTAAATATCTCGATATATCTCGAGAACTACGCATCTGATCGAAAAATATCATAGAACATAAAAAGTAGGAAACTTAATTCTCTACAAAAGAGGTCTCTTAACATTTTGCCATAGCTCGCTTCGTTTCCGAGATATTTGCAGATTTATCTCAAGGGAAGGGGCCTGACGGACATATTTCGAGATATTTCTTCTTTTTGTTGTTCTTCTTCTGCACAGCTAAGCTGGAAGTGGCATTTGCAGCTCGCAATAGTGCAGAGTTATCTCAAAGAAAGGGGCCACGGTGTTTCTGTATCTCTATTATGTTGGTGCGGCTTCGGATTTTTTAAATATCTTGATATATCTCGAGAACTACGCATCCGATCAAAAAATATCATAGAGCATAAAAAGTAGGAAACTTAATTCTCTACAAAAAAGGTCTCTGAACATTTTGCCATAGCTCGCTTCGTTTCCGAGATATTTGCAGATTTATCTCAAGGGAAGGGGCCTGACGGACATATTTCGAAATATTTCTTATTCTTGTTGTTCTTCTTCTGCACAGCTAAGCTGGAAGTGGCATTTGCAGCCCGCAATAGTGCAGAGTTATCTCAAGGAAAGGGGCCACGGTGTCTCTGTACCTCTATTATGTTGGTGCAGCTTCGGAGCTTTTAAATATCTTGATATATCTCGAGAACTACGCATCTGATCAAAAAATATCATAGAACATAAAAAGTAGGAAACTTAATTCTCTACAAAAAAGGTCTCTTAACGTTTTGCAATAGCTCGCTTCGTTTCCGAGATATTTGCAGATTTATCTCAAGGGAAGGGTCCTGACGGACATATTTCGAGATATTTCTTCTTCTTGTTGTTCTTCTTCTGCACAGCTAAACTGGAAGTGGCATTTCCAGCTCGCAATAGTGCAGAGTTATCCCAAAGAAAGGGGCCACGGTGTTTCTGTATCTCTATTATGTTGGTGCGGCTTCGGAACTTTTAAATATCTTGATATATCTCGAGAACTACGCATCTGTTCAAAAAATATCATAGAACATAAAAAGTAGGAATCCTAATTTTCTACAAAAAAGGTCTCTTAACATTTTGCCGTAGCTCGCTTCGTTTCCGAGATATTTGCAGATTTATCTCAAGGGAAGGGGCCTGACGGACATATTTCCAGATATTTCTTCTTCTTGTTGTTCTTCTTCTGCACAGCTAAGCTGGAAGTGCCATTTGCCGCTCGCAATAGTGCAGAGTTATCCCAAAGAAAGGGGCCACGGTGTTTCTGTATCTCTATTATGTTGGTGCGGCTTCGGAACTTTTAAATATCTCGATATATCTCGAAAACTACGCTTCTGATCAAAAAATATCATAGAACATAAATTCTAGGAACCATAATTCTCTACAAAAAAGGTCTCCTAACATTTTGCCATAGCTCGCTTCGTTTCCGAGATATTTGCAGATTTATCTCAAGGGAAGGGTCCTGATGGACATATTTCGAGATATTTCTTCTTCTTGTTGTTCTTCTTCTGCACAGCTAAACTGGAAGTGGCATTTCCAGCTCGCAATAGCGCAGAGTTATCTCAAAGAAAGGGGCGACGGTGTTTCTGTATCTCTATTATGTTGGTGCGGCTTCGGCACTTTTAAATATCTTGATATATCTCGAGAACTACGCATCTGATCAAAAAATATCATAGAACATAAAAAGTAGGAAACTTAATTCTCTACAAATAAGGTCTCTTAACATTTTGCCATAGCTCGCTTCGTTTCCGAGATATTTGCAGATTTATCTCAAGGGAAGGGGCCTGACGGACATTTTTCGAGATATTTCTTCTTCTTGTTGTTCTTCTTCTGCACAGCTAAGCTGGAAGTGGCATTTGCAGCTCGCAATAGTGCAGAGTTATCTCGAAGAAAGGGGCCACGGTGTTTCTGTATCTCTATTATGTTGGTGTGGCTTCGGAACTTTTAGATATCTTGATATATCTCGAGAACTACGCATCTGATCAAACAATATCATAGAACATAAAAAGTAGGAAACTTAATTCTCTACAAAAAAGGTCTCTTAACATTTTGCCATAGCTCGCTTCGTTTCCGAGATATTTGCAGATTTATCTCAAGGGAAGGGGCCTGACGGACATATTTCGAGATATTTCTTCTTCTTGTTGTTCTTCTTCTGCACAGCTAAGCTGGAAGTGGCATTTGCAGCTCGCAATAGTGCAGAGTTATCTCAAAGAAAGGGGCCACGGTGTTTCTGTATCTCTATTATGTTGGTGCGGCTTCGGAACTTTTAAATATCTCGATATATCTCGAGAACTACGCATCTGATCGAAAAATATCATAGAACATAAAAAGTAGGAAACTTAATTCTCTACAAAAGACGTCTCTTAACATTTTGCCATAGCTCGCTTCGTTTCCGAGATATTTGCAGATTTATCTCAAGGGAAGGGGCCTGACGGACATATTTCGAGATATTTCTTCTTTTTGTTGTTCTTCTTCTGCACAGCTAAGCTGGAAGTGGCATTTGCAGCTCGCAATAGTGCAGAGTTATCTCAAAGAAAGGGGCCACGGCGTTTCTGTATCTCTATTATGTTGGTGCGGCTTCGGATTTTTTAAATATCTTGATATATCTCGAGAACTACGCATCCGATCAAAAAATATCATAGAGCGTAAAAAGTAGGAAACTTAATTCTCTACAAAAAAGGTCTCTTAACATTTTGCCATATCTCGCTTCGTTTCCGAGATATTTGCAGATTTATCTCAAGGGAAGGGGCCTGACGGACATATTTCGAAATATTTCTTATTCTTGTTGTTCTTCTTCTGCACAGCTAAGCTGGAAGTGGCATTTGCAGCCCGCAATAGTGCAGAGTTATCTCAAGGAAAGGGGCCACGGTGTCTCTGTACCTCTATTATGTTGGTGCAGCTTCGGAGCTTTTAAATATCTTGATATATCTCGAGAACTACGCATCTGATCAAAAAATATCATAGAACATAAAAAGTAGGAAACTTAATTCTCTACAAAAAAGGTCTCTTAACGTTTTGCAATAGCTCGCTTCGTTTCCGAGATATTTGCAGATTTATCTCAAGGGAAGGGTCCTGACGGACATATTTCGAGATATTTCTTCTTCTTGTTGTTCTTCTTCTGCACAGCTAAACTGGAAGTGGCATTTCCAGCTCGCAATAGTGCAGAGTTATCCCAAAGAAAGGGGCCACGGTGTTTCTGTATCTCTATTATGTTGGTGCGGCTTCGGAACTTTTAAATATCTCGATATATCTCGAAAACTACGCTTCTGATCAAAAAATATCAGAGAACATAAATTGTAGGAAACATAATTCTCTACAAAAAAGGTCTCTTAACATTTTGCCATAGCTCGCTTCGTTTCCGAGATATTTGCAGATTTATCTCAAGGGAAGGGTCCTGATGGACATATTTCGAGATATTTCTTCTTCTTGTTGTTCTTCTTCTGCACAGCTAAACTGGAAGTGGCATTTCCAGCTCGCAATCGTGCAGAGTTATCTCAAAGAAAGGGGCCACGGTGTTTCTGTATCTCTATTATGTTGGTGCGGCTTCGGAACTTTTAAATATCTTGATATATCTCGAGAACTACGCCTCTGATCGAAAAATATCATAGAACATAAAAAGTAGGAAACTTAATTCTCTACAAAAAAGGTCTCTTAACATTTTGCCATAGCTCGCTTCGTTTCCGAGATATTTGCAGATTTATCTCAAGGGAAGGGGCCTGACGGACATATTTCGAGATATTTCTTCTTCTTGTTGTTCTTCTTCTGCACAGCTAAGCTGGAAGTGGCATTTGCAGCTCGCAATAGTGCAGAGTTATCGCAAAGAAAGGGGCTACGGTGTTTCTGTATCTCTATTATGTTGGTGCGGCTTCGGAACTTTTAAATATCTTGATATATCTCGAGAACTACGCATCCGATCAAAAAATATCATAGAACATAAAAAGTAGGAAACTTAATTCTCTACAAAAAAGGTCTCTTAACATTTTGCCATAGCTCGCTTCGTTTCCGAGATATTTGCAGATTTATCTCGAGGGAAGGGGCCTGACGGACATATTTCGAGATATTTCTTCTTCTTGTTGTTCTTCTTCTGCACAGCTAAGCTGGAAGCGGCATTTGCGGCTCGCACTAGTGCAGAGTTATCTCAAAGAAAGGGGCCACGGTGTTTTTGTATCTCTATTATGTTGGTGCGGCTTCGGATCTTTTAAATATCTCGATATATCTCGAAAACTACGCTTCTGATCAAAAAATATCATAGAACATAAATTGTAGCAAACTTAATTCTCTACAAAAAAGGTCTCTTAACATTTTGCCATAGCTCTCTTCGTTTCCGAGATATTTCCAGATTTATCTCAAGGGAAGGGGCCTGACGGACATATTTCGAGATATTTCTTCTTCTTGTTGTTCTTCTTCTGCACAGCTAAGCTGCAAGTGGCATTTGCGGCTCGCACTAGTGCAGAGTTATCTCAAAGAAAGGGGCCACGGTGTTTCTGTATCTCTATTATGTTGGTGCGGCTTCGGAACTTTTAAATATCTCGATATATCTCGAAAACTACGCTTCTGATCAAAAAATATCATAGAACATAAATTGTAGGAAACATAATTCTCTACAAAAAAGGTCTCTTAACATTTTGCCATAGCTCGCTTCGTTTCCGAGATATTTGCAGATATATCTCAAGGGCAGGGGCCTGACGGACATATTTCGAGATATTTCTTCTTCTTGTTGTTCTTCTTCTGCACAGCTAAGCTGGAAGTGGCATTTACAGCTCGCAATAGTGCAGAGTTATCTCAAAGAAAGGGGCCACGGTGTTTCTGTATCTCTATTATGTTGGTGCGGCTTCGGAACTTTTAAATATCTTGATATATCTCGAGAACTACGCATCTGATCAAAAAATATCATAGAACATAAAAAGCAGGAAACTTAATTCTCTACAAAAAAGGTCTCTTAACATTTTGCCATAGCTCTCTTCGTTTCCGAGATATTTGCAGATTTATCTCAAGGGAAGGGGCCTGACGGACATATTTCGAGATACTTCTTCTTCTTGTTGTTCTTCTTCTGCACAGCTAAGCTGGAAGTGGCATTTGCAGCTCGCAATAGTGCAGAGTTATCTCAAAGAAAGGGGCCACGGTGTTTCTGTATCTCTATTATGTTGGTGCGGCTTCGGAACTTTTAAATATCTTAATATATCTCGAGAACTACGCATCTGATCAAAAAATATCATAGAACATAAAAAGTAGGAAACATAATTCTGTACAAAAAAGGTCTCTTAACATTTTGCCATAGCTCGCTTCGTTTCCGAGATATTTGCAGATTTATCTCAAGGGAAGGGGCCTGACGGACATATTTCGAGATATTTCTTCTTCTTGTTGTTCTTCTTCTGCACAGCTAAGCTGGAAGCGGCATTTGCGGCTCGCACTAGTGCAGAGTTATCTCAAAGAAAGGGGCCACGGTGTTTCTGTATCTCTATTATGTTGGTGCGGCTTCGGATCTTTTAAATATCTCGATATATCTCGAAAACTACGCTTCTGATCAAAAAATATCATAGAACATAAATTGTAGCAAACTTAATTCTCTACAAAAAAGGTCTCTTAACATTTTGCCATAGCTCTCTTCGTTTCCGAGATATTTCCAGATTTATCTCAAGGGAAGGGGCCTGACGGACATATTTCGAGATATTTCTTCTTCTTGTTGTTCTTCTTCTGCACAGCTAAGCTGGAAGTGGCATTTGCGGCTCGCACTAGTGCAGAGTTATCTCAAAGAAAGGGGCCACGGTGTTTCTGTATCTCTATTATGTTGGTGCGGCTTCGGAACTTTTAAATATCTTGATATATCTCGAGAACTACGCATCTGATCAAAAAATATCATAAAACATAAAAAGTAGGAAACTTAATTCTCTACAAAAAAGGTCTCTTAACATTTTGCCATAGCTCGCTTCGTTTCCGAGATATTTGCAGATTTATCTCAAGGGAAGGGTCCTGATGGACATATTTCGAGATATTTCTTCTTCTTGTTGTTCTTCTTCTGCACAGCTAAGCTGGAAGTGGCATTTACAGCTCGCAATAGTGCAGAGTTATCTCAAAGAAAGGGGCCACGGTGTTTCTGTATCTCTATTACGTTGGTGCGGCTTCGGAACTTTTAAATATCTTGATATATCTCGAGAACTACGCATCTGATCAAAAAATATCATACAACATGAAAAGTAGGAAACTTAATTCTCTACAAAAAAGGTCTCTTAACATTTTGCCGTAGCTCTCTTCGTTTCCGAGATATTTGCAGATATATCTCAAGGGAAGGGGCCTGACGGACATATTTCGAGATATTTCGTCTTCTTGTTGTTCTTCTTCTGCACAGCTAAGCTGGAAGTGGCATTTGCAGCTCGCAATAGTGCAGAGTTATCTCAAAGAAAGGGGCCACGGTGTTTCTGTATCTCTATTATGTTGGTGCGGCTTCGGAACTTTTAAATATCTTGATATATCTCGAGAACTACGCATCTGATCAAAAAATATCATAGAACATAAAAAGTAGGAAACTTAATTCTCTACAAAAAAGGTCTCTTAACATTTTGCCATGGCTCGCTTCGTTTCCGAGATATTTGCAGATTTATCTCAAGGGAAGTGGCCTGACGGACATATTTCGAGATATTTCTTCTTCTTGTTGTTCTTCTTCTGCACAGCTAAACTGGAAGTGGCATTTGCGGCTCGCACTAGTGCAGAGTTATCTCAAAGAAAGGGGCCACGGTGTTTCTGTATCTCTATTATGTTGGTGCGTCTTCGGAACTTTTAAATATCTCGATATATCTCGAAAACTACGCTTCTGATCAAAAAATATCATAGAACATAAATTGTAGGAAATATAATTCTCTACAAAAAAGGTCTCTTAACATTTTGCCATAGCTCGTTTCGTTTCCGAGATATTTGCAGATTCAGCTCAAAGGAACTGGCCTGACGGACATATTTCGAGATATTTCTTCTTCTTGTTGTTCTTCCTCTGCACAGCTAAGCTGGAAGTGGCATTTGCAGCTCGCAATAGTGCAGAGTTATCTCAAAGAAAGGGGCCACGGTGTTTCTGTATCTCTATTATGTTGGTGCGGCTTCGGAACTTTTAAATATCTTGATATATCTCGAGAACTACGCATCTGATCAAAAAATATCATAGAACATAAAAAGTAGGAAACTTAATTCTCTACAAAAAAGGTCTCTTAACATTTTGCCATGGCTCGCTTCGTTTCCGAGATATTTGCAGATTTATCTCAAGGGAAGTGGCCTGACGGACATATTTCGAGATATTTCTTCTTCTTGTTGTTCTTCTTCTGCACAGCTAAACTGGAAGTGGCATTTGCGGCTCGCACTAGTGCAGAGTTATCTCAAAGAAAGGGGCCACGGTGTTTCTGTATCTCTATTATGTTGGTGCGTCTTCGGAACTTTTAAATATCTCGATATATCTCGAAAACTACGCTTCTGATCAAAAAATATCATAGAACATAAATTGTAGGAAATATAATTCTCTACAAAAAAGGTCTCTTAACATTTTGCCATAGCTCGTTTCGTTTCCGAGATATTTGCAGATTCAGCTCAAAGGAACTGGCCTGACGGACATATTTCGAGATATTTCTTCTTCTTGTTGTTCTTCCTCTGCACAGCTAAGCTGGAAGTGGCATTTGCGGCTCGCACTAGTGCAGAGTTATCTCAAAGAAAGGGGCCACGGTGTTTCTGTATCTCTATTATGTTGGTGCGGCTACGGAACTTTTAAATATCTCGACATATCTCGAAAACTACGCTTCTGATCAAAAAATATCATAGAACATAAATTGTAGGAAACATAATTCTCTACAAAAAAGGTCTCTCAACATTTTGCCATAGCTCGCTTCGTTTCCGAGATATTTGCAGATATATCTCAAGGGCAGGGTCCTGACGGACATATTTCGAGATATTTCTTCTTCTTGTTGTTCTTCTTCTGCACAGCTAAGCTGGAAGTGGCATTTGCAGCTCGCAATAGTGCAGAGATATCTCAAAGAAAGGGGCCACGGTGTTTCTGTATCTCTATTATGTTGGTGCGGCTTCGGAACTTTTAAATATCTTGATATATCTCGAGAACTACGCGTCTGATCAAAAAATATCATAGAACGTAAAAAGTAGGAAACATAATTCTGTACAAAAAAGGTCTCTTAACATTTTGCCATAGCTCGCTTCGTTTCCGAGATATTTGCAGATTTATCTCAAGGGAAGGGGCCTGACGGACATATTTCGACATATTTCTTTTTCTTGTTGTTCTTCCTCTGCACAGCTAAGCTGGAAGTGGCATTTGCAGCTCGCAATAGTGCAGAGTTATCTCAAAGAAAGGGGCCACGGTGTTTCTGTATCTCTATTATGTTGGTGCGGCTTCGGAACTTTTAAATATCTTGATATATCTCGAGAACTACGCATCTGATCAAAAAATATCATAGAACATAAAAAGTAGGAAACTTAATTCTCTACAAAAAAGGTCTCTTAACATTTTGCCATAGCTCTCTTCGTTTCCGAGATATTTGCAGATTTATCTCAAGGGAAGGGGCCTGACGGACATATTTCGAGATACTTCTTCTTCTTGTTGTTCTTCTTCTGCACAGCTAAGCTGGAAGTGGCATTTGCAGCTCGCAATAGTGCAGAGTTATCTCAAAGAAAGGGGCCACGGTGTTTCTGTATCTCTATTATGTTGGTGCGGCTTCGGAACTTTTAAATATCTTAATATATCTCGAGAACTACGCATCTGATCAAAAAATATCATAAAACATAAAAAGTAGGAAACTTAATTCTCTACAAAAAAGGTCTCTTAACATTTTGCCATAGCCCGCTTCGTTTCCGAGATATTTGCAGATTTATCTCAAGGGAAGGGGCCTGACGGACATATTTCGAGATACTTCTTCTTCTTGTTGTTCTTCTTCTGCACAGCTAAGCTGGAAGTGGCATTTGCAGCTCGCAATAGTGCAGAGTTATCTCAAAGAAAGGGGCCACGGTGTTTCTGTATCTCTATTATGTTGGTGCGGCTTCGGAACTTTTAAATATCTTAATATATCTCGAGAACTACGCATCTGATCAAAAAATATCATAAAACATAAAAAGTAGGAAACTTAATTCTCTACAAAAAAGGTCTCTTAACATTTTGCCATAGCTCGCTTCGTTTCCGAGATATTTGCAGATTTATCTCAAGGGAAGGGTCCTGATGGACATATTTCGAGATATTTCTTCTTCTTGTTGTTCTTCTTCTGCACAGCTAAGCTGGAAGTGGCATTTACAGCTCGCAATAGTGCAGAGTTATCTCAAAGAAAGGGGCCACGGTGTTTCTGTATCTCTATTACGTTGGTGCGGCTTCGGAACTTTTAAATATCTTGATATATCTCGAGAACTACGCATCTGATCAAAAAATATCATACAACATGAAAAGTAGGAAACTTAATTCTCTACAAAAAAGGTCTCTTAACATTTTGCCGTAGCTCTCTTCGTTTCCGAGATATTTGCAGATATATCTCAAGGGAAGGGGCCCGACGGACATATTTCGAGATATTTCGTCTTCTTGTTGTTCTTCTTCTGCACAGCTAAGCTGGAAGTGGCATTTGCAGCTCGCAATAGTGCAGAGTTATCTCAAAGAAAGGGGCCACGGTGTTTCTGTATCTCTATTATGTTGGTGCGGCTTCGGAACTTTTAAATATCTTGATATATCTCGAGAACTACGCATCTGATCAAAAAATATCATAGAACATAAAAAGTAGGAAACTTAATTCTCTACAAAAAAGGTCTCTTAACATTTTGCCATGGCTCGCTTCGTTTCCGAGATATTTGCAGATTTATCTCAAGGGAAGTGGCCTGACGGACATATTTCGAGATATTTCTTCTTCTTGTTGTTCTTCTTCTGCACAGCTAAACTGGAAGTGGCATTTGCGGCTCGCACTAGTGCAGAGTTATCTCAAAGAAAGGGGCCACGGTGTTTCTGTATCTCTATTATGTTGGTGCGTCTTCGGAACTTTTAAATATCTCGATATATCTCGAAAACTACGCTTCTGATCAAAAAATATCATAGAACATAAATTGTAGGAAATATAATTCTCTACAAAAAGGTCTCTTAACATTTTGCCATAGCTCGTTTCGTTTCCGAGATATTTGCAGATTCAGCTCAAAGGAACTGGCCTGACGGACATATTTCGAGATATTTCTTCTTCTTGTTGTTCTTCCTCTGCACAGCTAAGCTGGAAGTGGCATTTGCAGCTCGCAATAGTGCAGAGTTATCTCAAAGAAAGGGGCCACGGTGTTTCTGTATCTCTATTATGTTGGTGCGGCTTCGGAACTTTTAAATATCTTGATATATCTCGAGAACTACGCATCTGATCAAAAAATATCATAGAACATAAAAAGTAGGAAACTTAATTCTCTACAAAAAAGGTCTCTTAACATTTTGCCATAGCTCGCTTCGTTTCCGAGATATTTGCATATTTATCTCAAGGGAAGGGGCCTGACGGACATATTTCGAGATATTTCTTCTTCTTGTTGTTCTTCCTCTGCACAGCTAAGCTGGAAGTGGCATTTGCAGCTCGCAAGAGTGCAGAGTTATCCCAAAGAAAGGGGCCACGGTGTTTCTGTATCTCTATTATGTTGGTGCGGCTTCGGAACTTTTACATATCTCGATATATCTCGAAAACTACGCTTCTGATCAAAAAATATCATAGAACATAAATTGTAGGAAACATAATTCTCTACAAAAAAGGTCTCTTAACATTTTGCCATAGCTCGCTTCGTTTCCGAGATATTTGCAGATTTATCTCAAGGGAAGGGTCCTGATGGACATATTTCGAGATATTTCTTCTTCTTGTTGTTCTTCTTCTGCACAGCTAAGCTGGAAGTGGCATTTGCGGCTCGCACTAGTGCAGAGTTATCTCAAAGAAAGGAGCCACGGTGTTTCTGTATCTCTATTATGTTGGTGCGGCTTCGGAACTTTTAAATATCTCGATATATCTCGAAAACTACGCTTCTGATCAAAAAATATCATAGAACATAAATTGTAGGAAACATAATTCTCTACAAGAAACGTCTCTTAGCATTTTGCCATAGCTCGCTTCGTTTCCGAGATATTTGCAGATTTATCTCAAGGGAAGTGGCCTGACGGACATATTTCGAGATATTTCTTCTTCTTGTTGTTCTTCTTCTGCACAGCTAAACTGGAAGTGGCATTTGCGGCTCGCACTAGTGCAGAGTTATCTCAAAGAAAGGGGCCACGGTGTTTCTGTATCTCTATTATGTTGGTGCGTCTTCGGAACTTTTAAATATCTCGATATATCTCGAAAACTACGCTTCTGATCAAAAAATATCATAGAACATAAATTGTAGGAAACATAATTCTCTACAAGAAACGTCTCTTAGCATTTTGCCATAGCTCGCTTCGTTTCCGAGATATTTGCAGATTCAGCTCAAAGGAACGGGCCTGACGGACATATTTCGAGATACTTCTTCTTCTTGTTGTTCTTCCTCTGCACAGCTAAGCTGGAAGTGGCATTTGCAGCTCGCAATAGTGCAGAGTTATCTCAAAGAAAGGGGCCACGGTGTTTCTGTATCTCTATTATGTTGGTGCGGCTTCGGAACTTTTAAATATCTTGATATATCTCGAGAACTACGCATCTGATCAAAAAATATCATAGAACATAAAAAGTAGGAAACTTAATTCTCTACAAAAAAGGTTTCTTAACATTTTGCCATAGCTCGCTTCGTTTCCGAGATATTTGCAGATTTATCTCAAGGGAAGGGGCCTGACGGACATATTTCGAGATATTTCTTCTTCTTGTTGTTCTTCTTCTGCACAGCTAAGCTGGAAGTGGCATTGGCAGCTCGCACTAGTGCAGAGTTATCTCAAAGAAAGGGGCCACGTTGTTTCTGTATCTCTATTATGTTGGTGCGGCTTCGGAACTTTTAAATATCTCGATATATCTCGAAAACTACGCTTCTGATCAAAAAATATCATAGAACATAAATTGTAGGAAACATAATTCTCTACAAAAAAGGTCTCTTAACATTTTGCCATAGCTCGTTTCGTTTCCGAGATATTTGCAGATTCAGCTCAAAGGAACTGGCCTGACGGACATATTTCGAGATATTTCTTCTTCTTGTTGTTCTTCCTCTGCACAGCTAAGCTGGAAGTGGCATTTGCAGCTCGCAATAGTGCAGAGTTATCTCAAAGAAAGGGGCCACGGTGTTTCTGTATCTCTATTATGTTGGTGCGGCTTCGGAACTTTTAAATATCTTGATATATCTCGAGAACTACGCATCTGATCAAAAAATATCATAGAACATAAAAAGTAGGAAACTTAATTCTCTACAAAAAAGGTCTCTTAACATTTTGCCATAGCTCGCTTCGTTTCCGAGATATTTGCATATTTATCTCAAGGGAAGGGGCCTGACGGACACATTTCGAGATATTTCTTCTTCTTGTTGTTCTTCTTCTGCACAGCTAAACTGGAAGTGGCATTTCCAGCTCGCAATAGTGCAGAGTTATCTCAAAGAGAGGGGCCACGGTGTTTCTGTATCTCTATTATGTTGGTGCGGCTTCGGAACTTTTAAATATCTTGATATATCTCGAGAACTACGCATCTGATCAAAAAATATCATAGAAGATAAAAAGTAGGAAACTTAATTCTCTACAAAAAAGGTCTCTTAACATTTCGCCATAGCTCGCTTCGTTTCCGAGATATTTGCAGATTTATCTCAAGGGAAGGGGCCTGTCGGACATATTTCGAGATATTTCTTCTTCTTGTTGTTCTTCTTCTGCACAGCTAAGCTGGAAGTGGCATTTGCGGCTCGCACTAGTGCAGAGTTATCTCAAAGAAAGGGGCCACGGTGTTTCTGTATCTCTATTATGTTGGTGCGGCTTCGGAACTTTTAAATATCTTGATATATCTCGAGAACTACGCATCTGATCAAAAAATATCATAGAACATAAAAAGTAGGAAACTTAATTCTCTACAAAAAAGGTCTCTTAACATTTTGCCATAGGTCGCTTCGTTTCCGAGATATTTGCAGATTTATCTCAAGGGAAGGGGCCTAACGGACATATTTCGAGATATTTCTTCTTCTTGTTGTTCTTCTTCTGCACAGCTAAGCTGGAAGTGGCATTTGCGGCTCGCACTAGTGCAGAGTTATCTCAAAGAAAGGGGCCACGGTGTTTCTGTATCTCTATTATGTTGGTGCGGCTTCGGAACTTTTAAATATCTCGATATATCTCGAAAACTACGCTTCTGATCAAAAAATATCATAGAACATAAATTGTAGGAAAGATAATTCTCTACAAAAAACGTCTCTTAACATTTTGCCATAGCTCGCTTCGTTTCCGAGATATGTGCAGATTTATCTCAAGGGAAGGGGCCTGACGGACATATTTCGAGATATTTCTTCTTCTTGTTGTTCTTCTTCTGCACAGCTAAGCTGGAAGTGGCATTTACAGCTCGCAATAGGGCAGAGTTATCTCAAAGAAAGGGGCCACGGTGTTTCTGTATCTCTATTATGTTGGTGCGGCTTCGGAACTTTTAAATATCTTGATATATCTCGAGAACTACGCATCTGATCAAAAAATATCATAGAAGATAAAAAGTAGGAAACTTAATTCTCTACAAAAAAGGTCTCTCAACATTTTGCCATAGCTCGCTTCGTTTCCGAGATATTTGCAGATTTATCTCAAGGGAAGGGGCCTGACGGACATATTTCCAGATATTTCTTCTTCTTGTTGTTCTTCTTCTGCTCAGCTAAGCTGGAAGTGGCATTTGCGGCTCGGACTAGTGCACAGTTATCTCAAAGAAAGGGGCCACGGTGTTTCTGTATCTCTATTATGTTGGTGCGGCTTCGGAACTTTTAAATATCTCGATATATCTCGAAAACTACGCTTCTGATCAAAAAATATCATAGAACATAAATTGTAGGAAAGATAATTCTCTACAAAAAACGTCTCTTAACATTTTGCCATAGCTCGTTTCGTTTCCGAGATATGTGCAGATTTATCTCAAGGGAAGGGGCCTGACGGACATATTTCGAGATATTTCTTCTTCTTGTTGTTCTTCTTCTGCACAGCTAAGCTGGAAGTGGCATTTACAGCTCGCAATAGGGCAGAGTTATCTCAAAGAAAGGGGCCACGGTGTTTCTGTATCTCTATTATGTTGGTGCGGCTTCGGAACTTTTAAATATCTTGATATATCTCGAGAACTACGCATCTGATCAAAAAATATCATAGAAGATAAAAAGTAGGAAACTTAATTCTCTACAAAAAAGGTCTCTCAACATTTTGCCATAGCTCGCCTCGTTTCCGAGATATTTGCAGATTTATCTCAAGGGAAGGGGCCTGACGGACATATTTCCAGATATTTCTTCTTCTTGTTGTTCTTCTTCTGCACAGCTAAGCTGGAAGTGGCATTTGCGGCTCGCACTAGTGCACAGTTATCTCAAAGAAAGGGGCCACGGTGTTTCTGTATCTCTATTATGTTGGTGCGGCTTCGGAACTTTTAAATATCTTGATATATCTCGAGAACTGCGCATCTGATCAAAAAATATCATAGAACATGAAAAGTAGGAAACTTAATTCTCTACAAAAAAGGTCTCTTAACATTTTGCCATAGCTCGCTTCGTTTCCGAGATATTTGCAGATTTATCTCAAGGGAAGGGGCCTAACGGACATATTTCGAGATATTTCTTCTTCTTGTTGTTCTTCTTCTGCACAGCTAAACTGGAAGTGGCATTTCCAGCTCGCAATAGTGCAGAGTTATCTCAAAGAAAGGGGCCACGGTGTTTCTGTATCTCTATTATGTTGGTGCGGCTTCGGAACTTTTAAATATCTTGATATATCTCGAGAACTACGCATCTGATCAAAAAATATCATAGAACATTATAAGTAGGAAACTTAATTCTCTACAAAAAAGGTCTCTCAACATTTTGCCATAGCTCGCTTCGTTTCCGAGATATTTGCAGATTTATCTCAAGGGAAGGGGCCTGACGGACATATTTCCAGATATTTCTTCTTCTTGTTGTTCTTCTTCTGCACAGCTAAGCTGGAAGTGGCATTTGCGGCTCGCACTAGTGCACAGTTATCTCAAAGAAAGGGGCCACGGTGTTTCTGTATCTCTATTATGTTGGTGCGGCTTCGGAACTTTTAAATATCTTGATATATCTCGAGAACTGCGCATCTGATCAAAAAATATCATAGAACATAAAAAGTAGGAAACTTAATTCTCTACAAAAAAGGTCTCTTAACATTTTGCCATAGCTCGCTTCGTTTCCGAGATATTTGCAGATGTATCTCAAGGGAAGGGGCCTAACGGACATATTTCGAGATATTTCTTCTTCTTGTTGTTCTTCTTCTGCACAGCTAAACTGGAAGTGGCATTTCCAGCTCGCAATAGTGCAGAGTTATCTCAAAGAAAGGGGCCACGGTGTTTCTGTATCTCTATTATGTTGGTGCGGCTTCGGAACTTTTAAATATCTTGATATATCTCGAGAACTACGCATCTGATCAAAAAATATCATAGAACATTATAAGTAGGAAACTTAATTCTCTACAAAAAAGGTCTCTTAACATTTTGCCATAGCTCGCGTCGTTTCCGAGATATTTGCAGATTTATCTCAAGGGAAGGGGCCTAACGGACATATTTCGAGATATTTCTTCTTCTTGTTGTTCTTCTTCTGCACAGCTAAACTGAAAGTGGCATTTCCAGCTCGCAATAGTGCAGAGTTATCTCAAAGAAAGGAGCCACGGTGTTTCTGTATCTCTATTATGTTGGTGCGGCTTCGGAACTTTTAAATATCTTGATATATCTCGAGAACTACGCATCTGATCAAAAAATATCATACAACATAAAAAGTAGGAAACTTAATGCTCTACAAAAAAGGTCTCTTAACATTTTGCCATACCTCGCTTCGTTTCCGAGATATTTGCAGATTTATCTCAAGGGAAGGGGCCTGACGGACATATTTCGAGATATTTCTTCTTCTTGTTGTTCTTCTTCTGCACAGCTAAGCTGGAAGTGGCATTTGCGGCTCGCACTATTGCAGAGTTATCTCAAAGAAAGGGGCCACGGTGTTTCTGTATCTCTATTATGTTGGTGCGGCTTCGGTACTTTTAAATATCTTGATATATCTCGATAACTGCGCATCTGATCAAAAAATATCATAGAACATAAAAAGTAGGAACCTTAATTCTCTACAAAAAAGGTCTCTTAACATTTTGCCATAGCTCGCTTCGTTTCCGAGATATTTGCAGATTTATCTCAAGGGAAGGGGCCTAACGGACATATTTCGAGATATTTCTTCTTCTTGTTGTTCTTCTTCTGCACAGCTAAACTGGAAGTGGCATTTCCAGCTCGCAATAGTGCAGAGTTATCTCAAAGAAAGGGGCCACGGTGTTTCTGTATCTCTATTATGTTGGTGCGGCTTCGGAACTTTTAAATATCTTGATATATCTCGAGAACTACGCATCTGATCAAAAAATATCATAGAACATTATAAGTAGGAAACTTAATTCTCTACAAAAAAGGTCTCCTAACATTTTGCCATAGCTCGCGTCGTTTCCGAGATATTTGCAGATTTATCTCAAGGGAAGGGGCCTAACGGACATATTTCGAGATATTTCTTCTTCTTGTTGTTCTTCTTCTGCACAGCTAAACTGGAAGTGGCATTTCCAGCTCGCAATAGTGCAGAGTTATCTCAAAGAAAGGAGCCACGGTGTTTCTGTATCTCTATTATGTTGGTGCGGCTTCGGAACTTTTAAATATCTTGATATATCTCGAGAACTACGCATCTGATCAAAAAATATCATAGAACATAAAAAGTAGGAAACTTAATTCTCTACAAAAAAGGTCTCTTAACATTTTGCCATACCTCGCTTCGTTTCCGAGATATTTGCAGATATATCTCAAGGGCAGGGGCCTGACGGACATATTTCGAGATATTTCTTCTTCTTGTTGTTCTTCTTCTGCACAGCTAAGCTGGAAGTGGCATTTACAGCTCGCAATAGTGCAGAGTTATCTCAAAGAAAGGGGCCACGGTGTTTCTGTATCTCTATTATGTTGGTGCGGCTTCGGAACTTTTAAATATCTTGATATATCTCGAGAACTGCGCATCTGATCAAAAAATATCATAGAACATAAAAAGTAGGAAACTTAATTCTCTACAAAAAAGGTCTCTTAACATTTTGCCATAGCTCGCTTCGTTTCCGAGATATTTGCAGATTTATCTCAAGGGAACGGGCCTGACGGACATATTTCGAGATATTTCTTCTTCTTGTTGTTCTTCTTCTGCACAGCTAAGCTGGAAGTGGCATTTGCGGCTCGCACTAGTGCACAGTTATCTCAAAGAAAGGGGCCACGGTGTTTCTGTATCTCTATTATGTTGGTGCGGCTTCGGAACTTTTAAATATCTCCATATATCTCGAAAACTACGCTTCTGATCAAAAAATATCATAGAACATAAAAAGTAGGAAACTTAATTCTCTACAAAAAAGGTCTCTTAACATTTTGCCATAGCTCGCTTCGTTTCCGAGATATTTGGAGATTTATCTCAAGGGAAGGGGCCCAACGGACATATTTCGAGATATTTCTTCTTCTTGTTGTTCTTCTTCTGCACAGCTAAACTGGAAGTGGCATTTCCAGCTCGCAATAGTGCAGAGTTATCTCAAAGAAAGGGGCCACGGTGTTTCTGTATCTCTATTATGTTGGTGCGGCTTCGGAACTTTTAAATATCTTGATATATCTCGAGAACTACGCATCTGATCATAAAATATCATAGAAGATAAAAAGTAGGAAACTTAATTCTCTACAAAAAAGGTCTCTTAACATTTTGCCATAGCTCGCTTCGTTTCCGAGATATTTGCAGATTTATCTCAAGGGAAGGGGCCTGACGGACATATTTCGAGATATTTCTTCTTCTTGTTGTCCTTCTTCTGCACAGCTAAGCTGGAAGTGGCATTTGCGGCTCGCACTATTGCAGAGTTATCTCAAAGAAAGGGGACACGGTGTTTCTGTATCTCTATTATGTTGGTGCGGCTTCGTAACTTTTAAATATCTAGATATATCTCGAAAACTACGCTTCTGATCAAAAAATATCATAGAACATAAAAAGTAGGAAACATAATTCTCTACAAAAAAGGTCTCTTAACATTTTGCCATAGCTCGCTTCGTTTCCGAGATATTTGCAGATTTATCTCAAGGGAAGGGGCCTGACGGACATATTTCGAGATATTTCTTCTTCTTGTTGTTCTTCTTCTGCACAGCTAAGCTGGAAGTGGCATTTGCGGCTCGCACTAGTGCACAGTTATCTCAAAGAAAGGGGCCACGGTGTTTCTGTATCTCTAATATGTTGGTGCGGTTTCGGAACTTTTAAGTATCTCGATATATCTCGAAAACTACGCTTCTGATCAAAAAATATCATAGAACATAAAATGTAGGAAACATAATTCTCTACAAAAAACGTCTCTTAACATTTTGCCATAGCTCGCTTCCTTTCCGAGATATTTGCAGATTCAGCTCAAAGGAACTGGCCTGACGGACATATTTCGAGATATTTCTTCTTCTTGTTGTTCTTCCTCTGCACAGCTAAGCTGGAAGTGGCATTTGCAGCTCGCAATAGTGCAGAGTTATCTCAAAGAAAGGGGCCACGGTGTTTCTGTATCTCTATTATGTTGGTGCGGCTTCGGAACTTTTAAATATCTCGATATATCTCGAAAACTACGCTTCTGATCAAAAAATATCATAGAACATAAATTGTAGGAAACGTAATTCTCTACAAAAAAGGTCTCTCAACATTTTGCCATAGCTCGCTTCGTTTCCGAGATATTTGCAGATATATCTCAAGGGCAGGGGCCTGACGGACATATTTCGAGATATTTCTTCTTCTTGTTGTTCTTCTTCTGCACAGCTAAGCTGGAAGTGGCATTTACAGCTCGCAATAGTGCAGAGTTATCTCAAAGAAAGGGGCCACGGTGTTTCTGTATCTCTATTATGTTGGTGCGGCTTCGGAACTTTTAAATATCTTGATATATCTCGAGAACTGCGCATCTGATCAAAAAATATCATAGAACATAAAAAGTAGGAAACTTAATTCTCTACAAAAAAGGTCTCTTAACATTTTGCCATAGCTCGCTTCGTTTCCGAGATATTTGGAGATTTATCTCAAGGGAAGGGGCCTAACGGACATATTTCGAGATATTTCTTCTTCTTGTTGTTCTTCTTCTGCACAGCTAAACTGGAAGTGGCATTTCCAGCTCGCAATAGTGCAGAGTTATCTCAAAGAAAGGGGCCACGGTGTTTCTGTATCTGTATTATGTTGGTGCGGCTTCGGAACTTTTAAATATCTTGATATATCTCGAGAACTACGCATCTGATCAAAAAATATCATAGAAGATAAAAAGTAGGAAACATAATTCTCTACAAAAAAGGTCTCTTAACATTTTGCCATAGCTCGCTTCGTTTCCGAGATATTTGCAGATATATCTCAAGGGAAGGGGCCTGACGGACATATTTCGAGATATTTCTTCTTCTTGTTGTTCTTCTTCTGCACAGCTAAGCTGGAAGTGGCATTTGCGGCTCGCACTATTGCAGAGTTATCTCAAAGAAAGGGGCCACGGTGTTTCTGTATCTCTATTATGTTGGTGCGGCTTCGTAACTTTTAAATATCTAGATATATCTCGAAAACTACGCTTCTGATCAAAAAATATCATAGAACATAAAAAGTAGGAAACATAATTCTCTACAAAAAAGGTCTCTTAACATTTTGCCATAGCTCGCTTCGTTTCCGAGATATTTGCAGATTTATCTCAAGGGAAGGGGCCTGACGGACATATTTCGAGATATTTCTTCTTCTTGTTGTTCTTCTTCTGCACAGCTAAGCTGGAAGTGGCATTTGCGGCCCGCACTAGTGCACAGTTATCTCAAAGAAAGGGGCCACGGTGTTTCTGTATCTCTAATATGTTGGTGCGGCTTCGGAACTTTTAAGTATCTCGATATATCTCGAAAACTACGCTTCTGATCAAAAAATATCATAGAACATAAATTGTAGGAAACATAATTCTCTACAAAAAACGTCTCTTAACATTTTGCCATAGCTCGCTTCGTTTCCGAGATATTTGCAGATTCAGCTCAAAGGAACTGGCCTGACGGACATATTTCGAGATATTTCTTCTTCTTGTTGTTCTTCCTCTGCACAGCTAAGCTGGAAGTGGCATTTGCAGCTCGCAATAGTGCAGAGTTATCTCAAAGAAAGGGGCCACGGTGTTTCTGTATCTGTATTATGTTGGTGCGGCTTCGGAACTTTTAAATATCTTGATATATCTCGAGAACTACGCATCTGATCAAAAAATATCATAGAAGTTAAAAAGTAGGAAACTTAATTCTCTACAAAAAAGGTCTCTTAACATTTTGCCATAGCTCGCTTCGTTTCCGAGATATTTGCAGATTTATCTCAAGGGAAGGGGCCTGACGGACATATTTCGAGATATTTCTTCTTCTTGTTGTTCTTCTTCTGCACAGCTAAGCTGGAAGTGGCTTTTGCGGCTCGCACTATTGCAGAGTTATCTCAAAGAAAGGGGCCACGGTGTTTCTGTATCTCTATTATGTTGGTGCGGCTTCGTAACTTTTAAATATCTAGATATATCTCGAAAACTACGCTTCTGATCAAAAAATATCATAGAACATAAAAAGTAGGAAACATAATTCTCTACAAAAAAGGTCTCTTAACATTTTGCCATAGCTCGCTTCGTTTCCAAGATATTTGCAGATTTATCTCAAGGGAAGGGGCCTGACGGACATATTTCGAGATATTTCTTCTTCTTGTTGTTCTTCTTCTGCACAGCTAAGCTGGAAGTGGCAGTTGCGGCCCGCACTAGTGCACAGTTATCTCAAAGAAAGGGGCCACGGTGTTTCTGTATCTCTAATATGTTGGTGCGGCTTCGGAACTTTTAAATATCTTGATATATCTCGAGAACTACGCATCTGATCAAAAAATATCATAGAACATAAAAAGTAGGAAACTTAATTCTCTACAAAAAAGGTCTCTTAACATTTTGCCATAGCTCGCTTCGTTTCCGAGATATTTGCAGATTTATCTCAAGGGAAGGGGCCTGACGGACATATTTCGAGATATTTCTTCTTCTTGTTGTTCTTCTTCTGCACAGCTAAGCTGGAAGTGGCATTTGCGGCTCGCACTAGTGCAGAGTTATCTCAAAGAAAGGGGCCACGGTGTTTCTGTATCTCTATTATGTTGGTGCGGCTTCGGAACTTTTAAATATCTCGATACATCTCGAAAACTACGCTTCTGATCAAAAAATATCAGAGAACCTAAATTGTAGGAAACATAATTCTCTACAAAAAAGGTCTCTTAACATTTTGCCATAGCTCGCTTCGTTTCCGAGATATTTGCAGATATATCTCAAGGGAAGGGGCCTGACGGACATATTTCGAGATATTTCTTCTTCTTGTTATTCTTCTTCTGCACAGCTAAGCTGGAAGTGGCATTTACAGCTCGCAATAGTGCAGAGTTATCTCAAAGAAAGGGGCCACGGTGTTTCTGTATCTCTATTCTGTTGGTGCGGCTTCGGAACTTTTAAATATCTTGATATATCTCGAGAACTACGCATCTGATCAAAAAATATCATAGAACATAAAAAGTAGGAAACTTAATTCTCTACAAAAAAGGTCTCTTAACATTTTGCCATAGCTCGCTTCGTTTCCGAGATATTTGCAGATTCAGCTCAAAGGAACTGGCCTGACGGACATATTTCGAGATATTTCTTCTTCTTGTTGTTGTTCCTCTGCACAGCTAAGCTGGAAGTGGCATTTGCGGCTCGCACTAGTGCAGAGTGATCTCAAAGAAAGGGGCCACGGTGTTTCTGTATCTCTATTATGTTGGTGCGGCTTCGGAACTTTTAAATATCTCGATATATCTCGAAAACTACGCTTCTGATCAAAAAATATCATAGGGCCTAAATTGTAGGAAACATTATTCTCTACAAAAAAGGTCTCTTAACATTTTGCCATAGCTCGCTTCGTTTCCGAGATATTTGCAGATTTATCTCAAGGGAAGGGGCCTGACGGACATATTTCGAGATATTTCTTCTTCTTGTTGTTCTTCTTCTGCACAGCTAAGCTCGAAGTGGCATTTGCAGCTCGCAATAGTGCAGAGTTATCTCAAAGAAAGAGGCCACGGTGTTTCTGTACCTCTATTATGTTGGTGCAGCTTCGGAACTTTTAAATATCTTGATATATCTCGAGAACTACGCATCTGATCAAAAAATATCATCGAACATAAAATGTAGGAAACTTAATTCTCTACAAAAAAGGTCTCTTAACATTTTGCCATAGCTCGCTTCGTTTCCGAGATATTTGCAGATTCAGCTCAAAGGAACTGGCCTGACGGACATATTTCGAGATATTTCTTCTTCTTGTTGTTCTTCCTCTGCACAGCTAAGCTGGAAGTGGCATTTGCAGCTCGCAACAGTGCAGAGTTATCTTAAAGAAAGGGGCCACGGTGTTTCTGTATCTCTATTATGTTGGTGCGGCTTCGGAACTTTTAAATATCTTGATATATCTCGAGAACTACGCATCTGATCAAAAAACGTCATAGAACATAAAAAGTAGGAAACTTAATTCTCTACAAAAAAGGTCTCTTAACATTTTGCCATAGCTCGCTTCGTTTCCGAGATATTTGCATATTTATCTCAAGGGAAGGGGCCTAACGGACATATTTCGAGATATTTCTTCTTCTTGTTGTTCTTCTTCTGCACAGCTAAGCTGGAAGTGGCATTTGCGGCTCGCACTAGTGCAGAGTTATCTCAAAGAAAGGGGCCACGGTGTTTCTGTATCCCTATTATGTTGGTGCGGCTTCGGAACTTTTAAATATCTCGATATATCTCGAAAACTACGCTTCTCATCAAAAAATATCATAGAACATAAATTGTAGGAAACTTAATTCTCTACAAAAAAGGTCTCTCAACATTTTGCCATAGCTCTCTTCGTTTCCGAGATATTTGCAGATTTATCTCAAGGGAAGGGGCCTGACGGACATATTTCGAGATATTTCTTCTTCTTGTTGTTCTTCTTCTGCACAGCTAAGCTGGAAGTGGCATTTGCAGCTCGCAATAGTGCAGAGTTATCTCAAAGA
This sequence comes from Osmia lignaria lignaria, assembly GCF_051020975.1. Classification (NCBI taxonomy): domain Eukaryota; kingdom Metazoa; phylum Arthropoda; class Insecta; order Hymenoptera; family Megachilidae; genus Osmia; species Osmia lignaria. The sequence continues at coordinate 5,910,811 of NW_027478161.1, forward strand.
AAGGGGCCACTGTGTTTCTGTATCTCTATTATGTTGGTGCGGCTTCGGAACTTTTAAGTATCTTGATATATCTCGAGAACTACGCATCTGATCAAAAAATATCATAGAACATAAAAAGTAGGAAACTTAAATCTCTACAAAAAAGATCTCTTAACATTTTGCCATAGCTCGCTTGGTTTCCGAGATATTTGCAGATATATCTCAAGGGCAGGGGCCTGACGGACATATTTCGAGATATTTCTTCTTCTTGTTGTTCTTCTTCTGCACAGCTAAGCTGGAAGTGGCATTTACAGCTCGCAATAGTGCAGAGTTATCACAAAGAAAGGGGCCACGGTGTTTCTGTATCTCTATTATGTTGGTGCGGTTTCGGAACTTTTAAATGTCTTGATATATCTCGAGAACTACGCATCTGATCAAAAAATATCATAGAACATAAAAAGTAGGAAACTTAATTCTCTACAAAAAAGGTCTCTTAACATTTTGCCATAGCTCGCTTCGTTTCCGAGATATTTGCAGATTCAGCTCAAAGGAACTGGCCTGACGGACATATTTCGAGATATTTCTTCTTCTTGTTGTTGTTCCTCTGCACAGCTAAGCTGGAAGTGGCATTTGCGGCTCGCACTAGTGCAGAGTTATCTCAAAGAAAGGGGCCACGGTGTTTCTGTATCTCTATTATGTTGGTGCGGCTTCGGAACTTTTAAATGTCTCGATATATCTCGAAAACTACGCTTCTGATCAAAAAATATCATAGAGCCTAAATTGTAGGAAACATTATTCTCTACAAAAAAGGTCTCTTAACATTTTGCCATAGCTCGCTTCGTTTCCGAGATATTTGCAGATTTATCTCAAGGGAAGGGGCCTGACGGACATATTTCGAGATATTTCTTCTTCTTGTTGTTCTTCTTCTGCACAGCTAAGCTCGAAGTGGCATTTGCAGCTCGCAATAGTGCAGAGTTATCTCAAAGAAAGAGGCCACGGTGTTTCTGTACCTCTATTATGTTGGTGCAGCTTCGGAACTTTTAAATATCTTGATATATCTCGAGAACTACGCATCTGATCAAAAAATATCATCGAACATAAAAAGTAGGAAACTTAATTCTCTACAAAAAAGGTCTCTTAACATTTTGCCATAGCTCGCTTCGTTTCCGAGATATTTGCAGATTCAGCTCAAAGGAACTGGCCTGACGGACATATTTCGAGATATTTCTTCTTCTTGTTGTTCTTCCTCTGCACAGCTAAGCTGGAAGTGGCATTTGCAGCTCGCAATAGTGCAGAGTTATCTTAAAGAAAGGGGCCACGGTGTTTCTGTATCTCTATTATGTTGGTGCGGCTTCGGAACTTTTAAATATCTTGATATATCTCGAGAACTACGCATCTGATCAAAAAATGTCATAGAACATAAAAAGTAGGAAACTTAATTCTCTACAAAAAAGGTCTCTTAACATTTTGCCATAGCTCGCTTCGTTTCCGAGATATTTGCATATTTATCTCAAGGGAAGGGGCCTAACGGACATATTTCGAGATATTTCTTCTTCTTGTTGTTCTTCTTCTGCACAGCTAAGCTGGAAGTGGCATTTGCGGCTCGCACTAGTGCAGAGTTATCTCAAAGAAAGGGGCCACGGTGTTTCTGTATCCCTATTATGTTGGTGCGGCTTCGGAACTTTTAAATATCTCGATATATCTCGAAAACTACGCTTCTCATCAAAAAATATCATAGAACATAAATTGTAGGAAACTTAATTCTCTACAAAAAAGGTCTCTCAACATTTTGCCATAGCTCTCTTCGTTTCCGAGATATTTGCAGATTTATCTCAAGGGAAGGGGCCTGACGGACATATTTCGAGATATTTCTTCTTCTTGTTGTTCTTCTTCTGCACAGCTAAGCTGGAAGTGGCATTTGCAGCTCGCAATAGTGCAGAGTTATCTCAAAGAAAGGGGCCACTGTGTTTCTGTATCTCTATTATGTTGGTGCGGCTTCGGAACTTTTAAGTATCTTGATATATCTCGAGAACTACGCATCTGATCAAAAAATATCATAGAACATAAAAAGTAGGAAACTTAAATCTCTACAAAAAAGATCTCTTAACATTTTGCCATAGCTCGCTTGGTTTCCGAGATATTTGCAGATATATCTCAAGGGCAGGGGCCTGACGGACATATTTCGAGATATTTCTTCTTCTTGTTGTTCTTCTTCTGCACAGCTAAGCTGGAAGTGGCATTTACAGCTCGCAATAGTGCAGAGTTATCACAAAGAAAGGGGCCACGGTGTTTCTGTATCTCTATTATGTTGGTGCGGTTTCGGAACTTTTAAATGTCTTGATATATCTCGAGAACTACGCATCTGATCAAAAAATATCATAGAACATAAAAAGTAGGAAACTTAATTCTCTACAAAAAAGGTCTCTTAACATTTTGCCATAGCTCGCTTCGTTTCCGAGATATTTGCAGATTCAGCTCAAAGGAACTGGCCTGACGGACATATTTCGAGATATTTCTTCTTCTTGTTGTTGTTCCTCTGCACAGCTAAGCTGGAAGTGGCATTTGCGGCTCGCACTAGTGCAGAGTTATCTCAAAGAAAGGGGCCACGGTGTTTCTGTATCTCTATTATGTTGGTGCGGCTTCGGAACTTTTAAATGTCTCGATATATCTCGAAAACTACGCTTCTGATCAAAAAATATCATAGAGCCTAAATTGTAGGAAACATTATTCTCTACAAAAAAGGTCTCTTAACATTTTGCCATAGCTCGCTTCGTTTCCGAGATATTTGCAGATTTATCTCAAGGGAAGGGGCCTGACGGACATATTTCGAGATATTTCTTCTTCTTGTTGTTCTTCTTCTGCACAGCTAAGCTCGAAGTGGCATTTGCAGCTCGCAATAGTGCAGAGTTATCTCAAAGAAAGAGGCCACGGTGTTTCTGTACCTCTATTATGTTGGTGCAGCTTCGGAACTTTTAAATATCTTGATATATCTCGAGAACTACGCATCTGATCAAAAAATATCATCGAACATAAAAAGTAGGAAACTTAATTCTCTACAAAAAAGGTCTCTTAACATTTTGCCATAGCTCGCTTCGTTTCCGAGATATTTGCAGATTCAGCTCAAAGGAACTGGCCTGACGGACATATTTCGAGATATTTCTTCTTCTTGTTGTTCTTCCTCTGCACAGCTAAGCTGGAAGTGGCATTTGCAGCTCGCAATAGTGCAGAGTTATCTTAAAGAAAGGGGCCACGGTGTTTCTGTATCTCTATTATGTTGGTGCGGCTTCGGAACTTTTAAATATCTTGATATATCTCGAGAACTACGCATCTGATCAAAAAATGTCATAGAACATAAAAAGTAGGAAACTTAATTCTCTACAAAAAAGGTCTCTTAACATTTTGCCATAGCTCGCTTCGTTTCCGAGATATTTGCATATTTATCTCAAGGGAAGGGGCCTAACGGACATATTTCGAGATATTTCTTCTTCTTGTTGTTCTTCTTCTGCACAGCTAAGCTGGAAGTGGCATTTGCGGCTCGCACTAGTGCAGAGTTATCTCAAAGAAAGGGGCCACCGTGTTTCTGTATCTCTATTCTGTTGGTGCGGCTTCGGAACTTTTAAATATCTCGATATATCTCGAAAACTACGCTTCTCATCAAAAAATATCATAGAACATAAATTGTAGGAAACTTAATTCTCTACAAAAAAGGTCTCTTAACATTTTGCCATAGCTCTCTTCGTTTCCGAGATATTTGCAGATTTATCTCAAGGGAAGGGGCCTGACGGACATATTTCGAGATATTTCTTCTTCTTGTTGTTCTTCTTCTGCACAGCTAAGCTGGAAGTGGCATTTGCGGCTCGCACTAGTGCAGAGTTATCTCAAAGAAAGGGGCCACGGTGTTTCTGTATCTCTATTATGTTGGTGCGGCTTCGGAACTTTTAAATATCTCGATATATCTCGAAAACTACGCTTCTGATCAAAAAATATCATGGAACATAAATTGTAGGAAACATAATTCTCTATAAAAAACGTCTCTTAACATTTTGCCATAGCTCGCTTCGTTTCCGAGATATTTGCAGATTCAGCTCAAAGGAACTGGCCTGACGGACATATTTCGAGATATTTCTTCTTCTTGTTGTTCTTCCTCTGCACAGCTAAGCTGGAAGTGGCATTTGCAGCTCGCAATAGTGCAGAGTTATCTCAAAGAAAGGGGCCACGGTGTTTCTGTATCTCTATTATGTTGGTGCGGGTTCGGAACTTTTAAATATCTTGATATATCTCGAGAACTACGCATCTGATCAAAAAATATCATAGAACATAAAAAGTAGGAAACTTAATTCTCTACAAAAAAGGTCTCTTAACATTTTGCCATAGCTCGCTTCGTTTCCGAGATATTTGCATATTTATCTCAAGGGAAGGGGCCTAACGGACATATTTCGAGATATTTCTTCTTCTTGTTGTTCTTCTTCTGCACAGCTAAGCTGGAAGTGGCATTTGCGGCTCGCACTAGTGCAGAGTTATCTCAAAGAAAGGGGCCACCGTGTTTCTGTATCTCTATTCTGTTGGTGCGGCATCGGAACTTTTAAATATCTCGATATATCTCGAAAACTACGCTTCTCATCAAAAAATATCATAGAACATAAATTGTAGGAAACTTAATTCTCTACAAAAAAGGTCTCTTAACATTTTGCCATAGCTCGCTTCGTTTCCGAGATATTTGCAGATTCAGCTCAAAGGAACTGGCCTGACGGACATATTTCGAGATATTTCTTCTTCTTGTTGTTCTTCCTCTGCACAGCTAAGCTGGAAGTGGCATTTGCAGCTCGCAATAGTGCAGAGTTATCTCAAAGAAAGGGGCCACGGTGTTTCTGTATCTGTATTATGTTGGTGCGGCTTCGGAACTTTTAAATATCTTGATATATCTCGAGAACTACGCATCTGATCAAAAAATATCATAGAAGTTAAAAAGTAGGAAACTTAATTCTCTACAAAAAAGGTCTCTTAACATTTTGCCATAGCTCGCTTCGTTTCCGAGATATTTGCAGATTCAGCTCAAAGGAACTGGCCTGACGGACATATTTCGAGATATTTCTTCTTCTTGTTGTTGTTCCTCTGCACAGCTAAGCTGGAAGTGGCATTTGCAGCTCGCAATAGTGCAGAGTTATCTCAAAGAAAGGGGCCACTGTGTTTCTGTATCTCTATTATGTTGGTGCGGCTTCGGAACTTTTAAATATCTTGATATATCTCGAGAACTACGCATCTGATCAAAAAATATCATAGAACATAAAAAGTAGGAAACTTAATTCTCTACAAAAAAGGTCTCTTAACATTTTGCCATAGCTCGCTTCGTTTCCGAGATATTTGCATATTTATCTCAAGGGAAGGGGCCTAACGGACATATTTCGAGATATTTCTTCTTCTTGTTGTTCTTCTTCTGCACAGCTAAGCTGGAAGTGGCATTTGCGGCTCGCACTAGTGCAGAGTTATCTCAAAGAAAGGGGCCACCGTGTTTCTGTATCTCTATTCTGTTGGTGCGGCATCGGAACTTTTAAATATCTCGATATATCTCGAAAACTACGCTTCTCATCAAAAAATATCATAGAACATAAATTGTAGGAAACTTAATTCTCTACAAAAAAGGTCTCTTAACATTTTGCCATAGCTCTCTTCGTTTCCGAGATATTTGCAGATTTATCTCAAGGGAAGGGGCCTGACGGACATATTTCGAGATATTTCTTCTTCTTGTTGTTCTTCTTCTGCACAGCTAAGCTGGAAGTGGCATTTGCGGCTCGCACTAGTGCAGAGTTATCTCAAAGAAAGGGGCCACGGTGTTTCTGTATCCCTATTATGTTGGTGCGGCTTCGGAACTTTTAAATATCTCGATATATCTCGAAAACTACGCTTCTGATCAAAAAATATCATAGAACATAAATTGTAGGAAACAGAATTCTCTACAAAAAAGGTCTCTTAACATTTTGCCATAGCTCGCTTCGTTTCCGAGATATTTGCAGATATATCTCAAGGGAAGGGGCCTGACGGACATATTTCGAGATATTTCTTCTTCTTGTTGTTCTTCTTCTGCACAGCTAAGCTGGAAGTGGCATTTGCGGCTCGCACTAGTGCAGAGTTATCTCAAAGAAAGGGGCCACGGTGTTTCTGTATCCCTATTATGTTGGTGCGGCTTCGGAACTTTTAAATATCTCGATATATCTCGAAAACTACGCTTCTGATCAAAAAATATCATAGAACATAAATTGTAGGAAACATAATTCTCTATAAAAAACGTCTCTTAACATTTTGCCATAGCTCGCTTCGTTTCCGAGATATTTGCAGATTCAGCTCAAAGGAACTGGCCTGACGGACATATTTCGAGATATTTCTTCTTCTTGTTGTTCTTCCTCTGCACAGCTAAGCTGGAAGTGGCATTTGCAGCTCGCAATAGTGCAGAGTTATCTCAAAGAAAGGGGCCACGGTGTTTCTGTATCTCTATTATGTTGGTGCGGGTTCGGAACTTTTAAATATCTTGATATATCTCGAGAACTACGCATCTGATCAAAAAATATCATAGAACATAAAAAGTAGGAAACTTAATTCTCTACAAAAAAGGTCTCTTAACATTTTGCCATAACTCGCTTCGTTTCCGAGATATTTGCAGATATATCTCAAGGGAAGGGGCCTGACGGACATATTTCGAGATATTTCTTCTTCTTGTTGTTCTTCTTCTGCACAGCTAAGCTGGAAGTGGCATTTGCGGCTCGCACTAGTGCAGAGTTATCTCAAAGAAAGGGGCCACGGTGTTTCTGTATCTCTATTATGTTGGTGCGGCTTCGGAACTTTTAAATATCTCGATACATCTCGAAAACTACGCTTCTGATCAAAAAATATCATAGAACCTAAATTGTAGGAAACATAATTCTCTACAAAAAAGGTCTCTTAACATTTTGCCATAGCTCGCTTCGTTTCCGAGATATTTGCAGATATATCTCAAGGGAAGGGGCCTGACGGACATATTTCGAGATATTTCTTCTTCTTGTTGTTCTTCTTCTGCACAGCTAAGCTGGAAGTGGCATTTGCGGCTCGCACTAGTGCAGAGTTATCTCAAAGAAAGGGGCCACGGTGTTTCTGTATCCCTATTATGTTGGTGCGGCTTCGGAACTTTTAAATATCTCGATATATCTCGAAAACTACGCTTCTGATCAAAAAATATCATAGAACATAAATTGTAGGAAACATAATTCTCTATAAAAAACGTCTCTTAACATTTTGCCATAGCTCGCTTCGTTTCCGAGATATTTGCAGATTCAGCTCAAAGGAACTGGCCTGACGGACATATTTCGAGATATTTCTTCTTCTTGTTGTTCTTCCTCTGCACAGCTAAGCTGGAAGTGGCATTTGCAGCTCGCAATAGTGCAGAGTTATCTCAAAGAAAGGGGCCACGGTGTTTCTGTATCTCTATTATGTTGGTGCGGGTTCGGAACTTTTAAATATCTTGATATATCTCGAGAACTACGCATCTGATCAAAAAATATCATAGAACATAAAAAGTAGGAAACTTAATTCTCTACAAAAAAGGTCTCTTAACATTTTGCCATAACTCGCTTCGTTTCCGAGATATTTGCAGATATATCTCAAGGGAAGGGGCCTGACGGACATATTTCGAGATATTTCTTCTTCTTGTTGTTCTTCTTCTGCACAGCTAAGCTGGAAGTGGCATTTGCGGCTCGCACTAGTGCAGAGTTATCTCAAAGAAAGGGGCCACGGTGTTTCTGTATCTCTATTATGTTGGTGCGGCTTCGGAACTTTTAAATATCTCGATACATCTCGAAAACTACGCTTCTGATCAAAAAATATCATAGAACCTAAATTGTAGGAAACATAATTCTCTACAAAAAAGGTCTCTTAACATTTTGCCATAGCTCGCTTCGTTTCCGAGATATTTGCAGATATATCTCAAGGGAAGGGGCCTGACGGACATATTTCGAGATATTTCTTCTTCTTGTTATTCTTCTTCTGCACAGCTAAGCTGGAAGTGGCATTTACAGCTCGCAATAGTGCAGAGTTATCTCAAAGAAAGGGGCCACGGTGTTTCTGTATCTCTATTATGTTGGTGCGGCTTCAGAACTTTTAAATATCTTGATATATCTCGAGAACTACGCATCTGATCAAAAAATATCATAGAACATAAAAAGTAGGAAACTTAATTCTCTACAAAAAAGGTCTCTTAACATTTTGCCATAGCTCGCTTCATTTCCGAGATATTTGCAGATTTATCTCAAGGGAAGGGGCCTGACGGACATATTTCGAGATATTTCTTCTTCTTGTTGTTCTTCTTCTGCACAGCTAAGCTGGAAGTGGCATTTGCAGCTCGCAATAGTGCAGAGTTATCTCAAAGAAAGGGGCCACGGTGTTTCTGTATCTCTATTATGTTGGTGCGGCTTCGGAACTTTTAAATATCTTGATATATTTCGAGAACTACGCATCTGATCAAAAAATATCATAGAACATAAAAAGTAGGAAACTCAATTCTCTACAAAAAAGGTCTCTTAACATTTTGCCATAACTCGCTTCGTTTCCGAGATATTTGCAGATATATCTCAAGGGAAGGGGCCTGACGGACATATTTCGAGATATTTCTTCTTCTTGTTGTTCTTCTTCTGCACAGCTAAGCTGGAAGTGGCATTTGCGGCTCGCACTAGTGCAGAGTTATCTCAAAGAAAGGGGCCACGGTGTTTCTGTATCTCTATTATGTTGGTGCGGCTTCGGAACTTTTAAATATCTTGATATATTTCGAGAACTACGCATCTGATCAAAAAATATCATAGAACATAAAAAGTAGGAAACTCAATTCTCTACAAAAAAGGTCTCTTAACATTTTGCCATAGCTCGCTTCGTTTCCGAGATATTTGCAGATTTATCTCAAGGGAAGGGGCCTGACGGACATATTTCGAGATATTTCTTCTTCTTGTTGTTCTTCTTCTGCACAGCTAAGCTGGAAGTGGCATTTGCGGCTCGCACTAGTGCAGAGTTATCTCAAAGAAAGGGGCCACGGTGTTTCTGTATCCCTATTATGTTGGTGCGGCTTCGGAACTTTTAAATATCTCGATATATCTCGAAAACTACGCTTCTGATCAAAAAATATCATAGAACATAAATTGTAGGAAACTTAATTCTCTACAAAAAAGGTCTCTTAACATTTTGCCATAGCTCTCTTCGTTTCCGAGATATTTGCAGATTTATCTCAAGGGAAGGGGCCTGACGGACATATTTCGAGATATTTCTTCTTCTTGTTGTTCTTCTTCTGCACAGCTAAGCTGGAAGTGGCATTTGCGGCTCGCACTAGTGCAGAGTTATCTCAAAGAAAGGGGCCACGGTGTTTCTGTATCCCTATTATGTTGGTGCGGCTTCGGAACTTTTAAATATCTCGATATATCTCGAAAACTACGCTTCGGATCAAAAAATATCATAGAACATAAACTGTAGGAAACATAATTCTCCACAAAAAACGTCTCTTAACATTTTGCCATAGCTCGCTTCGTTTCCGAGATATTTGCAGATTCAGCTCAAAGGAACTGGCCTGACGGACATATTTCGAGATATTTCTTCTTCTTGTTGTTCTTCCTCTGCACAGCTAAGCTGGAAGTGGCATTTGCAGCTCGCAATAGTGCAGAGTTATCTCAAAGAAAGGGGCCACGGTGTTTCTGTATCTCTATTATGTTGGTGCGGCTTCGGAACTTTTAAATATCTTGATATATCTCGAGAACTACGCATCTGATCAAAAAATATCATAGAACATAAAAGGTAGGAAACTTAATTCTCTACAAAAAAGGTCTCTCAACATTTTGCCATAGCTCGCTTGGTTTCCGAGATATTTGCAGATTTATCTCAAGGGAAGGGGCCTGACGGACATATTTCGAGATATTTCTTCTTCTTGTTGTTCTTCTTCTGCACAGCTAAGCTGGAAGTGGCACTTGCGGCTCGCACTAGTGCAGAGTTATCTCAAAGAAAGGGGCCACGGTGTTTCTGTATCCCTATTATGTTGGTGCGGCTTCGGAACTTTTAAATATCTCGATATATCTCGAAAACTACGCTTCGGATCAAAAAATATCATAGAACACAAACTGTAGGAAACATAATTCTCCACAAAAAACGTCTCTTAACATTTTGCCATAGCTCGCTTCGTTTCCGAGATATTTGCAGATTCAGCTCAAAGGAACTGGCCTGACGGACATATTTCGAGATATTTCTTCTTCTTGTTGTTCTTCCTCTGCACAGCTAAGCTGGAAGTGGCATTTGCAGCTCGCAATAGTGCAGAGTTATCTCAAAGAAAGGGGCCACGGTGTTTCTGTATCCCTATTATGTTGGTGCGGCTTCGGAACTTTTAAATATCTCGATATATCTCGAAAACTACGCTTCTGATCAAAAAATATCATAGAACATAAATTGTAGGAAACAGAATTCTCTACAAAAAAGGTCTCTTAACATTTTGCCATAGCTCGCTTCGTTTCCGAGATATTTGCAGATATATCTCAAGGGAAGGGGCCTGACGGACATATTTCGAGATATTTCTTCTTCTTGTTGTTCTTCTTCTGCACAGCTAAGCTGGAAGTGGCATTTGCGGCTCGCACTAGTGCAGAGTTATCTCAAAGAAAGGGGCCACGGTGTTTCTGTATCCCTATTATGTTGGTGCGGCTTCGGAACTTTTAAATATCTCGATATATCTCGAAAACTACGCTTCTGATCAAAAAATATCATAGAACATAAATTGTAGGAAACTTAATTCTCTACAAAAAAGGTCTCTTAACATTTTGCCATAGCTCTCTTCGTTTCCGAGATATTTGCAGATTTATCTCAAGGGAAGGGGCCTGACGGACATATTTCGAGATATTTCTTCTTCTTGTTGTTCTTCTTCTGCACAGCTAAGCTGGAAGTGGCATTTGCAGCTCGCAATAGTGCAGAGTTATCTCAAAGAAAGGGGCCACGGTGTTTCTGTATCTCTATTATGTTGGTGCGGGTTCGGAACTTTTAAATATCTTGATATATCTCGAGAACTACGCATCTGATCAAAAAATATCATAGAACATAAAAAGTAGGAAACTTAATTCTCTACAAAAAAGGTCTCTTAACATTTTGCCATAGCTCGCTTCGTTTCCGAGATATGTGCAGATTTATCTCAAGGGAAGGGGCCTGACGGACATATCTCGAGATATTTCTTCTTCTTGTTGTTCTTCTTCTGCACAGCTAAGCTGGAAGTGGCATTTGCGGCTCGCACTAGTGCAGAGTTATCTCAAAGAAAGGGGCCACGGTGTTTCTGTATCCCTATTATGTTGGTGCGGCTTCGGAACTTTTAAATATCTCGATATATCTCGAAAACTACGCTTCTGATCAAAAAATATCATAGAACATAAATTGTAGGAAATATAATTCTCTACAAAAAAGGTCTCTTAACATTTTGCCATAGCTCGCTTCGTTTCCGAGATATTTGCAGATATATGTCAAGGGAAGGGCCCTGACGGACATATTTCGAGATATTTCTTCTTCTTGTTGTTCTTCTTCTGCACAGCTAAGCTGGAAGTGGCATTTGCGGCTCGCACTAGTGCAGAGTTATCTCAAAGAAAGGGGCCACGGTGTTTCTGTATCCCTATTATGTTGGTGCGGCTTCGGAACTTTTAAATATCTCGATATATCTCGAAAACTACGCTTCTGATCAAAAAATATCATAGAACATAAATTGTAGGAAACATAATTCTCTATAAAAAACGTCTCTTAACTATTGCAATAGCTCGCTTCGTTTCCGAGATATTTGCAGATTCAGCTCAAAGGAACTGGCCTGACGGACATATTTCGAGATATTTCTTCTTCTTGTTGTTCTTCCTCTGCACAGCTAAGCTGGAAGTGGCATTTGCAGCTCGCAATAGTGCAGGGTTATCTCAAAGAAAGGGGCCACGGTGATTCTGTATCTCTATTATGTTGGTGCGGGTTCGGAACTTTTAAATATCTTGATATATCTCGAGAACTACGCATCTGATCAAAAAATATCATAGAACATAAATTGTAGGAAACATAATTCTCTACAAAAAAGGTCTCTTAACATTTTGCCGTAGCTCGCTTCGTTTCCGAGATATTTGCAGATATATCTCAAGGGAAGGGGCCTGACGGACATATTTCGAGATATTTCTTCTTCTTGTTGTTCTTCTTCTGCACAGCTAAGCTGGAAGTGGCATTTGCGGCTCGCACTAGTGCAGAGTTATCTCAAAGAAAGGGACCACGGTGTTTCTGTATCCCTATTATGTTGGTGCGGCTTCGGAACTTTTAAATATCTCGATATATCTCGAAAACTACGCTTCTGATCAAAAAATATCATAGAACATAAATTGTAGGAAACATAATTCTCTATAAAAAACGTCTCTTAACATTTTGCCATAGCTCGGTTCGTTTCCGAGATATTTGCAGATATATCTCAAGGGAAGGGGCCTGACGGACATATTTCGAGATATTTCTTCTTCTTGTTATTCGTCTTCTGCACAGCTAAGCTGGAAGTGGCATTTACAGCTCGCAATAGTGCAGAGTTATCTCAAAGAAAGGGGCCACGGTGTTTCTGTATCTCTATTATGTTGGTGCGGCTTCGGAACTTTTAAATATCTTGATATATCTCGAGAACTACGCATCTGATCAAAAAATATCATAGAACATAAAAAGTAGGAAACTTAATTCTCTACAAAAAAGGTCTCTTAACATTTTGCCATAGCTCGCTTCGTTTCCGAGATATTTGCAGATTTATCTCAAGGGAAGGGGCCTGACGGACATATTTCGAGATATTTCTTCTTCTTGTTGTTCTTCTTCTGCACAGCTAAGCTGGAAGTGGCATTTGCGGCTCGCACTAGTGCAGAGTTATCTCAAAGAAAGGGGCCACGGTGTTTCTGTATCCCTATTATGTTGGTGCGGCTTCGGAATTTTTAAATATCTCGATATATCTCGAGAACTACGCTTCTGATCAAAAAATATCATAGAACATAAATTGTAGGAAACGTAATTCTCTACAAAAAACGTCTCTTAACATTTTGCCATAGCTCGCTTCGTTTCCGAGATATTTGCAGATTCAGCTCAAAGGAACTGGCCTGACGGACATATTTCGAGATATTTCTTCTTCTTGTTGTTCTTCCTCTGCACAGCTAAGCTGGAAGTGGCATTTGCAGCTCGCAATAGTGCAGAGTTATCTCAAAGAAAGGGGCCACGGTGTTTCTGTATCTCTATTATGTTGGTGCGGCTTCGGAACTTTTAAATATCTTGATATATCTCGAGAACTACGCATCTGATCAAAAAATATCATAGAACATAAAAAGTAGGAAACTTAATTCTCTACAAAAAAGGTCTCTTAACATTTTGCCATAGCTCGCTTCGTTTCCGAGATATTTGCAGATTTATCTCAAGGGAAGGGGCCTGACGGACATATTTCGAGATATTTCTTCTTCTTGTTGTTCTTCTTCTGCACAGCTAAGCTGGAAGTGGCATTTGCGGCTCGCACTAGTGCAGAGTTATCTCAAAGAAAGGGGCCACGGTGTTTCTGTATCCCTATTATGTTGGTGCGGCTTCGGAATTTTTAAATATCTCGATATATCTCGAGAACTACGCTTCTGATCAAAAAATATCATAGAACATAAATTGTAGGAAACGTAATTCTCTACAAAAAACGTCTCTTAACATTTTGCCATAGCTCGCTTCGTTTCCGAGATATTTGCAGATTCAGCTCAAAGGAACTGGCCTGACGGACATATTTCGAGATATTTCTTCTTCTTGTTGTTCTTCCTCTGCACAGCTAAGCTGGAAGTGGCATTTGCAGCTCGCAATAGTGCAGAGTTATCTCAAAGAAAGGGGCCACGGTGTTTCTGTATCTCTATTATGTTGGTGCGGCTTCGGAACTTTTAAATATCTTGATATATCTCGAGAACTACGCATCTGATCAAAAAATATCATAGAACATAAAAAGTAGGAAACTTAATTCTCTACAAAAAAGGTCTCTTAACATTTTGCCATAGCTCGCTTCGTTTCCGAGATATTTGCAGATTTATCTCAAGGGAAGGGGCCTGACGGACATATTTCGAGATATTTCTTCTTCTTGTTGTTCTTCTTCTGCACAGCTAAGCTGGAAGTGGCATTTGCGGCTCGCACTAGTGCAGAGTTATCTCAAAGAAAGGGGCCACGGTGTTTCTGTATCTCTATTATGTTGGTGCGGCTTCGGAACTTTTAAATATCTTGATATATCTCGAGAACTACGCATCTGATCAAAAAATATCATAGAACATAAAAAGTAGGAAACTTAATTCTCTACAAAAAAGGTCTCTTAACATTTTGCCATAGCTCGCTTCGTTTCCGAGATATGTGCAGATTTATCTCAAGGGAAGGGGCCTGACGGACATATCTCGAGATATTTCTTCTTCTTGTTGTTCTTCTTCTGCACAGCTAAGCTGGAAGTGGCATTTGCGGCTCGCACTAGTGCAGAGTTATCTCAAAGAAAGGGGCCACGGTGTTTCTGTATCCCTATTATGTTGGTGCGGCTTCGGAACTTTTAAATATCTCGATATATCTCGAAAACTACGCTTCTGATCAAAAAATATCATAGAACATAAATTGTAGGAAACATAATTCTCTACAAAAAAGGTCTCTTAACATTTTGCCATAGCTCGCTTCGTTTCCGAGATATTTGCAGATATATGTCAAGGGAAGGGCCCTGACGGACATATTTCGAGATATTTCTTCTTCTTGTTGTTCTTCTTCTGCACAGCTAAGCTGGAAGTGGCATTTGCGGCTCGCACTAGTGCAGAGTTATCTCAAAGAAAGGGGCCACGGTGTTTCTGTATCCCTATTATGTTGGTGCGGCTTCGGAACTTTTAAATATCTCGATATATCTCGAAAACTACGCTTCTGATCAAAAAATATCATAGAACATAAATTGTAGGAAACATAATTCTCTATAAAAAACGTCTCTTAACTATTGCAATAGCTCGCTTCGTTTCCGAGATATTTGCAGATTCAGCTCAAAGGAACTGGCCTGACGGACATATTTCGAGATATTTCTTCTTCTTGTTGTTCTTCCTCTGCACAGCTAAGCTGGAAGTGGCATTTGCAGCTCGCAATAGTGCAGGGTTATCTCAAAGAAAGGGGCCACGGTGTTTCTGTATCTCTATTATGTTGGTGCGGGTTCGGAACTTTTAAATATCTTGATATATCTCGAGAACTACGCATCTGATCAAAAAATATCATAGAACATAAAAAGTAGGAAACTTAATTCTCTACAAAAAAGGTCTGTTAACATTTTGCCATAGCTCGCTTCGTTTCCGAGATATTTGCAGATTTATCTCAAGGGAAGGGGCCTGACGGACATATTTCGAGATATTTCTTCTTCTTGTTGTTCTTCTTCTGCACAGCTAAGCTGGAAGTGGCATTTGCGGCTCGCACTAGTGCAGAGTTATCTCAAAGAAAGGGGCCACGGTGTTTCTGTATCTCTATTATGTTGGTGCGGCTTCGGAACTTTTAAATATCTCGATATATCTCGAAAACTACGCTTCTGATCAAAAAATATCATAGAACATAAATTGTAGGAAACATAATTCTCTACAAAAAAGGTCTCTTAACATTTTGCCATAGCTCGCTTCGTTTCCGAGATATTTGCAGATATATCTCAAGGGAAGGGGCCTGACGGACATATTTCGAGATATTTCTTCTTCTTGTTGTTCTTCTTCTGCACAGCTAAGCTGGAAGTGGCATTTGCGGCTCGCACTAGTGCAGAGTTATCTCAAAGAAAGGGGCCACGGTGTTCCTGTATCTCTATTATGTTGGTGCGGCTTCGGAACTTTTAAATATCTCGATACATCTCGAAAACTACGCTTCTGATCAAAAAATATCATAGGACCTAAATTGTAGGAAACATAATTCTCTACAAAAAAGGTCTCTTAACATTTTGCCATAGCTCGCTTCGTTTCCGAGATATTTGCAGATATATCTCAAGGGAAGGGGCCTGACGGACATATTTCGAGATATTTCTTCTTCTTGTTATTCTTCTTTTGCACAGCTAAGCTGGAAGTGGCATTTACAGCTCGCAATAGTGCAGAGTTATCTCAAAGAAAGGGGCCACGGTGTTTCTGTATCTCTATTATGTTGGTGCGGCTTCGGAACTTTTAAATATCTTGATATATCTCGAGAACTACGCATCTGATCAAAAAATATCATAGAACATAAAAAGTAGGAAACTTAATTCTCTACAAAAAAGGTCTCTTAACATTTTGCCATAGCTCGCTTCGTTTCCGAGATATTTGCAGATTTATCTCAAGGGAAGGGGCCTGACGGACATATTTCGAGATATTTCTTCTTCTTGTTGTTCTTCTTCTGCACAGCTAAGCTGGAAGTGGCGTTTGCGGCTCGCACTAGTGCAGAGTTATCTCAAAGAAAGGGGCCACGGTGTTTCTGTATCCCTATTATGTTGGTGCGGCTTCGGAACTTTTAAATATCTCGATATATCTCGAGAACTACGCTTCTGATCAAAAAATATCATAGAACATAAATTGTAGGAAACGTAATTCTCTACAAAAAACGTCTCTTAACATTTTGCCATAGCTCGCTTCGTTTCCGAGATATTTGCAGATTCAGCTCAAAGGAACTGGCCTGACGGACATATTTCGAGATATTTCTTCTTCTTGTTGTTCTTCCTCTGCACAGCTAAGCTGGAAGTGGCATTTGCAGCTCGCAATAGTGCAGAGTTATCTCAAAGAAAGGGGCCACGGTGTTTCTGTATCTCTATTATGTTGGTGCGGGTTCGGAACTTTTAAATATCTTGATATATCTCGAGAACTACGCATCTGATCAAAAAATATCATAGAACATAAAAAGTAGGAAACTTAATTCTCTACAAAAAAGGTCTCTTAACATTTTGCCATAGCTCGCTTCGTTTCCGAGATATTTGCAGATTTATCTCAAGGGAAGGGGCCTGACGGACATATTTCGAGATATTTCTTCTTCTTGTTGTTCTTCTTCTGCACAGCTAAGCTGGAAGTGGCGTTTGCGGCTCGCACTAGTGCAGAGTTATCTCAAAGAAAGGGGCCACGGTGTTTCTGTATCCCTATTATGTTGGTGCGGCTTCGGAACTTTTAAATATCTCGATATATCTCGAAAACTACGCTTCTGATCAAAAAATATCATAGAACATAAATTGTAGGAAACATAATTCTCTACAAAAAAGGTCTCTTAACATTTTGCCATAGCTCGCTTCGTTTCCGAGATATTTGCAGATATATCTCAAGGGAAGGGGCCTGACGGACATATTTCGAGATATTTCTTCTTCTTGTTGTTCTTCTTCTGCACAGCTAAGCTGGAAGTGGCATTTGCGGCTCGCACTAGTGCAGAGTTATCTCAAAGAAAGGGGCCACGGTGTTTCTGTATCCCTATTATGTTGGTGCGGCTTCGGAACTTTTAAATATCTCGATATATCTCGAAAACTACGCTTCTGATCAAAAAATATCATAGAACATAAATTGTAGGAAACATAATTCTCTATAAAAAATGTCTCTTAACATTTTGCCAGAGCTCGCTTCGTTTCCGAGATATTTGCAGATTCAGCTCAAAGGAACTGGCCTGACGGACATATTTCGAGATATTTCTTCTTCTTGTTGTTCTTCCTCTGCACAGCTAAGCTGGAAGTGGCATTTGCAGCTCGCAATAGTGCAGAGTTATCTCAAAGAAAGGGGCCACGGTGTTTCTGTATCTCTATTATGTTGGTGCGGCTTCGGAACTTTTAAATATCTCGATACATCTCGAAAACTACGCTTCTGATCAAAAAATATCATAGAACATAAATTGTAGGAAACATAATTCTCTACAAAAAACGTCTCTTAACATTTTGCCATAGCTCGCTTCGTTTCCGAGATATTTGCAGATTCAGCTCAAAGGAACTGGCCTGACGGACATATTTCGAGATATTTCTTCTTCTTGTTGTTCTTCCTCTGCACAGCTAAGCTGGAAGTGGCATTTGCGGCTCGCACTAGTGCAGAGTTATCTCAAAGAAAGGGGCCACGGTGTTTCTGTATCTCTATTATGTTGGTGCGGCTTCGGAACTTTTAAATATCTCGATACATCTCGAAAACTACGCTTCTGAT
The DNA here is from genome assembly GCF_051020975.1 of Osmia lignaria lignaria. Classification (NCBI taxonomy): domain Eukaryota; kingdom Metazoa; phylum Arthropoda; class Insecta; order Hymenoptera; family Megachilidae; genus Osmia; species Osmia lignaria. The sequence goes on from NW_027478161.1 coordinate 5,928,933, forward strand.
CAAAAAATATCATAGAACCTAAATTGTAGGAAACATAATTCTCTACAAAAAAGGTCTCTTAACATTTTGCCATAGCTCGCTTCGTTTCCGAGATATTTGCAGATATATCTCAAGGGAAGGGGCCTGACGGACATATTTCGAGATATTTCTTCTTCTTGTTATTCTTCTTCTGCACAGCTAAGCTGGAAGTGGCATTTACAGCTCGCAATAGTGCAGAGTTATCTCAAAGAAAGGGGCCACGGTGTTTCTGTATCTCTATTATGTTGGTGCGGCTTCGGAACTTTTAAATATCTTGATATATCTCGAGAACTACGCATCTGATCAAAAAATATCATACAAGATAAAAAGTAGGAAACTTAATTCTCTACAAAAAAGGTCTCTTAACATTTTGCCATAGCTCGCTTCGTTTCCGAGATATTTGCAGATTTATCTCAAGGGAAGGGGCCTGACGGACATATTTCGAGATATTTCTTCTTCTTGTTGTTCTTCTTCTGCACAGCTAAGCTGGAAGTGGCATTTGCGGCTCGCACTAGTGCAGAGTTATCTCAAAGAAAGGGGCCACGTTGTTTCTGTATCTCTATTATGTTGGTGCGGCTTCGGAACTTTTAAATATCTTGATATATCTCGAGAACTACGCATCTGATCAAAAAATATCATAGAACATAAAAAGTAGGAAACTTAATTCTCTACAAAAAAGGTCTCTTAACATTTTGCCATAGCTCGCTTCGTTTCCGAGATATGTGCAGATTTATCTCAAGGGAAGGGGCCTGACGGACATATCTCGAGATATTTCTTCTTCTTGTTGTTCTTCTTCTGCACAGCTAAGCTGGAAGTGGCATTTGCGGCTCGCACTAGTGCAGAGTTATCTCAAAGAAAGGGGCCACGGTGTTTCTGTATCCCTATTATGTTGGTGCGGCTTCGGAACTTTTAAATATCTCGATATATCTCGAAAACTACGCTTCTGATCAAAAAATATCATAGAACATAAATTGTAGGAAACATAATTCTCTACAAAAAAGGTCTCTTAACATTTTGCCATAGCTCGCTTCGTTTCCGAGATATTTGCAGATATATGTCAAGGGAAGGGCCCTGACGGACATATTTCGAGATATTTCTTCTTCTTGTTGTTCTTCTTCTGCACAGCTAAGCTGGAAGTGGCATTTGCGGCTCGCACTAGTGCAGAGTTATCTCAAAGAAAGGGGCCACGGTGTTTCTGTATCCCTATTATGTTGGTGCGGCTTCGGAACTTTTAAATATCTCGATATATCTCGAAAACTACGCTTTTGATCAAAAAATATCATAGAACATAAATTGTAGGAAACATAATTCTCTATAAAAAACGTCTCTTAACTATTGCAATAGCTCGCTTCGTTTCCGAGATATTTGCAGATTCAGCTCAAAGGAACTGGCCTGACGGACATATTTCGAGATATTTCTTCTTCTTGTTGTTCTTCCTCTGCACAGCTAAGCTGGAAGTGGCATTTGCAGCTCGCAATAGTGCAGGGTTATCTCAAAGAAAGGGGCCACGGTGTTTCTGTATCTCTATTATGTTGGTGCGGGTTCGGAACTTTTAAATATCTTGATATATCTCGAGAACTACGCATCTGATCAAAAAATATCATAGAACATAAAAAGTAGGAAACTTAATTCTCTACAAAAAAGGTCTGTTAACATTTTGCCATAGCTCGCTTCGTTTCCGAGATATTTGCAGATTTATCTCAAGGGAAGGGGCCTGACGGACATATTTCGAGATATTTCTTCTTCTTGTTGTTCTTCTTCTGCACAGCTAAGCTGGAAGTGGCATTTGCGGCTCGCACTAGTGCAGAGTTATCTCAAAGAAAGGGGCCACGGTGTTTCTGTATCTCTATTATGTTGGTGCGGCTTCGGAACTTTTAAATATCTCGATATATCTCGAAAACTACGCTTCTGATCAAAAAATATCATAGAACATAAATTGTAGGAAACATAATTCTCTACAAAAAAGGTCTCTTAACATTTTGCCATAGCTCGCTTCGTTTCCGAGATATTTGCAGATATATCTCAAGGGAAGGGGCCTGACGGACATATTTCGAGATATTTCTTCTTCTTGTTGTTCTTCTTCTGCACAGCTAAGCTGGAAGTGGCATTTGCGGCTCGCACTAGTGCAGAGTTATCTCAAAGAAAGGGGCCACGGTGTTCCTGTATCTCTATTATGTTGGTGCGGCTTCGGAACTTTTAAATATCTCGATACATCTCGAAAACTACGCTTCTGATCAAAAAATATCATAGGACCTAAATTGTAGGAAACATAATTCTCTACAAAAAAGGTCTCTTAACATTTTGCCATAGCTCGCTTCGTTTCCGAGATATTTGCAGATATATCTCAAGGGAAGGGGCCTGACGGACATATTTCGAGATATTTCTTCTTCTTGTTATTCTTCTTTTGCACAGCTAAGCTGGAAGTGGCATTTACAGCTCGCAATAGTGCAGAGTTATCTCAAAGAAAGGGGCCACGGTGTTTCTGTATCTCTATTATGTTGGTGCGGCTTCGGAACTTTTAAATATCTTGATATATCTCGAGAACTACGCATCTGATCAAAAAATATCATAGAACATAAAAAGTAGGAAACTTAATTCTCTACAAAAAAGGTCTCTTAACATTTTGCCATAGCTCGCTTCGTTTCCGAGATATTTGCAGATTTATCTCAAGGGAAGGGGCCTGACGGACATATTTCGAGATATTTCTTCTTCTTGTTGTTCTTCTTCTGCACAGCTAAGCTGGAAGTGGCGTTTGCGGCTCGCACTAGTGCAGAGTTATCTCAAAGAAAGGGGCCACGGTGTTTCTGTATCCCTATTATGTTGGTGCGGCTTCGGAACTTTTAAATATCTCGATATATCTCGAGAACTACGCTTCTGATCAAAAAATATCATAGAACATAAATTGTAGGAAACGTAATTCTCTACAAAAAACGTCTCTTAACATTTTGCCATAGCTCGCTTCGTTTCCGAGATATTTGCAGATTCAGCTCAAAGGAACTGGCCTGACGGACATATTTCGAGATATTTCTTCTTCTTGTTGTTCTTCCTCTGCACAGCTAAGCTGGAAGTGGCATTTGCAGCTCGCAATAGTGCAGAGTTATCTCAAAGAAAGGGGCCACGGTGTTTCTGTATCTCTATTATGTTGGTGCGGGTTCGGAACTTTTAAATATCTTGATATATCTCGAGAACTACGCATCTGATCAAAAAATATCATAGAACATAAAAAGTAGGAAACTTAATTCTCTACAAAAAAGGTCTCTTAACATTTTGCCATAGCTCGCTTCGTTTCCGAGATATTTGCAGATTTATCTCAAGGGAAGGGGCCTGACGGACATATTTCGAGATATTTCTTCTTCTTGTTGTTCTTCTTCTGCACAGCTAAGCTGGAAGTGGCGTTTGCGGCTCGCACTAGTGCAGAGTTATCTCAAAGAAAGGGGCCACGGTGTTTCTGTATCCCTATTATGTTGGTGCGGCTTCGGAACTTTTAAATATCTCGATATATCTCGAAAACTACGCTTCTGATCAAAAAATATCATAGAACATAAATTGTAGGAAACATAATTCTCTACAAAAAAGGTCTCTTAACATTTTGCCATAGCTCGCTTCGTTTCCGAGATATTTGCAGATATATCTCAAGGGAAGGGGCCTGACGGACATATTTCGAGATATTTCTTCTTCTTGTTGTTCTTCTTCTGCACAGCTAAGCTGGAAGTGGCATTTGCGGCTCGCACTAGTGCAGAGTTATCTCAAAGAAAGGGGCCACGGTGTTTCTGTATCCCTATTATGTTGGTGCGGCTTCGGAACTTTTAAATATCTCGATATATCTCGAAAACTACGCTTCTGATCAAAAAATATCATAGAACATAAATTGTAGGAAACATAATTCTCTATAAAAAATGTCTCTTAACATTTTGCCAGAGCTCGCTTCGTTTCCGAGATATTTGCAGATTCAGCTCAAAGGAACTGGCCTGACGGACATATTTCGAGATATTTCTTCTTCTTGTTGTTCTTCCTCTGCACAGCTAAGCTGGAAGTGGCATTTGCAGCTCGCAATAGTGCAGAGTTATCTCAAAGAAAGGGGCCACGGTGTTTCTGTATCTCTATTATGTTGGTGCGGCTTCGGAACTTTTAAATATCTCGATACATCTCGAAAACTACGCTTCTGATCAAAAAATATCATAGAACATAAATTGTAGGAAACATAATTCTCTACAAAAAACGTCTCTTAACATTTTGCCATAGCTCGCTTCGTTTCCGAGATATTTGCAGATTCAGCTCAAAGGAACTGGCCTGACGGACATATTTCGAGATATTTCTTCTTCTTGTTGTTCTTCCTCTGCACAGCTAAGCTGGAAGTGGCATTTGCGGCTCGCACTAGTGCAGAGTTATCTCAAAGAAAGGGGCCACGGTGTTTCTGTATCTCTATTATGTTGGTGCGGCTTCGGAACTTTTAAATATCTCGATACATCTCGAAAACTACGCTTCTGATCAAAAAATATCATAGAACCTAAATTGTAGGAAACATAATTCTCTACAAAAAAGGTCTCTTAACATTTTGCCATAGCTCGCTTCGTTTCCGAGATATTTGCAGATATATCTCAAGGGAAGGGGCCTGACGGACATATTTCGAGATATTTCTTCTTCTTGTTATTCTTCTTCTGCACAGCTAAGCTGGAAGTGGCATTTACAGCTCGCAATAGTGCAGAGTTATCTCAAAGAAAGAGGCCACGGTGTTTCTGTATCTCTATTATGTTGGTGCGGCTTCGGAACTTTTAAATATCTTGATATATCTCGAGAACTACGCATCTGATCAAAAAATATCATACAAGATAAAAAGTAGGAAACTTAATTCTCTACAAAAAAGGTCTCTTAACATTTTGCCATAGCTCGCTTCGTTTCCGAGATATTTGCAGATTTATCTCAAGGGAAGGGGCCTGACGGACATATTTCGAGATATTTCTTCTTCTTGTTGTTCTTCTTCTGCACAGCTAAGCTGGAAGTGGCATTTACAGCTCGCAATAGTGCAGAGTTATCTCAAAGAAAGGGGCCACGGTGTTTCTGTATCTCTATTATGTTGGTGCGGCTTCGGAACTTTTAAATATCTTGATATATCTCGAGAACTACGCATCTGATCAAAAAATATCATAGAACATAAAAAGTAGGAAACTTAATTCTCTACAAAAATGGTCTCTTAACATTTTGCCATAGCTCGCTTCGTTTCCGAGATATTTGCAGATTTATCTCAAGGGAAGGGGCCTGACGGACATATTTCGAGATATTTCTTCTTCTTGTTGTTCTTCTTCTGCACAGCTAAGCTGGAAGTGGCATTTGCGGCTCGCACTAGTGCAGAGTTATCTCAACGAAAGGGGCCACGGTGTTTCTGTATCTCTATTATGTTGGTGCGGCTTCGGAACTTTTAAATATCTTGATATATCTCGAGAACTACGCATCTGATCAAAAAATATCATAGAACATAAAAAGTAGGAAACTTAATTGTCTACAAAAAAGGTCTCTTAACATTTTGCCATAGCTCGCTTCGTTTCCGAGATATTTGCAGATTTATCTCAAGGGAAGGGGCCTGACGGACATATTTCGAGATATTTCTTCTTCTTGTTATTCTTCTTCTGCACAGCTAAGCTGGAAGTGGCATTTACAGCTCGCAATAGTGCAGAGTTATCTCAAAGAAAGGGGCCACGGTGTTTCTGTATCCCTATTATGTTGGTGCGGCTTCGGAACTTTCAAATATCTCGATATATCTCGAAAACTACGCTTCTGATCAAAAAATATCATAGAACATAAATTGTAGGAAACATAATTCTCTATAAAAAACGTCTCTAAACATTTTGCCATAGCTCGCTTCGTTTCCGAGATATTTGCAGATATATCTCAAGGGAAGGGGCCTGACGGACATATTTCGAGATATTTCTTCTTCTTGTTGTTCTTCTTCTGCACAGCTAAGCTGGAAGTGGCATTTGCGGCTCGCACTAGTGCAGAGTTATCTCAAAGAAAGGGGCCACGGTGTTTCTGTATCTCTATTATGTTGGTGCGGCTTCGGAACTTTTAAATATCTCGATACATCTCGAAAACTACGCTTCTGATCAAAAAATATCATAGAACCTAAATTGTAGGAAACATAATTCTCTACAAAAAAGGTCTCTTAACATTTTGCCATAGCTCGCTTCGTTTCCGAGATATTTGCAGATATATCTCAAGGGAAGGGGCCTGACGGACATATTTCGAGATATTTCTTCTTCTTGTTATTCTTCTTCTGCACAGCTAAGCTGGAAGTGGCATTTACAGCTCGCAATAGTGCAGAGTTATCTCAAAGAAAGGGGCCACGGTGTTTCTGTATCCCTATTATGTTGGTGCGGCTTCGGAACTTTTAAATATCTCGATATATCTCGAAAACTACGCTTCTGATCAAAAAATATCATAGAACATAAATTGTAGGAAACATAATTCTCTATAAAAAACGTCTCTTAACATTTTGCCATAGCTCGCTTCGTTTCCGAGATATTTGCAGATATATCTCAAGGGAAGGGGCCTGACGGACATATTTCGAGATATTTCTTCTTCTTGTTGTTCTTCTTCTGCACAGCTAAGCTGGAAGTGGCATTTGCGGCTCGCACTAGTGCAGAGTTATCTCAAAGAAAGGGGCCACGGTGTTTCTGTATCCCTATTATGTTGGTGCGGCTTCGGAACTTTTAAATATCTCGATATATCTCGAAAACTACGCTTCTGATCAAAAAATATCATAGAACATAAATTGTAGGAAACATAATTCTCTATAAAAAACGTCTCTTAAGATTTTGCCATAGCTCGCTTCGTTTCCGAGATATTTGCAGATTCAGCTCAAAGGAACTGGCCTGACGGACATATTTCGAGATATTTCTTCTTCTTGTTGTTCTTCCTCTGCACAGCTAAGCTGGAAGTGGCATTTGCAGCTCGCAATAGTGCTGAGTTATCTCAAAGAAAGGGGCCACGGTGTTTCTGTATCTCTATTATGTTGGTGCGGGTTCGGAACTTTTAAATATCTTGATATATCTCGAGAACTACGCATCTGATCAAAAAATATCATACAACATAAAAAGTAGGAAACTTAATTCTCTACAAAAAAGGTCTCTTAACATTTTGCCATAGCTCGCTTCGTTTCCGAGATATTTGCAGATTTATCTCAAGGGAAGGGGCCTGACGGACATATTTCGAGATATTTCTTCTTCTTGTTGTTCTTCTTCTGCACAGCTAAGCTGGAAGTGGCATTTGCGGCTCGCACTAGTGCAGAGTTGTCTCAAAGAAAGGGGCCACGGTGTTTCTGCATCTCTATTATGTTGGTGCGGCTTCGGAACTTTTAAATATCTCGATATATCTCGAAAACTACGCTTCTGATCAAAAAATATCATACAACATAAATTGTAGGAAACATAATTCTCTACAAAAAAGGTCTCTTAACATTTTGCCATAGCTCGCTTCGTTTCCGAGATATTTGCAGATATATCTCAAGGGAAGGGGCCTGACGGACATATTTCGAGATATTTCTTCTTCTTGTTGTTCTTCTTCTGCACAGCTAAGCTGGAAGTGGCATTTGCGGCTCGCACTAGTGCAGAGTTATCTCAAAGAAAGGGGCCACGGTGTTTCTGTATCTCTATTATGTTGGTGCGGCTTCGGAACTTTTAAATATCTCGATACATCTCGAAAACCACGCTTCTGATCAAAAAATATCATAGAACATAAATTGTAGGAAACATAATTCTCTATAAAAAACGTCTCTTAACATTTTGCCATAGCTCGCTTCGTTTCCGAGATATTTGCAGATTCAGCTCAAAGGAACTGGCCTGACGGACATATTTCGAGATATTTCTTCTTCTTGTTGTTCTTCCTCTGCACAGCTAAGCTGGAAGTGGCATTTGCAGCTCGCAATAGTGCAGGGTTATCCCAAAGAAAGGGGCCACGGTGTTTCTGTATCTCTATTATGTTGGTGCGGCTTCGGAACTTTTAAATATCTTGATATATCTCGAGAACTACGCATCTGATCAAAAAATATCATAGAACATAAAAAGTAGGAAACTTAATTCTCTACAAAAAAGGTCTCTTAACATTTTGCCATAGCTCGCTTCGTTTCCGAGATATTTGCAGATTCAGCTCAAAGGAACTGGCCTGACGGACATATTTCGAGATATTTCTTCTTCTTGTTGTTCTTCTTCTGCACAGCTAAGCTGGAAGTGGCATTTGCGGCTCGCACTAGTGCAGAGTTATCTCAAAGAAAGGGGCCACGGTGTTTCTGTATCTCTATTATGTTGGTGCGGCTTCGGAACTTTTAAATATCTCGATACATCTCGAAAACTACGCTTCTGATCAAAAAATATCATAGAACCTAAATTGTAGGAAACATAATTCTCTACAAAAAAGGTCTCTTAACATTTTGCCATAGCTCGCTTCGTTTCCGAGATATTTGCAGATATATCTCAAGGGAAGGGGCCTGACGGACATATTTCGAGATATTTCTTCTTCTTGTTGTTCTTCTTCTGCACAGCTAAGCTGGAAGTGGCATTTGCGGCTCGCTCTAGTGCAGAGTTATCCCAAAGAAAGGGGCCACGGTGTTTCTGTATCTCTATTATGTTGGTGCGGCTTCGGAACTTTTAAATATCTCGATACATCTCGAAAACTACGCTTCTGATCAAAAAATATCATAGAACATAAATTGTAGGAAACATAATTCTCTACAAAAAACGTCTCTTAACATTTTGCCATAGCTCGCTTCGTTTCCGAGATATTTGCAGATTCAGCTCAAAGGAACTGGCCTGACGGACATATTTCGAGATATTTCTTCTTCTTGTTGTTCTTCCTCTGCACAGCTAAGCTGGAAGTGGCATTTGCAGCTCGCAATAGTGCAGAGTTATCTCAAAGAAAGGGGCCACGGTGTTTCTGTATCCCTATTATGTTGGTGCGGCTTCGGAACTTTTAAATATCTTGATATATCTCGAGAACTACGCATCTGATCAAAAAATATCATAGAAAATAAAAAGTAGGAAACTTAATTCTCTACAAAAAAGGTCTCTTAACATTTTGCCATAGCTCGCTTCATTTCCGAGATATGTGCAGATTTATCTCAAGGGAAGGGGCCTGACGGACATATTTCGAGATATTTCTTCTTCTTGTTGTTCTTCTTCTGCACAGCTACGCTGGAAGTGGCATTTGCGGCTCGCACTAGTGCAGAGTTATCTCAACGAAAGGGGCCACGGTGTTTCTGTATCTCTATTATGTTGGTGCGGCTTCGGAACTTTTAAATATCTCAAAATATCTCGAAAACTACGCTTCTGATCAAAAAATATCATAGAACATAAATTGTAGGAAACAGAATTCTCTACAAAAAAGGTCTCTTAACATTTTGCCATAGCTCGCTTCGTTTCCGAGATATTGGCAGATATATCTCAAGGGAAGGGGCCTGACGGACATATTTCGAGATATTTCTTCTTCTTGTTGTTCTTCTTCTGCACAGCTAAGCTGGAAGTGGCATTTGCGGCTCGCACTAGTGCAGAGTTATCTCAAAGAAAGGGGCCACGGTGTTTCTGTATCTCTATTATGTTGGTGCGGCTTCGGAACTTTTAAATATCTCGATACATCTCGAAAACTACGCTTCTGATCAAAAAATATCATAGAACCTAAATTGTAGGAAACATAATTCTCTACAAAAAAGGTCTCTTAACATTTTGCCATAGCTCGCTTCGTTTCCGAGATATTTACAGATATATCTCAAGGGAAGGGGCCTGACGGACATATTTCGAGATATTTCTTCTTCTTGTTATTCTTCTTCTGCACAGCTAAGCTGGAAGTGGCATTTACAGCTCGCAATAGTGCAGAGTTATCTCAAAGAAAGGGGCCACGGTGTTTCTGTATCTCTATTATGTTGGTGCGGCTTCGGAACTTTTAAATATCTTGATATATCTCGAGAACTACGCATCTGATCAAAAAATATCATACAAGATAAAAAGTAGGAAACTTAATTCTCTACAAAAAAGGTCTCTTAACATTTTGCCATAGCTCGCTTCGTTTCCGAGATATTTGCAGATTTATCTCAAGGGAAGGGGCCTGACGGACATATTTCGAGATATTTCTTCTTCTTGTTGTTCTTCTTCTGCACAGCTAAGCTGGAAGTGGCATTTACAGCTCGCAATAGTGCAGAGTTATCTCAAAGAAAGGGGCCACGGTGTTTCTGTATCTCTATTATGTTGGTGCGGCTTCGGAACTTTTAAATATCTTGATATATCTCGAGAACCACGCATCTGATCAAAAAATATCATAGAACATAAAAAGTAGGAAACTTAATTCTCTACAAAAAAGGTCTCTTAACATTTTGCCATAGCTCGCTTCGTTTCCGAGATATTTGCAGATTTATCTCAAGGGAAGGGGCCTGACGGACATATTTCGAGATATTTCTTCTTCTTGTTGTTCTTCTTCTGCACAGCTAAACTGGAAGTGGCATTTGCGGCTCGCACTAGTGCAGAGTTATCTCAAAGAAAGGGGCCACGGTGTTTCTGTATCCCTATTATGTTGGTGCGGCTTCGGAACTTTTAAATATCTCGATATATCTCGAAAACTACGCTTCTGATCAAAAAATATCATGGAACATAAATTGTAGGAAACATAATTCTCTATAAAAAACGTCTCTTAACATTTTGCCATAGCTCGCTTCGTTTCCGAGATATTTGCAGATTCAGCTCAAAGGAACTGGCCTGACGGACATATTTCGAGATATTTCTTCTTCTTGTTGTTCTTCCTCTGCACAGCTAAGCTGGAAGTGGCATTTGCAGCTCGCAATAGTGCAGAGTTATCTCAAAGAAAGGGGCCACGGTGTTTCTGTATCTCTATTATGTTGGTGCGGCTTCGGAACTTTTAAATATCTTGATATATCTCGAGAACTACGCATCTGATCAAAAAATATCATAGAACATAAAAAGTAGGAAACTTAATTCTCTACAAAAAAGGTCTCTTAACATTTTGCCATAGCTCGCTTCGTTTCCGAGATATTTGCAGATTTATCTCAAGGGAAGGGGCCTGACGGACATATTTCGAGATATTTCTTCTTCTTGTTGTTCTTCTTCTGCACAGCTAAGCTGGAAGTGGCATTTGCGGCTCGCACTAGTGCAGAGTTATCTCAAAGAAAGGGGCCACGGTGTTTCTGTATCTCTATTATGTTGGTGCGGCTTCGGAACTTTTAAATATCTCGATATATCTCGAAAACTACGCTTCTGATCAAAAAGTATCATAGAACATAAATTGTAGCAAACATAATTCTCTACGAAAAAGGTCACCTAACATTTTGCCATAGCTCGCTTCGTTTCCGAGATATTTGCAGATATATCTCAAGGGAAGGGGCCTGACGGACATATTTCGAGATATTTCTTCTTCTTGTTGTTCTTCTTCTGCACAGCTAAGCTGGAAGTGGCATTTGCGGCTCGCACTAGTGCAGAGTTATCTCAAAGAAAGGGGCCACGGTGTTTCTGTATCTCTATTATTTTGGTGCGTCTTCGGAACTTTTAAATATCTCGATATATCTCGAAAACTACGCTTCTGATCAAAAAATATCATAGAATATAAATTGTAGGAAACATAATTCTCTACAAAAAAGGTCTCTTAACATTTTACCATAGCTCGCTTCGTTTCCGAGATATTTGCAGATGTATCTCAAGGGAAGGGGCCTGACGGACATATTTCGAGATATTTCTTCTTCTTGTTGTTCTTCTTCTGCACAGCTAAGCTGGAAGTGGCATTTACAGCTCGCAATAGTGCGGAGTTATCTCAAAGAAAGGGGCCACGGTGTTTCTGTATCTCTATTATGTTGGTGCGGCTTCGGAACTTTTAAATATCTTGATATATCTCGAGAACTACGCTTCTGATCAAAAAATATCATGGAACATAAATTGTAGGAAACATAATTCTCTATAAAAAACGTCTCTTAACATTTTGCCATAGCTCGCTTCGTTTCCGAGATATTTGCAGATTCAGCTCAAAGGAACTGGCCTGACGGACATATTTCGAGATATTTCTTCTTCTTGTTGTTCTTCCTCTGCACAGCTAAGCTGGAAGTGGCATTTGCGGCTCGCACTAGTGCAGAGTTATCTCAAAGAAAGGGGCCACGGTGTTTCTGTATCTCTATTATGTTGGTGCGGCTTCGGAACTTTTAAATATCTCGATATATCTCGAAAACTACGCTTCTGATCAAAAAGTATCATAGAACATAAATTGTAGCAAACATAATTCTCTACGAAAAAGGTCACCTAACATTTTGCCATAGCTCGCTTCGTTTCCGAGATATTTGCAGATATATCTCAAGGGAAGGGGCCTGACGGACATATTTCGAGATATTTCTTCTTCTTGTTGTTCTTCTTCTGCACAGCTAAGCTGGAAGTGGCATTTGCGGCTCGCACTAGTGCAGAGTTATCTCAAAGAAAGGGGCCACGGTGTTTCTGTATCTCTATTATTTTGGTGCGTCTTCGGAACTTTTAAATATCTCGATATATCTCGAAAACTACGCTTCTGATCAAAAAATATCATAGAATATAAATTGTAGGAAACATAATTCTCTACAAAAAAGGTCTCTTAACATTTTACCATAGCTCGCTTCGTTTCCGAGATATTTGCAGATGTATCTCAAGGGAAGGGGCCTGACGGACATATTTCGAGATATTTCTTCTTCTTGTTGTTCTTCTTCTGCACAGCTAAGCTGGAAGTGGCATTTACAGCTCGCAATAGTGCGGAGTTATCTCAAAGAAAGGGGCCACGGTGTTTCTGTATCTCTATTATGTTGGTGCGGCTTCGGAACTTTTAAATATCTCGATACATCTCGAAAACCACGCTTCTGATCAAAAAATATCATAGAACATAAATTGTAGGAAACATAATTCTCTATAAAAAACGTCTCTTAACATTTTGCCATAGCTCGCTTCGTTTCCGAGATATTTGCAGATTCAGCTCAAAGGAACTGGCCTGACGGACATATTTCGAGATATTTCTTCTTCTTGTTGTTCTTCCTCTGCACAGCTAAGCTGGAAGTGGCATTTGCAGCTCGCAATAGTGCAGGGTTATCTCAAAGAAAGGGGCCACGGTGTTTCTGTATCTCTATTATGTTGGTGCGGCTTCGGAACTTTTAAATATCTTGATATATCTCGAGAACTACGCATCTGATCAAAAAATATCATAGAACATAAAAAGTAGGAAACTTAATTCTCTACAAAAAAGGTCTCTTAACATTTTGCCATAGCTCGCTTCGTTTCCGAGATATTTGCAGATTCAGCTCAAAGGAACTGGCCTGACGGACATATTTCGAGATATTTCTTCTTCTTGTTGTTCTTCTTCTGCACAGCTAAGCTGGAAGTGGCATTTGCGGCTCGCACTAGTGCAGAGTTATCTCAAAGAAAGGGGCCACGGTGTTTCTGTATCTCTATTATGTTGGTGCGGGTTCGGAACTTTTAAATATCTCGATACATCTCGAAAACTACGCTTCTGATCAAAAAATATCATAGAACCTAAATTGTAGGAAACATAATTCTCTACAAAAAAGGTCTCTTAACATTTTGCCATAGCTCGCTTCGTTTCCGAGATATTTGCAGATATATCTCAAGGGAAGGGGCCTGACGGACATATTTCGAGATATTTCTTCTTCTTGTTATTCTTCTTCTGCACAGCTAAGCTGGAAGTGGCATTTACAGCTCGCAATAGTGCAGAGTTATCTCAAAGAAAGGGGCCACGGTGTTTCTGTATCTCTATTATGTTGGTGCGGCTTCGGAACTTTTAAATATCTTGATATATCTCGAGAACTACGCATCTGATCAATAAATATCATACAAGATAAAAAGTAGGAAACTTAATTCTCTACAAAAAAGGTCTCTTAACATTTTGCCATAGCTCGCTTCGTTTCCGAGATATTTGCAGATTTATCTCAAGGGAAGGGGCCTGACGGACATATTTCGAGATATTTCTTCTTCTTGTTGTTCTTCTTCTGCACAGCTAAGCTGGAAGTGGCATTTGCGGCTCGCTCTAGTGCAGAGTTATCCCAAAGAAAGGGGCCACGGTGTTTCTGTATCTCTATTATGTTGGTGCGGCTTCGGAACTTTTAAATATCTCGATACATCTCGAAAACTACGCTTCTGATCAAAAAATATCATAGAACATAAATTGTAGGAAACATAATTCTCTACAAAAAACGTCTCTTAACATTTTGCCATAGCTCGCTTCGTTTCCGAGATATTTGCAGATTCAGCTCAAAGGAACTGGCCTGACGGACATATTTCGAGATACTTCTTCTTCTTGTTGTTCTTCCTCTGCACAGCTAAGCTGGAAGTGGCATTTGCAGCTCGCAATAGTGCAGAGTTATCTCAAAGAAAGGGGCCACGGTGTTTCTGTATCCCTATTATGTTGGTGCGGCTTCGGAACTTTTAAATATCTTGATATATCTCGAGAACTACGCATCTGATCAAAAAATATCATAGAAAATAAAAAGTAGGAAACTTAATTCTCTACAAAAAAGGTCTCTTAACATTTTGCCATAGCTCGCTTCATTTCCGAGATATGTGCAGATTTATCTCAAGGGAAGGGGCCTGACGGACATATTTCGAGATATTTCTTCTTCTTGTTGTTCTTCTTCTGCACAGCTACGCTGGAAGTGGCATTTGCGGCTCGCACTAGTGCAGAGTTATCTCAACGAAAGGGGCCACGGTGTTTCTGTATCTCTATTATGTTGGTGCGGCTTCGGAACTTTTAAATATCTCAAAATATCTCGAAAACTACGCTTCTGATCAAAAAATATCATAGAACATAAATTGTAGGAAACAGAATTCTCTACAAAAAAGGTCTCTTAACATTTTGCCATAGCTCGCTTCGTTTCCGAGATATTGGCAGATATATCTCAAGGGAAGGGGCCTGACGGACATATTTCGAGATATTTCTTCTTCTTGTTGTTCTTCTTCTGCACAGCTAAGCTGGAAGTGGCATTTGCGGCTCGCACTAGTGCAGAGTTATCTCAAAGAAAGGGGCCACGGTGTTTCTGTATCTCTATTATGTTGGTGCGGCTTCGGAACTTTTAAATATCTCGATACATCTCGAAAACTACGCTTCTGATCAAAAAATATCATAGAACCTAAATTGTAGGAAACATAATTCTCTACAAAAAAGGTCTCTTAACATTTTGCCATAGCTCGCTTCGTTTCCGAGATATTTGCAGATTTATCTCAAGGGAAGGGGCCTGACGGACATATTTCGAGATATTTCTTCTTCTTGTTGTTCTTCTTCTGCACAGCTAAACTGGAAGTGGCATTTGCGGCTCGCACTAGTGCAGAGTTATCTCAAAGAAAGGGGCCACGGTGTTTCTGTATCCCTATTATGTTGGTGCGGCTTCGGAACTTTTAAATATCTCGATATATCTCGAAAACTACGCTTCTGATCAAAAAATACCATAGAACATAAATTGTAGGAAACATAATTCCCTACAAAAAACGTCTCTTAACATTTTGCCATAGCTCGCCTCGTTTCCGAGATATTTGCAGATTCAGCTCAAAGGAACTGGCCTGACGGACATATTTCGAGATATTTCTTCTTCTTGTTGTTCTTCCTCTGCACAGCTAAGCTGGAAGTGGCATTTGCAGCTCGCAATAGTGCAGAGTTATCTCAAAGAAAGGGGCCACGGTGTTTCTGTATCTCTATTATGTTGGTGCGGCTTCGGAACTTTTAAATATCTTGATATATCTCGAGAACTACGCATCTGATCAAAAAATATCATAGAACATAAAAAGTAGGAAACTTAATTCTCTACAAAAAAGGTCTCTTAACATTTTGCCATAGCTCGCTTCGTTTCCGAGATATTTGCAGATTTATCTCAAGGGAAGGGGCCTGACGGACATATTTCGAGATATTTCTTCTTCTTGTTGTTCTTCTTCTGCACAGCTAAGCTGGAAGTGGCATTTGCGGCTCGCACTAGTGCAGAGTTATCTCAAAGAAAGGGGCCACGGTGTTTCTGTATCTCTATTATGTTGGTGCGGCTTCGGAACTTTTAAATATCTCGATATATCTCGAAAACTACGCTTCTGATCAAAAAGTATCATAGAACATAAATTGTAGCAAACATAATTCTCTACGAAAAAGGTCTCCTAACATTTTGCCATAGCTCGCTTCGTTTCCGAGATATTTGCAGATATATCTCAAGGGAAGGGGCCTGACGGACATATTTCGAGATATTTCTTCTTCTTGTTGTTCTTCTTCTGCACAGCTAAGCTGGAAGTGGCATTTGCGGCTCGCACTAGTGCAGAGTTATCTCAAAGAAAGGGGCCACGGTGTTTCTGTATCTCTATTATTTTGGTGCGTCTTCGGAACTTTTAAATATCTCGATATATCTCGAAAACTACGCTTCTGATCAAAAAATATCATAGAACATAAATTGTAGGAAACATAATTCTCTACAAAAAAGGTCTCTTAACATTTTACCATAGCTCGCTTCGTTTCCGAGATATTTGCAGATGTATCTCAAGGGAAGGGGCCTGACGGACATATTTCGAGATATTTCTTCTTCTTGTTGTTCTTCTTCTGCACAGCTAAGCTGGAAGTGGCATTTACAGCTCGCAATAGTGCGGAGTTATCTCAAAGAAAGGGGCCACGGTGTTTCTGTATCTCTATTATGTTGGTGCGGCTTCGGAACTTTTAAATATCTTGATATATCTCGAGAACTACGCATCTGATCAAAAAATATCATAGAACATAAAAAGTAGGAAACTTAATTCTCTACACAATAGGTCTCTTAACATTTTGCCATAGCTCGCTTCGTTTCCGAGATATTTGCAGATTTATCTCAAGGGAAGGGGCCTGACGGACATATTTCGAGATATTTCTTCTTCTTGTTGTTCTTCTTCTGCACAGCTAAGCTGGAAGTGGCATTTGCAGCTCGCAATAGTGCAGAGTTATCTCAAAGAAAGGGGCCACGGTGTTTCTGTATCTCTATTATGTTGGTGCGGCTTCGGAACTTTTAAATATCTTGATATATCTCGAAAACTACGCTTCTGATCAAAAAATATCATAGAACATAAATTGTAGGAAACATAATTATCTACAAAAAACGTCTCTTAACATTTTGCCATAGCTCGCTTCGTTTCCGAGATATTTGCAGATTCAGCTCAAAGGAACTGGCCTGACGGACATATTTCGAGATATTTCTTCTTCTTGTTGTTCTTCCTCTGCACAGCTAAGCTGGAAGTGGCATTTGCAGCTCGCAATAGTGCAGAGTTATCTCAAAGAAAGGGGCCACGGTGTTTCTGTATCTCTATTATGTTGGTGCGGCTTCGGAACTTTTAAATATCTTGATATATCTCGAGAACTACGCATCTGATCAAAAAATATCATAGAACATAAAAAGTAGGAAACTTAATTCTCTACAAAAAAGGTCTCTTAACATTTTGCCATAGCTCGCTTCGTTTCCGAGATATTTGCAGATATATCTCAAGGGAAGGGGCCTGACGGACATATTTCGAGATATTTCTTCTTCTTGTTGTTCTTCTTCTGCACAGCTAAGCTGGAAGTGGCATTTACAGCTCGCAATAGTGCAGAGTTATCTCAAAGAAAGGGGCCACGGTGTTTCTGTATCCCTATTATGTTGGTGCGGCTTCGGAACTTTTAAATATCTCGATATATCTCGAAAACTACGCTTCTGATCAAAAAATATCATAGAACATAAATTGTAGGAAACATAATTCTCTACAAAAAAGGTCTCTTAACATTTTGCCATAGCTCGCTTCGTTTCCCAGATATTTGCAGATATATCTCAAGCGTAGGGGCCTGACGGACATATTTCGAGATATTTCTTCTTCTTGTTGTTCTTCTTCTGCACAGCTAAGCTGGAAGTGGCATTTGCAGCTCGCAATAGTGCAGAGTTATCTCAAAGAAAGGGGCCACGGTGTTTCTGTATCTCTATTATGTTGGTGCGGCTTGGGAACTTTTAAATATCTTGATATATCTCGAGAACTTCGCATCTGATCAAAAAATATCATAGAACATAAAAAGTAGGAAACTTAATTCTCTACAAAAAAGGTCTCTCAACATTTTGCCATAGCTCGCTTCGTTTCCGAGATATGTGCAGATTTATCTCAAGGGAAGGGGCCTGACGGACATGTTTCGAGATATTTCTGCTTCTTGTTGTTCTTCTTCTGCACAGCTAAGCTGGAAGTGGCATTTGCGGCTCGCACTACTGCAGAGTTATCTCAACGAAAGGGGCCACGGTGTTTCTGTATCTCTATTATGTTGGTGCGGCTTCGGAACTTTTAAATATCTCGATATATCTCGAAAACTACGCTTCTGATCAAAAAATATCATAGAACATAAATTGTAGGAAACATAATTCTCTACAAAAAAGGTCTCTTAACATTTTGCCATAGCTCGCTTCGTTTCCGAGATATTTGCAGATATATCTCAAGGGAAGGGGCCTGACGGACATATTTCGAGATATTTCTTCTTCTTGTTGTTCTTCTTCTGCACAGCTAAGCTGGAAGTGGCATTTACAGCTCGCAATAGTGCAGAGTTATCTCAAAGAAAGGGGCCACGGTGTTTCTGTATCTCTATTATGTTGGTGCGGCTTCGGAACTTTTAAATATCTTGATATATCTCGAGAACTACGCATCTGATCAAAAAATATCATAGAACATAAAAAGTCGGAAACTTAATTCTCTACAAAAAAGGTCTCTTAACATTTTGCCATAGCTCGCTTCGTTTCCGAGATATTTGCAGATTTATCTCAAGGGAAGGGGCCTGACGGACATATTTCGAGATATTTCTTCTTCTTGTTGTTCTTCTTCTGCACAGCTAAGCTGGAAGTGGCATTTGCGGCTCGCACTAGTGCAGAGTTATCTCAACGAAAGGGGCCACGGTGTTTCTGTATCTCTATTATGTTGGTGCGGCTTCGGAACTTTTAAATATCTCGATATATCTCGAAAACTACGCTTCTGATCAAAAAATATCATAGAACATAAATTGTAGGAAACATAATTCTCTACAAAAAAGGTCTCTTAACATTTTGCCATAGCTCGCTTCGTTTCCGAGATATTTGCAGATATATCTCAAGGGAAGGGGCCTGACGGACATATTTCGAGATATTTCTTCTTCTTGTTGTTCTTTTTCTGCACAGCTAAGCTGGAAGTGGCATTTGCAGCTCGCAATAGTGCAGAGTTATCTCAAAGAAAGGGGCCACGGTGTTTCTGTATCTCTATTATGTTGGTGCGGCTTCGGAACTTTTAAATATCTCGATATATCTCGAAAACTACGCTTCTGATCAAAAAATATCATAGAACATAAATTGTAGGAAACATAATTCTCTACAAAAAACGTCTCTTAACATTTTGCCGTAGCTCGCTTCGTTTCCGAGATATTTGCAGATTCAGCTCAAAGGAACTGGCCTGACGGACATATTTCGAGATATTTCTTCTTCTTGTTGTTCTTCTTCTGCGCAGCTAAGCTGGAAGTGGCATTTGCAGCTCGCAATAGTGCAGAGTTATCTCAAAGAAAGGGGCCACGGTGTTTCTGTATCTCTATTATGTTGGTGCGGCTTCGGAACTTTTAAATATCTCGATATATCTCGAAAACTACGCTTCTGATCAAAAAATATCATAGAACATAGATTGTAGGAAACATAATTCTCTACAAAAAACGTCTCTTAACATTTTGCCATAGCTCGCTTCGTTTCCGAGATATTTGCAGATTCAGCTCAAAGGAACTGGCCTGACGGACATATTTCGAGATATTTCTTCTTCTTGTTGTTCTTCCTCTGCACAGCTAAGCTGGAAGTGGCATTTGCAGCTCGCAATAGTGCAGAGTTATCTCAAAGAAAGGGGCCACGGTGTTTCTGTATCTCTATTATGTTGGTGCGGCTTCGGAACTTTTAAATATCCCGATATATCTCGAAAACTACGCTTCTGATCAAAAAATATCATAGAACATAAATTGTAGGAAACATAATTCTCTACAAAAAACGTCTCTTAACATTTTGCCGTAGCTCGCTTCGTTTCCGAGATATTTGCAGATTCAGCTCAAAGGAACTGGCCTGACGGACATATTTCGAGATATTTCTTCTTCTTGTTGTTCTTCTTCTGCGCAGCTAAGCTGGAAGTGGCATTTGCAGCTCGCAATAGTGCAGAGTTATCTCAAAGAAAGGGGCCACGGTGTTTCTGTATCTCTATTATGTTGGTGCGGCTTCGGAACTTTTAAATATCTTGATATATCTCGAGAACTACGCATCTGATCAAAAAATATCATAGAGCATAAAAAGTAGCAAACTTAATTCTCTACAAAAAAGGTCTCTTAACATTTTGCCATAGCTCGCTTCGTTTCCGAGATATTTGCAGATTTATCTCAAGGGAAGGGGCCTGACGGACATATTTCGAGATATTTCTTCTTCTTGTTGTTCTTCTTCTGCACAGCTAAGCTGGAAGTGGCATTTGCGGCTCGCACTAGTGCAGAGTTATCTCAAAGAAAGGGGCCACGGTGTTTCTGTATCTCTATTATGTTGGTGCGGCTTCGGAACTTTTAAATATCTTGATATATCTCGAGAACTACGCATCTGATCAAAAAATATCATAGAACATAAAAAGTAGCAAACTTAATTCTCTACAAAAAAGGTCTCTTAACATTTTGCCATAGCTCGCTTCGTTTCCGAGATATTTGCAGATTTATCTCAAGGGAAGGGGCCTGACGGACATATTTCGAGATATTTCTTCTTCTTGTTGTTCTTCTTCTGCACAGCTAAGCTGGAAGTGGCATTTGCGGCTCGCACTAGTGCAGAGTTATCTCAAAGAAAGGGGCCACGGTGTTTCTGTATCCCTATTATGTTGGTGCGGCTTCGGAACTTTTAAATATCTCGATATATCTCGAAAACTACGCTTCTGATCAAAAAATATCATAGAACATAAATTGTAGGAAACATAATTCTCTACAAAAAACGTCTCTTAACATTTTGCCATAGCTCGCTTCGTTTCCGAGATATTTGCAGATTCAGCTCAAAGGAACTGGCCTGACGGACATATTTCGAGATATTTCTTCTTCTTGTTGTTCTTCTTCTGCACAGCTAAGCTGGAAGTGGCATTTGCAGCTCGCAATAGTGCAGAGTTATCTCAAAGAAAGAGGCCACGGTATTTCTGTACCTCTATTATGTTGGTGCAGCTTCGGAACTTTTAAATATCTTGATCTATCTCGAGAACTACGCATCTGATCGAAAAATATCATAGAACATAAAAAGAAGGAAACTTAATTCTCTACAAAAAAGGTCTCTTAACATTTTGCCATAGCTCGCTTCGTTTCCGAGATATTTGCAGATTTATCTCAAGGGAAGGGGCCTGACGGACATATTTCGAGATATTTCTTCTTCTTGTTGTTCTTCTTCTGCACAGCTAAGCTGGAAGTGGCATTTGCAGCTCGCAATAGTGCAGAGTTACCTCAAAGAAAGGGGCCACGGTGTTTCTGTATCTCTATTATGTTGGTGCCGCTTCGGAACTTTTAAATATCTGGATATATCTCGAGAACTACGCATCTGATCAAAAAATATCATAGAACATAAAAAGTAGGAAACTTAATTCTCTACAAAAAAGGTCTCTTAACATTTTGCTATAGCTCGCTTCGTTTCCGAGATATTTGCAGATTTATCTCAAGGGAAGGGGCCTGGCGGACATATTTCGAGATATTTCTTCTTCTTGTCGTTCTTCTTCTGCACAGCTAAACTGGAAGTGGCATTTCCAGCTCGCAATAGTGCAGAGTTATCTCAAAGAAAGGGGCCACGGTGTTTCTGTATCTCTATTATGTTGGTGCGGCTTCGGAACTTTTAAATATCTTGATATATCTCGAGAACTACGCATCTGATCAAAAAATATCATAGAACATAAAAAGTAGGAAACTTAATTCTCTACAAAAAAGGTCTCTTAACATTTTGCCATAGCTCGCTTCGTTTCCGAGATATTTGCAGATTTATCTCAAGGGAAGAGGACTGACGGACATATTTCGAGATATTTCTTCTTCTTGTTGTTCTTCTTCTGCACAGCTAAGCTGGAAGTGGCATTTGCAGCTCGCAATAGTGCAGAGTTATCTCAAAGAAAGAGGCCACGGTGTTTCTGTACCTCTATTATGTTGGTGCAGCTTCGGAACTTTTAAATATCTCGATATATCTCGAGAACTACGCTTCTGATCAAAAAATATCATAGAACATAAAAAGTAGGAAACTTAATTCTCTACAAAAAAGGTCTCTTAACGTTTTGCCATAGCTTGCTTCGTTTTCGAGATATTTGCAGATTTATCTCAAGGGAAGGGTCCTGACGGACATATTTCGAGATATTTCTTCTTCTTGTTGTTCTTCTTCTGCACAGCTAAACTGGAAGTGGCATTTCCAGCTCGCAATAGTGCAGAGTTATCTGAAAGAAAGGGGCCACGGTGTTTCTGTATCTCTATTATGTTGGTGCGGCTTGGGAACTTTTAAATATCTCGATATATCTCGAAAACTACGCTTCTGATCAAAAAATATCATAGAACATAAATTGTAGGAAACATAATTCTCTACAAAAAACGTCTCTTAACATTTTGCCATAGCTCGCTTCGTTTCCGAGATATTTGCAGATTCAGCTCAAAGGAACTGGCCTGACGGACATATTTCGAGATATTTCTTCTTCTTGTTGTTCTTCCTCTGCACAGCTAAGCTGGAAGTGGCATTTGCAGCTCGTAATACTGCAGAGTTATCTCAAAGAAAGGGGCCACGGTGTTTCTGTATCTCTATTATGTTGGTGCGGCTTCGGAACTTTTAAATATCTTGATATATCTCGAGAACTACGCATCTGATCGAATAATATCATACAACATAAATTGTAGGAAACATAATTCTCTACAAAAAAGGTCTCTTAAGATTTTGCCATAGCTCGTTTCGTTTCCGAGATATTTGCAGATATATCTCAAGGGAAGGGGCCTGACGGACATATTTCGAGATATTTCTTCTTCTTGTTGTTCTTCTTCTGCACAGCTAAGCTGGAAGTGGCATTTGCAGCTCGCAATAGTGCAGAGTTATCTCAAAGAAAGGGGCCACGGTGTTTCTGTATCTCTATTATGTTGGTGCGGCTTCGGAACTTTTAAATATCTTGATATATCTCGAGAACTACGCTTCTGATCAAAAAATATCATAGAACATAAATTGTAGGAAACATAATTCTCTACAAAAAAGGTCTCTTAAGATTTTGCCATAGCTCGTTTCGTTTCCGAGATATTTGCAGATATATCTCAAGGGAAGGGGCCTGACGGACATATTTCGAGATATTTCTTCTTCTTGTTGTTCTTCTTCTGCACAGCTAAACTGGAAGTGGCATTTCCAGCTCGCAATAGTGCAGAGTTATCTCAAAGAATGGGGCCACGGTGTTTCTGTATCTCTATTATGTTGGTGCGGCTTCGGAACTTTTAAATATCTTGATATATCTCGAGAACTACGCATCTGATCAAAAAATATCATAGAACATAAAAAGTAGGTAACTTAATACTCTACAAAAAAGGTCTTCTAACATTTTGCCATAGCTCGCTTCGTTTCCGAGATATTTGCAGATTCAGCTCAAAGGAACTGGCCTGACGGACATATTTCGAGATATTTCTTCTTCTTGTTGTTCTTCCTCTGCACAGCTAAGCTGGAAGTGGCATTTGCAGCTCGCAATACTGCAGAGTTATCTCAAAGAAAGGGGCCACGGTGTTTCTGTATCTCTATTATGTTGGTGCGGCTTCGGAACTTTTAAATATCTTGATATATCTCGAGAACAACGCATCTGATCAAATAATATCATAGAACATAAAAAGTAGGAAACTTAATTCTCTACAAGTAAGGTCTCTTAACATTTTGCCATAGCTCGCTTCGTTTCCGAGATATTTGCAGATTTATCTCAAGAGAAGGGGCCTGACGGACATATTTCGAGATATTTCTTGTTCTTGTTGTTCTTCTTCTGCACAGCTAAGCTGGAAGTGGCATTTGCAGCTCGCAATAGTGCAGAGTTATCTCAAAGAAAGGGGCCACGGTGTTTCTGTATCTCTATTATGTTGGTGCGGCTTCGGAACTTTTAAATATCTCGATATATCTCGAAAACTACGCTTCTGATCAAAAAATATCATAGAACATAAATTGTAGGAAACATAATTCTCTACAAAAAAGGTCTCTTAACGTTTTGCCATAGCTCGCTTCGTTTCCGAGATATTTGCAGATTTATCTCAAGGGAAGGGTCCTAACGGACATATTTCGAGATATTTCTTCTTCTTGTTGTTCTTCTTCTGCACAGCTAAACT
This sequence comes from Osmia lignaria lignaria, assembly GCF_051020975.1. Taxonomy (NCBI): domain Eukaryota; kingdom Metazoa; phylum Arthropoda; class Insecta; order Hymenoptera; family Megachilidae; genus Osmia; species Osmia lignaria. Next base: position 5,953,266 of record NW_027478161.1, read on the forward strand.
GGAAGTGGCATTTCCAGCTCGCAATAGTGCAGAGTTATCCCGAAGAAAGGGGCCACGGTGTTTCTGAATCTGTATTATGTTGGTGCGGCTTCGGAACTTTTAAATATCTCGATATATCTCGAAAACTGCGCTTCTGATCAAAAAATATCATAGAACATAAATTGTAGGAAACATAATTCTCTACAAAAAAGGTCTCTCTACATTTTGCCATAGCTCGCTTCGTTTCCGAGATATTTGCAGATTTATCTCAAGGGAAGGGTCCTGACGGACATATTTCGGGATATTTCTTCTTCTTATTGTTCTTCTTCTGCACAGCTAAACTGGAAGTGGCATTTCCAGCTCGCAATAGTGCAGAGTTATCTCAAAGAAAGGGGCCACTGTGTTTCTGTATCTCTATTATGTTGGTGCGGCTTCGGAACTTTTAAATATCTTGATATATCTCGAGAACTACGCATCTGATCGAAAAATATCATAGAACATAAAAAGAAGGAAACTTAATTCTCTACAAAAAAGGTCTCTTAACATTTTGCCATAGCTCGCTTCGTTTCCGAGATATTTGCAGATTTATCTCAAGGGAAGGGGCCTGACGGACATATTTCGAGATATTTCTTCTTCTTGTTGTTCTTCTTCTGCACAGCTAAGCTGGAAGTGGCATTTGCAGCTCGCAATAGTGCAGAGTTACCTCAAAGAAAGGGGCCACGGTGTTTCTGTATCTCTATTATGTTGGTGCCGCTTCGGAACTTTTAAATATCTGGATATATCTCGAGAACTACGCATCTGATCAAAAAATATCATAGAACATAAATTGTAGGAAACATAATTCGCTACAAAAAAGGTCTCTTACGATTTTGCCATAGCTCGTTTCGTTTCCGAGATATTTGCAGATATATCTCAAGGGAAGGGGCCTGACGGACATATTTCGAGATATTTCTTCTTCTTGTTGTTCTTCTTCTGCACAGCTAAGCTGGAAGTGGCATTTGCAGCTCGCAATAGTGCAGAGTTACCTCAAAGAAAGGGGCCACGGTGTTTCTGTATCTCTATTATGTTGGTGCCGCTTCGGAACTTTTAAATATCTGGATATATCTCGAGAACTACGCATCTGATCAAAAAATATCATAGAACATAGATTGTAGGAAACATAATTCGCTACAAAAAAGGTCTCTTACGATTTTGCCATAGCTCGTTTCGTTTCCGAGATATTTGCAGATATATCTCAAGGGAAGGGGCCTGACGGACATATTTCGAGATATTTCTTCTTCTTGTTGTTCTTCTTCTGCACAGCTAAGCTGGAAGTGGCATTTGCAGCTCGCAATAGTGCAGAGTTATCTCAAAGAAAGGGGCCACGGTGTTTCTGTATCTCTATTATGTTGGTGCGGCTTCGGAACTTTTAAATATCTTGATATATGTCGAGAACTACGCATCTGATCAAAAAATATCACAGAACATAAAAAGTAGGAAACTTAATTCTCTACAAAAAAGGTCCCTTAACATTTTGCCATAGCTCGCTTCGTTTCCGAGATATTTGCAGATCTATCTCAAGGGAAGGGGCCTGGCGGACATATTTCGAGATATTTCTTCTTCTTTTCGTTCTTCTTCTGCACAGCTAAACTGGAAGTGGCATTTCCAGCTCGCAATAGTGCAGAGTTATCTCAAAGAAAGGGGCCACGGTGTTTCTGTATCTCTATTATGTTGGTGCGGCTTCGGAACTTTTAAATATCTTGATATATCTCGAGAACTACGCATCTGATCAAAAAATATCATAGAACATAAAAAGTAGGAAACTTAATTCTCTACAAAAAAGGTCTCTTAACATTTTGCCATAGCTCGCTTCGTTTCCGAGATATTTGCAGATTTATCTCAAGGGAAGAGGACTGACGGACATATTTCGAGATATTTCTTGTTCTTGTTGTTCTTCTTCTGCACAGCTAAGCTGGAAGTGGCATTTGCAGCTCGCAATAGTGCAGAGTTATCTCAAAGAAAGAGGCCACGGTGTTTCTGTACCTCTATTATGTTGATGCAGCTTCGGAACTTTTAAATATCTTGATCTATCTCGAGAACTACGCATCTGATCAAAAAATATCATAGAACATAAAAAGTAGGAAACATAATTCTCTACAAAAAAGGTCTCTTAAGATTTTGCCATAGCTCGTTTCGTTTCCGAGATATTTGCAGATATATCTCAAGGGAAGGGGCCTGACGGACATATTTCGAGATATTTCTTCTTCTTGTTGTTCTTCTTCTGCACAGCTAAACTGGAAGTGGCATTTCCAGCTCGCAATAGTGCAGAGGTATCTCAAAGAATGGGGCCACGGTGTTTCTGTATCTCTATTATGTTGGTGCGGCTTCGGAACTTTTAAATATCTTGATATATCTCGAGAACTACGCATCTGATCGAAAAATATCATAGAACATAAAAAGAAGGAAACTTAATTCTCTACAAAAAAGGTCTCTTAACATTTTGCCATAGCTCGCTTCGTTTCCGAGATATTTGCAGATTTATCTCAAGGGAAGAGGACTGACGGACATATTTCGAGATATTTCTTCTTCTTGTTGTTCTTCTTCTGCACAGCTAAGCTGGAAGTGGCATTTGCAGCTCGCAATAGTGCAGAGTTATCTCAAAGAAAGAGGCCACGGTGTTTCTGTACCTCTATTATGTTGGTGCAGCTTCGGAACTTTTAAATATCTTGATCTATCTCGAGAACTACGCATCTGATCAAAAAATATCATAGAACATAAAAAGTAGGAAACTTAATTCTCTACAAAAAAGGTCTCTTAACATTTTGCCATAGCTCGCTTCGTTTCCGAGATATTTGCAGATTTATCTCAAGGGAAGAGGACTGACGGACATATTTCGAGATATTTCTTCTTCTTGTTGTTCTTCTTCTGCACAGCTAAGCTGGAAGTGGCATTTGCAGCTCGCAATAGTGCAGAGTTATCTCAAAGAAAGAGGCCACGGTGTTTCTGTACCTCTATTATGTTGGTGCAGCTTCGGAACTTTTAAATATTTTGATCTATCTCGAGAACTACGCATCTGATCAAAAAATATCATAGAACATAAAAAGTAGGAAACATAATTCTCTACAAAAAAGGTCTCTTAAGATTTTGCCATAGCTCGTTTCGTTTCCGAGATATTTGCAGATATATCTCAAGGGAAGGGGCCTGACGGACATATTTCGAGATATTTCTTCTTCTTGTTGTTCTTCTTCTGCACAGCTAAACTGGAAGTGGCATTTCCAGCTCGCAATAGTGCAGAGGTATCTCAAAGAATGGGGCCACGGTGTTTCTGTATCTCTATTATGTTGGTGCGGCTTCGGAACTTTTAAATATCTTGATATATCTCGAGAACTACGCATCTGATCGAAAAATATCATAGAACATAAAAAGAAGGAAACTTAATTCTCTACAAAAAAGGTCTCTTAACATTTTGCCATAGCTCGCTTCGTTTCCGAGATATTTGCAGATTTATCTCAAGGGAAGGGGCCTGACGGACATATTTCGAGATATTTCTTCTTCTTGTTGTTCTTCTTCTGCACAGCTAAGCTGGAAGTGGCATTTGCAGCTCGCAATAGTGCAGAGTTACCTCAAAGAAAGGGGCCACGGTGTTTCTGTATCTCTATTATGTTGGTGCCGCTTCGGAACTTTTAAATATCTGGATATATCTCGAGAACTACGCATCTGATCAAAAAATATCATAGAACATAAAAAGTAGGAAACTTAATTCTCTACAAAAAAGGTCTCTTCACATTTTGCCATAGCTCGCTTTGTTTCCGAGATATTTGCAGATTTATCTCAAGGGAAGGGGCCTGGCGGACATATTTCGAGATATTTCTTCTTCTTGTCGTTCTTCTTCTGCACAGCTAAACTGGAAGTGGCATTTCCAGCTCGCAATAGTGCAGAGTTATCTCAAAGAAAGGGGCCACGGTGTTTCTGTATCTCTATTATGTTGGTGCGGCTTCGGAACTTTTAAATATCTTGATATATCTCGAGAACTACGCATCTGATCAAAAAATATCATAGAACATAAATAGTAGGAAACTTAATTCTCTACAAAAAAGGTCTCTTAACATTTTGCCATAGCTCGCTTCGTTTCCGAGATATTTGCAGATTTATCTCAAGGGAAGAGGACTGACGGACATATTTCGAGATATTTCTTCTTCTTGTTGTTCTTCTTCTGCACAGCTAAGCTGGAAGTGGCATTTGCAGCTCGCAATAGTGCAGAGTTATCTCAAAGAAAGAGGCCACCGTGTTTCTGTACCTCTATTATGTTGGTGCTGCTTCGGAACTTTTAAATATCTCGATATATCTCGAAAACTACGCTTCTGATCAAAAAATATCATAGAACCTAAAAAGTAGGAAACTTAATTCTCTACAAAAAAGGTCTCTTAACATTTTGCCATAGCTTGCTTCGTTTTCGAGATATTTGCAGATTTATCTCAAGGGAAGGGGACTGACGGACATATTTCGAGATATTTCTTCTTCTTGTTGTTCTTCTTCTGCACAGCTAAGCTGGAAGTGGCATTTGCAGCTCGCAATAGTGCAGAGTTATCTCAAAGAAAGAGGCCACGGTGTTTCTGTACCTCTATTATGTTGGTGCAGCTTCGGAACTTTTAAATATCTTGATATATCTCGAGAACTACGCATCTGATCAAAAAATATCATAGAACATAAAAAGTAGAAAACTTAATTCTCTACAAAAAAGGTCTCTCAACATTTTGCCATAGCTCGCTTCGTTTCCGAGATATATGCAGATTTATCTCAAGGGAAGGGGCCTGACGGACATATTTCGAGATATTTCTTCTTCATGTTGTTCTTCTTCTGCACAGCTAAACTGGAAGTGGCATTTCCAGCTCGCAATAGTGCAGAGTTATCTGAAAGAAAGGGGCCACGGTGTTTCTGTATCTCTATTATGTTGGTGCGGCTTCGGAACTTTTAAATATCTTGATATATCTCGAGAACTACGCTTCTGATCAAAAAATATCATAGAACATAAATTGTAGGAAACATAATTCTCTACAAAAAAGGTCTCTTAAGATTTTGCCATAGCTCGTTTCGTTTCCGCGATATTTGCAGATATATCTCAAGGGAAGGGGCCTGACGGACATATTTCGAGATATTTCTTCTTCTTGTTGTTCTTCTTCTGCACAGCTAAACTGGAAGTGGCATTTCCAGCTCGCAATACTGCAGAGTTATCTCAAAGAAAGGGGCCACGGTGTTTCTGTATCTCTATTATGTTGGTGCGGCTTCGGAACTTTTAAATATCTTGATATATCTCGAGAACAACGCATCTGATCAAATAATATCATAGAACATAAAAAGTAGGAAACTTAATTCTCTACAAGTAAGGTCTCTTAACATTTTGCCATAGCTCGCTTCGTTTCCGAGATATTTGCAGATTTATCTCAAGGGAAGGGTCCTGACGGACATATTTCGGGATATTTCTTCTTCTTGTTGTTCTTCTTCTGCACAGCTAAACTGGAAGTGGCATTTCCAGCTGGCAATAGTGCAGAGTTATCTCAAAGAAAGAGGCCACTGTGTTTCTGTATCTCTATTATGTTGGTGCGGCTTCGGAACTTTTAAATATCTTGATATATCTCGAGAACTACGCATCTGATCGAAAAATATCATAGAACATAAAAAGAAGGAAACTTAATTCTCTACAAAAAAGGTCTCTTAACATTTTGCCATAGCTCGCTTCGTTTCCGAGATATTTGCAGATTTATCTCAAGGGAAGGGGCCTGACGGACATATTTCGAGATATTTCTTCTTCTTGTTGTTCTTCTTCTGCACAGCTAAGCTGGAAGTGGCATTTGCAGCTCGCAATAGTGCAGAGTTACCTCAAAGAAAGGGGCCACGGTGTTTCTGTATCTCTATTATGTTGGTGCCGCTTCGGAACTTTTAAATATCTGGATATATCTCGAGAACTACGCATCTGATCAAAAAATATCATAGAACATAAAAGGTAGGAAACTTAATTCTCTACAAAAAAGGTCTCTTAACATTTTGCCATAGCTCGCTTCGTTTCCGAGATATTTGCAGATTTATCTCAAGGGAAGGGGCCTGGCGGACATATTTCGAGATATTTCTTCTTCTTGTCGTTCTTCTTCTGCACAGCTAAACTGGAAGTGGCATTTCCAGCTCGCAATAGTGCAGAGTTATCTCAAAGAAAGGGGCCACGGTGTTTCTGTATCTCTATTATGTTGGTGCGGCTTCGGAACTTTTAAATATCTTGATATATCTCGAGAACTACGCATCTGATCAAAAAATATCATAGAACATAAAAAGTAGGAAACTTAATTCTCTACAAAAAAGGTCTCTTAACATTTTGCCATAGCTCGCTTCGTTTCCGAGATATTTGCAGATTTATCTCAAGGGAAGAGGACTGACGGACATATTTCGAGATATTTCTTCTTCTTGTTGTTCTTCTTCTGCACAGCTAAGCTGGAAGTGGCATTTGCAGCTCGCAATAGTGCAGAGTTATCTCAAAGAAAGAGGCCACGGTGTTTCTGTACCTCTATTATGTTGGTGCAGCTTCGGAACTTTTAAATATTTTGATCTATCTCGAGAACTACGCATCTGATCAAAAAATATCATAGAACATAAAAAGTAGGAAACATAATTCTCTACAAAAAAGGTCTCTTAAGATTTTGCCATAGCTCGTTTCGTTTCCGAGATATTTGCAGATATATCTCAAGGGAAGGGGCCTGACGGACATATTTCGAGATATTTCTTCTTCTTGTTGTTCTTCTTCTGCACAGCTAAACTGGAAGTGGCATTTCCAGCTCGCAATAGTGCAGAGGTATCTCAAAGAATGGGGCCACGGTGTTTCTGTATCTCTATTATGTTGGTGCGGCTTCGGAACTTTTAAATATCTTGATATATCTCGAGAACTACGCATCTGATCGAAAAATATCATAGAACATAAAAAGAAGGAAACTTAATTCTCTACAAAAAAGGTCTCTTAACATTTTGCCATAGCTCGCTTCGTTTCCGAGATATTTGCAGATTTATCTCAAGGGAAGGGGCCTGACGGACATATTTCGAGATATTTCTTCTTCTTGTTGTTCTTCTTCTGCACAGCTAAGCTGGAAGTGGCATTTGCAGCTCGCAATAGTGCAGAGTTACCTCAAAGAAAGGGGCCACGGTGTTTCTGTATCTCTATTATGTTGGTGCCGCTTCGGAACTTTTAAATATCTGGATATATCTCGAGAACTACGCATCTGATCAAAAAATATCATAGAACATAAAAAGTAGGAAACCTAATTCTCTACAAAAAAGGTCTCTTAACATTTTGCCATAGCTCGCTTTGTTTCCGAGATATTTGCAGATTTATCTCAAGGGAAGGGGCCTGGCGGACATATTTCGAGATATTTCTTCTTCCTGTCGTTCTTCTTCTGCACAGCTAAACTGGAAGTGGCATTTCCAGCTCGCAATAGTGCAGAGTTATCTCAAAGAAAGGGGCCACGGTGTTTCTGTATCTCTATTATGTTGGTGCGGCTTCGGAACTTTTAAATATCTTGATATATCTCGAGAACTACGCATCTGATCAAAAAATATCATAGAACATAAATAGTAGGAAACTTAATTCTCTACAAAAAAGGTCTCTTAACATTTTGCCATAGCTCGCTTCGTTTCCGAGATATTTGCAGATTTATCTCAAGGGAAGAGGACTGACGGACATATTTCGAGATATTTCTTCTTCTTGTTGTTCTTCTTCTGCACAGCTAAGCTGGAAGTGGCATTTGCAGCTCGCAATAGTGCAGAGTTATCTCAAAGAAAGAGGCCACGGTGTTTCAGTACCTCTATTATGTTGGTGCAGCTTCGGAACTTTTAAATATCTTGATATATCTCGAGAACTACGCATCTGATCAAAAAATATCATAGAACATAAAAAGTAGAAAACTTAATTCTCTACAAAAAAGGTCTCTCAACATTTTGCCATAGCTCGCTTCGTTTCCGAGATATATGCAGATTTATCTCAAGGGAAGGGGCCTGACGGACATATTTCGAGATATTTCTTCTTCTTGTTGTTCTTCTTCTGCACAGCTAAACTGGAAGTGGCATTTCCAGCTCGCAATAGTGCAGAGTTATCTGAAAGAAAGGGGCCACGGTGTTTCTGTATCTCTATTATGTTGGTGCGGCTTCGGAACTTTTAAATATCTTGATATATCTCGAGAACTACGCTTCTGATCAAAAAATATCATAGAACATAAATTGTAGGAAACATAATTCTCTACAAAAAAGGTCTCTTAAGATTTTGCCATAGCTCGTTTCGTTTCCGCGATATTTGCAGATATATCTCAAGGGAAGGGGCCTGACGGACATATTTCGAGATATTTCTTCTTCTTGTTGTTCTTCTTCTGCACAGCTAAACTGGAAGTGGCATTTCCAGCTCGCAATACTGCAGAGTTATCTCAAAGAAAGGGGCCACGGTGTTTCTGTATCTCTATTATGTTGGTGCGGCTTCGGAACTTTTAAATATCTTGATATATCTCGAGAACAACGCATCTGATCAAATAATATCATAGAACATAAAAAGTAGGAAACTTAATTCTCTACAAGTAAGGTCTCTTAACATTTTGCCATAGTTCGCTTCGTTTCCGAGATATTTGCAGATTTATCTCAAGGGAAGAGGACTGACGGACATATTTCGAGATATTTCTTCTTCTTGTTGTTCTTCTTCTGCACAGCTAAGCTGGAAGTGGCATTTGCAGCTCGCAATAGTGCAGAGTTATCTCAAAGAAAGAGGCCACGGTGTTTCTGTACCTCTATTATGTTGGTGCAGCTTCGGAACTTTTAAATATTTTGATCTATCTCGAGAACTACGCATCTGATCAAAAAATATCATAGAACATAAAAAGTAGGAAACATAATTCTCTACAAAAAAGGTCTCTTAAGATTTTGCCATAGCTCGTTTCGTTTCCGAGATATTTGCAGATATATCTCAAGGGAAGGGGCCTGACGGACATATTTCGAGATATTTCTTCTTCTTGTTGTTCTTCTTCTGCACAGCTAAACTGGAAGTGGCATTTCCAGCTCGCAATAGTGCAGAGGTATCTCAAAGAATGGGGCCACGGTGTTTCTGTATCTCTATTATGTTGGTGCGGCTTCGGAACTTTTAAATATCTTGATATATCTCGAGAACTACGCATCTGATCGAAAAATATCATAGAACATAAAAAGAAGGAAACTTAATTCTCTACAAAAAAGGTCTCTTAACATTTTGCCATAGCTCGCTTCGTTTCCGAGATATTTGCAGATTTATCTCAAGGGAAGGGGCCTGACGGACATATTTCGAGATATTTCTTCTTCTTGTTGTTCTTCTTCTGCACAGCTAAGCTGGAAGTGGCATTTGCAGCTCGCAATAGTGCAGAGTTACCTCAAAGAAAGGGGCCACGGTGTTTCTGTATCTCTATTATGTTGGTGCCGCTTCGGAACTTTTAAATATCTGGATATATCTCGAGAACTACGCATCTGATCAAAAAATATCATAGAACATAAAAAGTAGGAAACCTAATTCTCTACAAAAAAGGTCTCTTAACATTTTGCCATAGCTCGCTTTGTTTCCGAGATATTTGCAGATTTATCTCAAGGGAAGGGGCCTGACGGACATATTTCGAGATATTTCTTCTTCCTGTCGTTCTTCTTCTGCACAGCTAAACTGGAAGTGGCATTTCCAGCTCGCAATAGTGCAGAGTTATCTCAAAGAAAGGGGCCACGGTGTTTCTGTATCTCTATTATGTTGGTGCGGCTTCGGAACTTTTAAATATCTTGATATATCTCGAGAACTACGCATCTGATCAAAAAATATCATAGAACATAAAAAGAAGGAAACTTAATTCTCTACAAAAAAGGTCTCTTAACATTTTGCCATAGCTCGCTTCGTTTCCGAGATATTTGCAGATTTATCTCAAGGGAAGGGGCCTGACGGACATATTTCGAGATATTTCTTCTTCTTGTTGTTCTTCTTCTGCACAGCTAAGCTGGAAGTGGCATTTGCAGCTCGCAATAGTGCAGAGTTACCTCAAAGAAAGGGGCCACGGTGTTTCTGTATCTCTATTATGTTGGTGCCGCTTCGGAACTTTTAAATATCTGGATATATCTCGAGAACTACGCATCTGATCAAAAAATATCATAGAACATAAAAGGTAGGAAACTTAATTCTCTACAAAAAAGGTCTCTTAACATTTTGCCATAGCTCGCTTCGTTTCCGAGATATTTGCAGATTTATCTCAAGGGAAGGGGCCTGGCGGACATATTTCGAGATATTTCTTCTTCTTGTCGTTCTTCTTCTGCACAGCTAAACTGGAAGTGGCATTTCCAGCTCGCAATAGTGCAGAGTTATCTCAAAGAAAGGGGCCACGGTGTTTCTGTATCTCTATTATGTTGGTGCGGCTTCGGAACTTTTAAATATCTTGATATATCTCGAGAACTACGCATCTGATCAAAAAATATCATAGAACATAAAAAGTAGGAAACTTAATTCTCTACAAAAAAGGTCTCTTAACATTTTGCCATAGCTCGCTTCGTTTCCGAGATATTTGCAGATTTATCTCAAGGGAAGAGGACTGACGGACATATTTCGAGATATTTCTTCTTCTTGTTGTTCTTCTTCTGCACAGCTAAGCTGGAAGTGGCATTTGCAGCTCGCAATAGTGCAGAGTTATCTCAAAGAAAGAGGCCACGGTGTTTCTGTACCTCTATTATGTTGGTGCAGCTTCGGAACTTTTAAATATTTTGATCTATCTCGAGAACTACGCATCTGATCAAAAAATATCATAGAACATAAAAAGTAGGAAACATAATTCTCTACAAAAAAGGTCTCTTAAGATTTTGCCATAGCTCGTTTCGTTTCCGAGATATTTGCAGATATATCTCAAGGGAAGGGGCCTGACGGACATATTTCGAGATATTTCTTCTTCTTGTTGTTCTTCTTCTGCACAGCTAAACTGGAAGTGGCATTTCCAGCTCGCAATAGTGCAGAGGTATCTCAAAGAATGGGGCCACGGTGTTTCTGTATCTCTATTATGTTGGTGCGGCTTCGGAACTTTTAAATATCTTGATATATCTCGAGAACTACGCATCTGATCGAAAAATATCATAGAACATAAAAAGAAGGAAACTTAATTCTCTACAAAAAAGGTCTCTTAACATTTTGCCATAGCTCGCTTCGTTTCCGAGATATTTGCAGATTTATCTCAAGGGAAGGGGCCTGACGGACATATTTCGAGATATTTCTTCTTCTTGTTGTTCTTCTTCTGCACAGCTAAGCTGGAAGTGGCATTTGCAGCTCGCAATAGTGCAGAGTTACCTCAAAGAAAGGGGCCACGGTGTTTCTGTATCTCTATTATGTTGGTGCCGCTTCGGAACTTTTAAATATCTGGATATATCTCGAGAACTACGCATCTGATCAAAAAATATCATAGAACATAAAAAGTAGGAAACCTAATTCTCTACAAAAAAGGTCTCTTAACATTTTGCCATAGCTCGCTTTGTTTCCGAGATATTTGCAGATTTATCTCAAGGGAAGGGGCCTGACGGACATATTTCGAGATATTTCTTCTTCTTGTTGTTCTTCTTCTGCACAGCTAAACTGGAAGTGGCATTTCCAGCTCGCAATAGTGCAGAGTTATCTGAAAGAAAGGGGCCACGGTGTTTCTGTATCTCTATTATGTTGGTGCGGCTTCGGAACTTTTAAATATCTTGATATATCTCGAGAACTACGCTTCTGATCAAAAAATATCATAGAACATAAATTGTAGGAAACATAATTCTCTACAAAAAAGGTCTCTTAAGATTTTGCCATAGCTCGTTTCGTTTCCGCGATATTTGCAGATATATCTCAAGGGAAGGGGCCTGACGGACATATTTCGAGATATTTCTTCTTCTTGTTGTTCTTCTTCTGCACAGCTAAACTGGAAGTGGCATTTCCAGCTCGCAATACTGCAGAGTTATCTCAAAGAAAGGGGCCACGGTGTTTCTGTATCTCTATTATGTTGGTGCGGCTTCGGAACTTTTAAATATCTTGATATATCTCGAGAACAACGCATCTGATCAAATAATATCATAGAACATAAAAAGTAGGAAACTTAATTCTCTACAAGTAAGGTCTCTTAACATTTTGCCATAGCTCGCTTCGTTTCCGAGATATTTGCAGATTTATCTCAAGGGAAGGGTCCTGACGGACATATTTCGGGATATTTCTTCTTCTTGTTGTTCTTCTTCTGCACAGCTAAACTGGAAGTGGCATTTCCAGCTGGCAATAGTGCAGAGTTATCTCAAAGAAAGAGGCCACTGTGTTTCTGTATCTCTATTATGTTGGTGCGGCTTCGGAACTTTTAAATATCTTGATATATCTCGAGAACTACGCATCTGATCGAAAAATATCATAGAACATAAAAAGAAGGAAACTTAATTCTCTACAAGTAAGGTCTCTTAACATTTTGCCATAGCTCGCTTCGTTTCCGAGATATTTGCAGATTTATCTCAAGGGAAGGGTCCTGACGGACATATTTCGGGATATTTCTTCTTCTTGTTGTTCTTCTTCTGCACAGCTAAACTGGAAGTGGCATTTCCAGCTGGCAATAGTGCAGAGTTATCTCAAAGAAAGAGGCCACTGTGTTTCTGTATCTCTATTATGTTGGTGCGGCTTCGGAACTTTTAAATATCTTGATATATCTCGAGAACTACGCATCTGATCGAAAAATATCATAGAACATAAAAAGAAGGAAACTTAATTCTCTACAAAAAAGGTCTCTTAACATTTTGCCATAGCTCGCTTCGTTTCCGAGATATTTGCAGATTTATCTCAAGGGAAGGGGCCTGACGGACATATTTCGAGATATTTCTTCTTCTTGTTGTTCTTCTTCTGCACAGCTAAGCTGGAAGTGGCATTTGCAGCTCGCAATAGTGCAGAGTTACCTCAAAGAAAGGGGCCACGGTGTTTCTGTATCTCTATTATGTTGGTGCCGCTTCGGAACTTTTAAATATCTGGATATATCTCGAGAACTACGCATCTGATCAAAAAATATCATAGAACATAAAAAGTAGGAAACTTAATTCTCTACAAAAAAGGTCTCTTAACATTTTGCCATAGCTCGCTTTGTTTCCGAGATATTTGCAGATTTATCTCAAGGGAAGGGGCCTGGCGGACATATTTCGAGATATTTCTTCTTCTTGTCGTTCTTCTTCTGCACAGCTAAACTGGAAGTGGCATTTCCAGCTCGCAATAGTGCAGAGTTATCTCAAAGAAAGGGGCCACGGTGTTTCTGTATCTCTATTATGTTGGTGCGGCTTCGGAACTTTTAAATATCTTGATATATCTCGAGAACTACGCATCTGATCAAAAAATATCATAGAACATAAATAGTAGGAAACTTAATTCTCTACAAAAAAGGTCTCTTAACATTTTGCCATAGCTCGCTTCGTTTCCGAGATATTTGCAGATTTATCTCAAGGGAAGAGGACTGACGGACATATTTCGAGATATTTCTTCTTCTTGTTGTTCTTCTTCTGCACAGCTAAGCTGGAAGTGGCATTTGCAGCTCGCAATAGTGCAGAGTTATCTCAAAGAAAGAGGCCACCGTGTTTCTGTACCTCTATTATGTTGGTGCAGCTTCGGAACTTTTAAATATCTCGATATATCTCGAAAACTACGCTTCTGATCAAAAAATATCATAGAACCTAAAAAGTAGGAAACTTAATTCTCTACAAAAAAGGTCTCTTAACATTTTGCCATAGCTTGCTTCGTTTTCGAGATATTTGCAGATTTATCTCAAGGGAAGGGGACTGACGGACATATTTCGAGATATTTCTTCTTCTTGTTGTTCTTCTTCTGCACAGCTAAACTGGAAGTGGCATTTCCAGCTCGCAATAGTGCAGAGTTATCTGAAAGAAAGGGGCCACGGTGTTTCTGTATCTCTATTATGTTGGTGCGGCTTCGGAACTTTTAAATATCTTGATATATCTCGAGAACTACGCTTCTGATCAAAAAATATCATAGAACATAAATTGTAGGAAACATAATTCTCTACAAAAAAGGTCTCTTAAGATTTTGCCATAGCTCGTTTCGTTTCCGCGATATTTGCAGATATATCTCAAGGGAAGGGGCCTGACGGACATATTTCGAGATATTTCTTCTTCTTGTTGTTCTTCTTCTGCACAGCTAAACTGGAAGTGGCATTTCCAGCTCGCAATACTGCAGAGTTATCTCAAAGAAAGGGGCCACGGTGTTTCTGTATCTCTATTATGTTGGTGCGGCTTCGGAACTTTTAAATATCTTGATATATCTCGAGAACAACGCATCTGATCAAATAATATCATAGAACATAAAAAGTAGGAAACTTAATTCTCTACAAGTAAGGTCTCTTAACATTTTGCCATAGCTCGCTTCGTTTCCGAGATATTTGCAGATTTATCTCAAGGGAAGGGTCCTGACGGACATATTTCGGGATATTTCTTCTTCTTGTTGTTCTTCTTCTGCACAGCTAAACTGGAAGTGGCATTTCCAGCTGGCAATAGTGCAGAGTTATCTCAAAGAAAGAGGCCACTGTGTTTCTGTATCTCTATTATGTTGGTGCGGCTTCGGAACTTTTAAATATCTTGATATATCTCGAGAACTACGCATCTGATCGAAAAATATCATAGAACATAAAAAGAAGGAAACTTAATTCTCTACAAAAAAGGTCTCTTAACATTTTGCCATAGCTCGCTTCGTTTCCGAGATATTTGCAGATTTATCTCAAGGGAAGGGGCCTGACGGACATATTTCGAGATATTTCTTCTTCTTGTTGTTCTTCTTCTGCACAGCTAAGCTGGAAGTGGCATTTGCAGCTCGCAATAGTGCAGAGTTACCTCAAAGAAAGGGGCCACGGTGTTTCTGTATCTCTATTATGTTGGTGCCGCTTCGGAACTTTTAAATATCTGGATATATCTCGAGAACTACGCATCTGATCAAAAAATATCATAGAACATAAAAGGTAGGAAACTTAATTCTCTACAAAAAAGGTCTCTTAACATTTTGCCATAGCTCGCTTCGTTTCCGAGATATTTGCAGATTTATCTCAAGGGAAGGGGCCTGGCGGACATATTTCGAGATATTTCTTCTTCTTGTCGTTCTTCTTCTGCACAGCTAAACTGGAAGTGGCATTTCCAGCTCGCAATAGTGCAGAGTTATCTCAAAGAAAGGGGCCACGGTGTTTCTGTATCTCTATTATGTTGGTGCGGCTTCGGAACTTTTAAATATCTTGATATATCTCGAGAACTACGCATCTGATCAAAAAATATCATAGAACATAAAAAGTAGGAAACTTAATTCTCTACAAAAAAGGTCTCTTAACATTTTGCCATAGCTCGCTTCGTTTCCGAGATATTTGCAGATTTATCTCAAGGGAAGAGGACTGACGGACATATTTCGAGATATTTCTTCTTCTTGTTGTTCTTCTTCTGCACAGCTAAGCTGGAAGTGGCATTTGCAGCTCGCAATAGTGCAGAGTTATCTCAAAGAAAGAGGCCACCGTGTTTCTGTACCTCTATTATGTTGGTGCAGCTTCGGAACTTTTAAATATCTCGATATATCTCGAAAACTACGCTTCTGATCAAAAAATATCATAGAACCTAAAAAGTAGGAAACTTGATTCTCTACAAAAAAGGTCTCTTAACATTTTGCCATAGCTTGCTTCGTTTTCGAGATATTTGCAGATTTATCTCAAGGGAAGGGGACTGACGGACATATTTCGAGATATTTCTTCTTCTTGTTGTTCTTCTTCTGCACAGCTAAACTGGAAGTGGCATTTCCAGCTCGCAATAGTGCAGAGTTATCTGAAAGAAAGGGGCCACGGTGTTTCTGTATCTCTATTATGTTGGTGCGGCTTCGGAACTTTTAAATATCTTGATATATCTCGAGAACTACGCTTCTGATCAAAAAATATCATAGAACATAAATTGTAGGAAACATAATTCTCTACAAAAAAGGTCTCTTAAGATTTTGCCATAGCTCGTTTCGTTTCCGCGATATTTGCAGATATATCTCAAGGGAAGGGGCCTGACGGACATATTTCGAGATATTTCTTCTTCTTGTTGTTCTTCTTCTGCACAGCTAAACTGGAAGTGGCATTTCCAGCTCGCAATACTGCAGAGTTATCTCAAAGAAAGGGGCCACGGTGTTTCTGTATCTCTATTATGTTGGTGCGGCTTCGGAACTTTTAAATATCTTGATATATCTCGAGAACAACGCATCTGATCAAATAATATCATAGAACATAAAAAGTAGGAAACTTAATTCTCTACAAGTAAGGTCTCTTAACATTTTGCCATAGCTCGCTTCGTTTCCGAGATATTTGCAGATTTATCTCAAGGGAAGGGTCCTGACGGACATATTTCGGGATATTTCTTCTTCTTGTTGTTCTTCTTCTGCACAGCTAAACTGGAAGTGGCATTTCCAGCTGGCAATAGTGCAGAGTTATCTCAAAGAAAGAGGCCACTGTGTTTCTGTATCTCTATTATGTTGGTGCGGCTTCGGAACTTTTAAATATCTTGATATATCTCGAGAACTACGCATCTGATCGAAAAATATCATAGAACATAAAAAGAAGGAAACTTAATTCTCTACAAGTAAGGTCTCTTAACATTTTGCCATAGCTCGCTTCGTTTCCGAGATATTTGCAGATTTATCTCAAGGGAAGGGTCCTGACGGACATATTTCGGGATATTTCTTCTTCTTGTTGTTCTTCTTCTGCACAGCTAAACTGGAAGTGGCATTTCCAGCTGGCAATAGTGCAGAGTTATCTCAAAGAAAAAGGCCACTGTGTTTCTGTATCTCTATTATGTTGGTGCGGCTTCGGAACTTTTAAATATCTTGATATATCTCGAGAACTACGCATCTGATCGAAAAATATCATAGAACATAAAAAGAAGGAAACTTAATTCTCTACAAAAAAGGTCTCTTAACATTTTGCCATAGCTCGCTTCGTTTCCGAGATATTTGCAGATTTATCTCAAGGGAAGGGGCCTGACGGACATATTTCGAGATATTTCTTCTTCTTGTTGTTCTTCTTCTGCACAGCTAAGCTGGAAGTGGCATTTGCAGCTCGCAATAGTGCAGAGTTACCTCAAAGAAAGGGGCCACGGTGTTTCTGTATCTCTATTATGTTGGTGCCGCTTCGGAACTTTTAAATATCTGGATATATCTCGAGAACTACGCATCTGATCAAAAAATATCATAGAACATAAAAGGTAGGAAACTTAATTCTCTACAAAAAAGGTCTCTTAACATTTTGCCATAGCTCGCTTCGTTTCCGAGATATTTGCAGATTTATCTCAAGGGAAGGGGCCTGGCGGACATATTTCGAGATATTTCTTCTTCTTGTCGTTCTTCTTCTGCACAGCTAAACTGGAAGTGGCATTTCCAGCTCGCAATAGTGCAGAGTTATCTCAAAGAAAGGGGCCACGGTGTTTCTGTATCTCTATTATGTTGGTGCGGCTTCGGAACTTTTAAATATCTTGATATATCTCGAGAACTACGCATCTGATCAAAAAATATCATAGAACATAAAAAGTAGGAAACTTAATTCTCTACAAAAAAGGTCTCCTAACATTTTGCCATAGCTCGCTTCGTTTCCGAGATATTTGCAGATTTATCTCAAGGGAAGAGGACTGACGGACATATTTCGAGATATTTCTTCTTCTTGTTGTTCTTCTTCTGCACAGCTAAGCTGGAAGTGGCATTTGCAGCTCGCAATAGTGCAGAGTTATCTCAAAGAAAGAGGCCACGGTGTTTCTGTACCTCTATTATGTTGGTGCAGCTTCGGAACTTTTAAATATTTTGATCTATCTCGAGAACTACGCATCTGATCAAAAAATATCATAGAACATAAAAAGTAGGAAACATAATTCTCTACAAAAAAGGTCTCTTAAGATTTTGCCATAGCTCGTTTCGTTTCCGAGATATTTGCAGATATATCTCAAGGGAAGGGGCCTGACGGACATATTTCGAGATATTTCTTCTTCTTGTTGTTCTTCTTCTGCACAGCTAAACTGGAAGTGGCATTTCCAGCTCGCAATAGTGCAGAGGTATCTCAAAGAATGGGGCCACGGTGTTTCTGTATCTCTATTATGTTGGTGCGGCTTCGGAACTTTTAAATATCTTGATATATCTCGAGAACTACGCATCTGATCGAAAAATATCATAGAACATAAAAAGAAGGAAACTTAATTCTCTACAAAAAAGGTCTCTTAACATTTTGCCATAGCTCGCTTCGTTTCCGAGATATTTGCAGATTTATCTCAAGGGAAGGGGCCTGACGGACATATTTCGAGATATTTCTTCTTCTTGTTGTTCTTCTTCTGCACAGCTAAGCTGGAAGTGGCATTTGCAGCTCGCAATAGTGCAGAGTTACCTCAAAGAAAGGGGCCACGGTGTTTCTGTATCTCTATTATGTTGGTGCCGCTTCGGAACTTTTAAATATCTGGATATATCTCGAGAACTACGCATCTGATCAAAAAATATCATAGAACATAAAAAGTAGGAAACTTAATTCTCTACAAAAAAGGTCTCTTAACATTTTGCCATAGCTCGCTTTGTTTCCGAGATATTTGCAGATTTATCTCAAGGGAAGGGGCCTGGCGGACATATTTCGAGATATTTCTTCTTCTTGTCGTTCTTCTTCTGCACAGCTAAACTGGAAGTGGCATTTCCAGCTCGCAATAGTGCAGAGTTATCTCAAAGAAAGGGGCCACGGTGTTTCTGTATCTCTATTATGTTGGTGCGGCTTCGGAACTTTTAAATATCTTGATATATCTCGAGAACTACGCATCTGATCAAAAAATATCATAGAACATAAATAGTAGGAAACTTAATTCTCTACAAAAAAGGTCTCTTAACATTTTGCCATAGCTCGCTTCGTTTCCGAGATATTTGCAGATTTATCTCAAGGGAAGAGGACTGACGGACATATTTCGAGATATTTCTTCTTCTTGTTGTTCTTCTTCTGCACAGCTAAGCTGGAAGTGGCATTTGCAGCTCGCAATAGTGCAGAGTTATCTCAAAGAAAGAGGCCACCGTGTTTCTGTACCTCTATTATGTTGGTGCAGCTTCGGAACTTTTAAATATCTCGATATATCTCGAAAACTACGCTTCTGATCAAAAAATATCATAGAACATAAAAAGTAGGAAACTTAATTCTCTACAAAAAAGGTCTCTTAACATTTTGCCATAGCTTGCTTCGTTTTCGAGATATTTGCAGATTTATCTCAAGGGAAGGGGACTGACGGACATATTTCGAGATATTTCTTCTTCTTGTTGTTCTTCTTCTGCACAGCTAAGCTGGAAGTGGCATTTGCAGCTCGCAATAGTGCAGAGTTATCTCAAAGAAAGAGGCCACGGTGTTTCTGTACCTCTATTATGTTGGTGCAGCTTCGGAACTTTTAAATATCTTGATATATCTCGAGAACTACGCATCTGATCAAAAAATATCATAGAACATAAAAAGTAGAAAACTTAATTCTCTACAAAAAAGGTCTCTCAACATTTTGCCATAGCTCGCTTCGTTTCCGAGATATATGCAGATTTATCTCAAGGGAAGGGGCCTGACGGACATATTTCGAGATATTTCTTCTTCTTGTTGTTCTTCTTCTGCACAGCTAAACTGGAAGTGGCATTTCCAGCTCGCAATAGTGCAGAGTTATCTGAAAGAAAGGGGCCACGGTGTTTCTGTATCTCTATTATGTTGGTGCGGCTTCGGAACTTTTAAATATCTTGATATATCTCGAGAACTACGCTTCTGATCAAAAAATATCATAGAACATAAATTGTAGGAAACATAATTCTCTACAAAAAAGGTCTCTTAAGATTTTGCCATAGCTCGTTTCGTTTCCGCGATATTTGCAGATATATCTCAAGGGAAGGGGCCTGACGGACATATTTCGAGATATTTCTTCTTCTTGTTGTTCTTCTTCTGCACAGCTAAACTGGAAGTGGCATTTCCAGCTCGCAATACTGCAGAGTTATCTCAAAGAAAGGGGCCACGGTGTTTCTGTATCTCTATTATGTTGGTGCGGCTTCGGAACTTTTAAATATCTTGATATATCTCGAGAACTACGCTTCTGATCAAAAAATATCATAGAACATAAAAAGTAGGAAACTTAATTCTCTACAAAAAAGGTCTCTTAACATTTTGCCATAGCTCGCTTCGTTTCCGAGATATTTGCAGATTTATCTCAAGGGAAGGGTCCTGACGGACATATTTCGAGATATTTCTTCTTCTTGTTGTTCTTCTTCTGCACAGCTAAGCTGGAAGTGGCATTTGCAGCTCGCAATAGTGCAGAGTTATCTCAAAGAAAGAGGCCACGGTGTTTCTGTACCTCTATTATGTTGGTGCAGCTTCGGAACTTTTAAATATCTTGATATATCTCGAGAACTACGCATCTGATCAAAAAATATCATAGAACATAAAAAGTAGAAAACTTAATTCTCTACAAAAAAGGTCTCTCAACATTTTGCCATAGCTCGCTTCGTTTCCGAGATATATGCAGATTTATCTCAAGGGAAGGGGCCTGACGGACATATTTCGAGATATTTCTTCTTCTTGTTGTTCTTCTTCTGCACAGCTAAACTGGAAGTGGCATTTCCAGCTCGCAATAGTGCAGAGTTATCTGAAAGAAAGGGGCCACGGTGTTTCTGTATCTCTATTATGTTGGTGCGGCTTCGGAACTTTTAAATATCTTGATATATCTCGAGAACTACGCTTCTGATCAAAAAATATCATAGAACATAAATTATAGGAAACATAATTCTCTACAAAAAAGGTCTCTTAAGATTTTGCCATAGCTCGTTTCGTTTCCGCGATATTTGCAGATATATCTCAAGGGAAGGGGCCTGACGGACATATTTCGAGATATTTCTTCTTCTTGTTGTTCTTCTTCTGCACAGCTAAACTGGAAGTGGCATTTCCAGCTCGCAATACTGCAGAGTTATCTCAAAGAAAGGGGCCACGGTGTTTCTGTATCTCTATTATGTTGGTGCGGCTTCGGAACTTTTAAATATCTTGATATATCTCGAGAACAACGCATCTGATCAAATAATATCATAGAACATAAAAAGTAGGAAACTTAATTCTCTACAAGTAAGGTCTCTTAACATTTTGCCATAGCTCGCTTCGTTTCCGAGATATTTGCAGATTTATCTCAAGGGAAGGGTCCTGACGGACATATTTCGGGATATTTCTTCTTCTTGTTGTTCTTCTTCTGCACAGCTAAACTGGAAGTGGCATTTCCAGCTGGCAATAGTGCAGAGTTATCTCAAAGAAAGAGGCCACTGTGTTTCTGTATCTCTATTATGTTGGTGCGGCTTCGGAACTTTTAAATATCTTGATATATCTCGAGAACTACGCTTCTGATCAAAAAATATCATAGAACATAAAAAGTAGGAAACTTAATTCTCTACAAAAAAGGTCTCTTAACATTTTGCCATAGCTCGCTTCGTTTCCGAGATATTTGCAGATTTATCTCAAGGGAAGAGGACTGACGGACATATTTCGAGATATTTCTTCTTCTTGTTGTTCTTCTTCTGCACAGCTAAGCTGGAAGTGGCATTTGCAGCTCGCAATAGTGCAGAGTTATCTCAAAGAAAGAGGCCACGGTGTTTCTGTACCTCTATTATGTTGGTGCAGCTTCGGAACTTTTAAATATCTTGATCTATCTCGAGAACTACGCATCTGATCAAAAAATATCATAGAACATAAAAAGTAGGAAACATAATTCTCTACAAAAAAGGTCTCTTAAGATTTTGCCATAGCTCGTTTCGTTTCCGAGATATTTGCAGATATATCTCAAGGGAAGGGGCCTGACGGACATATTTCGAGATATTTCTTCTTCTTGTTGTTCTTCTTCTGCACAGCTAAACTGGAAGTGGCATTTCCAGCTCGCAATAGTGCAGAGTTATCTCAAAGAATGGGGCCACGGTGTTTCTGTATCTCTATTATGTTGGTGCGGCTTCGGAACTTTTAAATATCTTGATATATCTCGAGAACTACGCATCTGATCAAAAAATATCATAGAACATAAAAAGTAGGAAACTTAATTCTCTACAAAAAAGGTCTCTTAACATTTTGCCATAGCTCGCTTCGTTTTCGAGATATTTGCAGATTTATCTCAAGGGAAGAGGACTGACGGACATATTTCGAGATATTTCTTCTTCTTGTTGTTCTTCTTCTGCACAGCTAAGCTGGAAGTGGCATTTGCAGCTCGCAATAGTGCAGAGTTATCTGAAAGAAAGGGGCCACGGTGTTTCTGTATCTCTATTATGTTGGTGCGGCTTCGGAACTGTTAAATATCTTGATATATCTCGAGAACTACGCTTCTGATCAAAAAATATCATAGAACATAAATTGTAGGAAACATAATTCTCTACAAAAAAGGTCTCTTAAGATTTTGCCATAGCTCGTTTCGTTTCCGAGATATTTGCAGATATATCTCAAGGGAAGGGGCCTGACGGACATATTTCGAGATATTTCTTCTTCTTGTTGTTCTTCTTCTGCACAGCTAAACTGGAAGTGGCATTTCCAGCTCGCAATAGTGCAGAGTTATCTCAAAGAATGGGGCCACGGTGTTTCTGTATCTCTATTATGTTGGTGCGGCTTCGGAACTTTTAAATATCTTGATATATCTCGAGAACTACGGATCTGATCAAAAAATATCATAGAACATAAAAAGTAGGAAACTTAATTCTCTACAAAAAAGGTCTCTCAACATTTTGCCATAGCTCGCTTCGTTTTCGAGATATTTGCAGATTTATCTCAAGGGAAGAGGACTGACGGACATATTTCGAGATATTTCTTCTTCTTGTTGTTCTTCTTCTGCACAGCTAAGCTGGAAGTGGCATTTGCAGCTCGCAATAGTGCAGAGTTATCTCAAAGAAAGAGGCCACGGTGTTTCTGTACCTCTATTATGTTGGTGCAGCTTCGGAACTTTTAAATATCTTGATCTATCTCGAGAACTACGCATCTGATCAAAAAATATCATAGAACATAAAAAGTAGGAAACATAATTCTCTACAAAATAGGTCTCTTAAGATTTTGCCATAGCTCGTTTCGTTTCCGAGATATTTGCAGATATATCTCAAGGGAAGGGGCCTGACGGACATATTTCGAGATATTTCTTCTTCTTGTTGTTCTTCTTCTGCACAGCTAAACTGGAAGTGGCATTTCCAGCTCGCAATAGTGCAGAGTTATCTCAAAGAAAGGGGCCACGGTGTTTCTGTATCTCTATTATGTTGGTGCGGCTTCGGAACTTTTAAATATCTTGATATATCTCGAGAACTACGCATCTGATCAAAAAATATCATAGAACATAAAAAGTAGGAAACATAATTCTCTACAAAAAAGGTCTCTTAAGATTTTGCCATAGCTCGTTTCGTTTCCGAGATATTTGCAGATATATCTCAAGGGAAGGGGCCTGACGGACATATTTCGAGATATTTCTTCTTCTTGTTGTTCTTCTTCTGCACAGCTAAACTGGAAGTGGCATTTCCAGCTCGCAATAGTGCAGAGGTATCTCAAAGAATGGGGCCACGGTGTTTCTGTATCTCTATTATGTTGGTGCGGCTTCGGAACTTTTAAATATCTTGATATATCTCGAGAACTACGCATCTGATCGAAAAATATCATAGAACATAAAAAGAAGGAACCTTAATTCTCTACAAAAAAGGTCTCTTAAGATTTTGCCATAGCTCGTTTCGTTTCCGAGATATTTGCAGATATATCTCAAGGGAAGGGGCCTGACGGACATATTTCGAGATATTTCTTCTTCTTGCTGTTCTTCTTCTGCACAGCTAAACTGGAAGTGGCATTTCCAGCTCGCAATAGTGCAGAGGTATCTCAAAGAATGGGGCCACGGTGTTTCTGTATCTCTATTATGTTGGTGCGGCTTCGGAACTTTTAAATATCTTGATATATCTCGAGAACTACGCATCTGATCAAAAAATATCATAGAACATAAAAAGTAGGAAACTTAATTCTCTACAAAAAAGGTCTCTTAACATTTTGCCATAGCTCGCTTCGTTTCCGAGATATTTGCAGATTTATCTCAAGGGAAGAGGACTGACGGACATATTTCGAGATATTTCTTCTTCTTGTTGTTCTTCTTCTGCACAGCTAAGCTGGAAGTGGCATTTGCAGCTCGCAATAGTGCAGAGTTATCTCAAAGAAAGAGGCCACGGTGTTTCTGTACCTCTATTATGTTGGTGCAGCTTCGGAACTTTTAAATATCTTGATCTATCTCGAGAACTACGCATCTGATCAAAAAATATCATAGAACATAAAAAGTAGGAAACATAATTCTCTACAAAAAAGGTCTCTTAAGATTTTGCCATAGCTCGTTTCGTTTCCGAGATATTTGCAGATATATCTCAAGGGAAGGGGCCTGACGGACATATTTCGAGATATTTCTTCTTCTTGTTGTTCTTTTCTGCACAGCTAAGCTGGAAGTGGCATTTGCAGGTCGCAATAGTGCAGAGTTATCTCAAAGAATGGGGCCACGGTGTTTCTGTATCTCTATTATGTTGGTGCGGCTTCGGAACTTTTAAATATCTCGATATATCTCGAAAACTACGCTTCTGATCAAAAAATATCATAGAACATAAAAAGGAGGAAACTTAATTCCCTACAAAAAAGGTCTCTTAACATTTTGCCATAGCTTGCTTCGTTTCCGAGATATTTGCACATATATCTCAAGGGAAGGGGCCTAACGGACATATTTCGAGATATTTCTTCTTCTTGTTGTTCTTCTTCTGCACAGCTAAGCTGGAAGTGGCATTTGCGGCTCGCACTAGTGCAGAGTTATCTCAAAGAAAGGGGCCACGGTGTTTCTGTATCTCTATTATGTTGGTGCAGCTTCGCAACTTTTAAATATCTTGATATATCTCGAGAACTACGCATCTGATCAAAAAATATCATAGAACATAAAAAGTAGGAAACATAATTCTCTACAAAAAAGGTCTCTTAAGATTTTGCCATAGCTCGTTTCGTTTCCGAGATATTTGCAGATATATCTCAAGGGAAGGGGCCTGACGGACATATTTCGAGATATTTCTTCTTCTTGTTGTTCTTCTTCTGCACAGCTAAACTGGAAGTGGCATTTCCAGCTCGCAATAGTGCAGAGTTATCTCAAAGAAAGGGGCCACGGTGTTTCTGTATCTCTATTATGTTGGTGCGGCTTCGGAACTTTTAAATATCTTGATATATCTCGAGAACTACGCATCTGATCAAAAAATATCATAGAGCGTAAAAAGTAGGAAACATAATTCTCTACAAAAAAGGTCTCTTAAGATTTTGCCATAGCTCGTTTCGTTTCCGAGATATTTGCAGATATATCTCAAGGGAAGGGGCCTGACGGACATATTTCGAGATATTTCTTCTTCTTGTTGTTCTTCTTCTGCACAGCTAAACTGGAAGTGGCATTTCCAGCTCGCAATAGTGCAGAGGTATCTCAAAGAATGGGGCCACGGTGTTTCTGTATCTCTATTATGTTGGTGCGGCTTCGGAACTTTTAAATATCTTGATATATCTCGAGAACTACGCATCTGATCGAAAAATATCATAGAACATAAAAAGAAGGAACCTTAATTCTCTACAAAAAAGGTCTCTTAAGATTTTGCCATAGCTCGTTTCGTTTCCGAGATATTTGCAGATATATCTCAAGGGAAGGGGCCTGACGGACATATTTCGAGATATTTCTTCTTCTTGCTGTTCTTCTTCTGCACAGCTAAACTGGAAGTGGCATTTCCAGCTCGCAATAGTGCAGAGGTATCTCAAAGAATGGGGCCACGGTGTTTCTGTATCTCTATTATGTTGGTGCGGCTTCGGAACTTTTAAATATCTTGATATATCTCGAGAACTACGCATCTGATCAAAAAATATCATAGAACATAAAAAGTAGGAAACTTAATTCTCTACAAAAAAGGTCTCTTAACATTTTGCCATAGCTCGCTTCGTTTCCGAGATATTTGCAGATTTATCTCAAGGGAAGAGGACTGACGGACATATTTCGAGATATTTCTTCTTCTTGTTGTTCTTCTTCTGCACAGCTAAGCTGGAAGTGGCATTTGCAGCTCGCAATAGTGCAGAGTTATCTCAAAGAAAGAGGCCACGGTGTTTCTGTACCTCTATTATGTTGGTGCAGCTTCGGAACTTTTAAATATCTTGATCTATCTCGAGAACTACGCATCTGATCAAAAAATATCATAGAACATAAAAAGTAGGAAACATAATTCTCTACAAAAAAGGTCTCTTAAGAGTTTGCCATAGCTCGTTTCGTTTCCGAGATATTTGCAGATATATCTCAAGGGAAGGGGCCTGACGGACATATTTCGAGATATTTCTTCTTCTTGTTGTTCTTTTCTGCACAGCTAAGCTGGAAGTGGCATTTGCAGGTCGCAATAGTGCAGAGTTATCTCAAAGAATGGGGCCACGGTGTTTCTGTATCTCTATTATGTTGGTGCGGCTTCGGAACTTTTAAATATCTCGATATATCTCGAAAACTACGCTTCTGATCAAAAAATATCATAGAACATAAAAAGGAGGAAACTTAATTCCCTACAAAAAAGGTCTCTTAACATTTTGCCATAGCTTGCTTCGTTTCCGAGATATTTGCACATATATCTCAAGGGAAGGGGCCTAACGGACATATTTCGAGATATTTCTTCTTCTTGTTGTTCTTCTTCTGCACAGCTAAGCTGGAAGTGGCATTTGCGGCTCGCACTAGTGCAGAGTTATCTCAAAGAAAGGGGCCACGGTGTTTCTGTATCTCTATTATGTTGGTGCAGCTTCGCAACTTTTAAATATCTTGATATATCTCGAGAACTACGCATCTGATCAAAAAATATCATAGAACATAAATTGTAGGAAACATAATTCTCTACAAAAAAGGTCTCTTAAGATTTTGCCATAGCTCGTTTCGTTTCCGAGATATTTGCAGATATATCTCAAGGGAAGGGGCCTGACGGACATATTTCGAGATATTTCTTCTTCTTGTTGTTCTTCTTCTGCACAGCTAAGCTGGAAGTGGCATTTGCAGCTCGCAATAGTGCAGAGTTATCTCAAAGAAAGGGGCCACGGTGTTTCTGTATCTCTATTATGTTGGTGCGGCTTCGGAACTTTTAAATATCTTGATATATGTCGAGAACTACGCATCTGATCAAAAAATATCACAGAACATAAAAAGTAGGAAACTTAATTCTCTACAAAAAAGGTCCCTTAACATTTTGCCATAGCTCGCTTCGTTTCCGAGATATTTGCAGATCTATCTCAAGGGAAGGGGCCTGGCGGACATATTTCGAGATATTTCTTCTTCTTGTCGTTCTTCTTCTGCACAGCTAAACTGGAAGTGGCATTTCCAGCTCGCAATAGTGCAGAGTTATCTCAAAGAAACGGGCCACGGTGTTTCTGTATCTCTATTATGTTGGTGCGGCTTCGGAACTTTTAAATATCTTGATATATCTCGAGAACTACGCATCTGATCAAAAAATATCATACAACATAAAAAGTAGGAAACTTAATTCTCTACAAAAAAGGTCTCTTAACATTTTGCCATAGCTCGCTTCGTTTCCGAGATATTTGCAGATTTATCTCAAGGGAAGAGGACTGACGGACATATTTCGAGATATTTCTTCTTCTTGTTGTTCTTCTTCTGCACAGCTAAGCTGGAAGTGGCATTTGCAGCTCGCAATAGTGCAGAGTTATCTCAAAGAAAGAGGCCACGGTGTTTCTGTACCTCTATTATGTTGGTGCAGCTTCGGAACTTTTAAATATCTTGATCTATCTCGAGAACTACGCATCTGATCAAAAAATATCATAGAACATAAATAGTAGGAAACATAATTCTCTACAAAAAAGGTCTCTTAAGATTTTGCCATAGCTCGTTTCGTTTCCGAGATATTTGCAGATATATCTCAAGGGAAGGGGCCTGACGGACATATTTCGAGATATTTCTTCTTCTTGTTGTTCTTCTTCTGCACAGCTAAGCTGGAAGTGGCATTTGCAGCTCGCAATAGTGCAGAGTTATCTCAAAGAAAGAGGCCACGGTGTTTCTGTACCTCTATTATGTTGGTGCAGCTTCGGAACTTTTAAATATCTTGATCTATCTCGAGAACTACGCATCTGATCAAAAAATATCGTAGAACATAAAAAGTAGGAAACATAATTCTCTACAAAAAAGGTCTGTTAAGATTTTGCCATAGCTCGCTTCGTTTCCGAGATATTTGCAGATTTATCTCAAGGGAAGGGGCCTGACGGACATATTTCGAGATATTTCTTCTTCTTGTTGTTCTTCTTCTGCACAGCTAAACTGGAAGTGGCATTTCCAGCTCGCAATAGTGCAGAGTTATCTGAAAGAAAGGGGCCACGGTGTTTCTGTATCTCTATTATGTTGGTGCGGCTTCGGAACTTTTAAATATCTTGATATATCTCGAGAACTACGCTTCTGATCAAAAAATATCATAGAACATAAATTGTAGGAAACATAATTCTCTACAAAAAAGCTCTCTTAAGATTTTGCCATAGCTCGTTTCGTTTCCGAGATATTTGCAGATATATCTCAAGGGAAGTGGCCTGACGGACATATTTCGAGATATTTCTTCTTCTTGTTGTTCTTCTTCTGCACAGCTAAACTGGAAGTGGCATTTCCAGCTCGCAATAGTGCAGAGTTATCTCAAAGAATGGGGCCACGGTGTTTCTGTATCTCTATTATGTTGGTGCGGCTTCGGAACTTTTAAATATCTTGATATATCTCGAGAACTACGCATCTGATCAAAAAATATCATAGAACATAAAAAGTAGGTAACTTAATTCTCTACAAAAAAGGTCTCTTAACACTTTGCCATAGCTCGCTTCGTTTCCGAGATATTTGCAGATCTATCTCAAGGGAAGGGGCCTGGCGGACATATTTCGAGATATTTCTTCTTCTTGTCGTTCTTCTTCTGCACAGCTAAACTGGAAGTGGCATTTCCAGCTCGCAATAGTGCAGAGTTATCTCAAAGAAACGGGCCACGGTGTTTCTGTATCTCTATTATGTTGGTGCGGCTTCGGAACTTTTAAATATCTTGATATATCTCGAGAACTACGCATCTGATCAAAAAATATCATACAACATAAAAAGTAGGAAACTTAATTCTCTACAAAAAAGGTCTCTTAACATTTTGCCATAGCTCGCTTCGTTTCCGAGATATTTGCAGATTTATCTCAAGGGAAGAGGACTGACGGACATATTTCGAGATATTTCTTCTTCTTGTTGTTCTTCTTCTGCACAGCTAAGCTGGAAGTGGCATTTGCAGCACGCAATAGTGCAGAGTTATCTCAAAGAAAGAGGCCACGGTGTTTCTGTACCTCTATTATGTTGGTGCAGCTTCGGAACTTTTAAATATCTTGATCTATCTCGAGAACTACGCATCTGATCAAAAAATATCATAGAACATAAATAGTAGGAAACATAATTCTCTACAAAAAAGGTCTCTTAAGATTTTGCCATAGCTCGTTTCGTTTCCGAGATATTTGCAGATATATCTCAAGGGAAGGGGCCTGACGGACATATTTCGAGATATTTCTTCTTCTTGTTGTTCTTCTTCTGCACAGCTACGCTGGAAGTGGCATGTGCAGCTCGCAATAGTGCAGAGTTATCTCAAAGAAAGAGGCCACGGTGTTTCTGTACCTCTATTATGTTGGTGCAGCTTCGGAACTTTTAAATATCTTGATCTATCTCGAGAACTACGCATCTGATCAAAAAATATCGTAGAACATAAAAAGTAGGAAACATAATTCTCTACAAAAAAGGTCTGTTAAGATTTTGCCATAGCTCGCTTCGTTTCCGAGATATTTGCAGATTTATCTCAAGGGAAGGGGCCTGACGGACATATTTCGAGATATTTCTTCTTCTTGTTGTTCTTCTTCTGCACAGCTAAACTGGAAGTGGCATTTCCAGCTCGCAATAGTGCAGAGTTATCTGAAAGAAAGGGGCCACGGTGTTTCTGTATCTCTATTATGTTGGTGCGGCTTCGGAACTTTTAAATATCTTGATATATCTCGAGAACTACGCTTCTGATCAAAAAATATCATAGAACATAAATTGTAGGAAACATAATTCTCTACAAAAAAGCTCTCTTAAGATTTTGCCATAGCTCGTTTCGTTTCCGAGATATTTGCAGATATATCTCAAGGGAAGGGGCCTGACGGACATATTTCGAGATATTTCTTCTTCTTGTTGTTCTTCTTCTGCACAGCTAAACTGGAAGTGGCATTTCCAGCTCGCAATAGTGCAGAGTTATCTCAAAGAATGGGGCCACGGTGTTTCTGTATCTCTATTATGTTGGTGCGGCTTCGGAACTTTTAAATATCTTGATATATCTCGAGAACTACGCATCTGATCAAAAAATATCATAGAACATAAAAAGTAGGTAACTTAATTCTCTACAAAAAAGGTCTCTTAACACTTTGCCATAGCTCGCTTCGTTTCCGAGATATTTGCAGATTTATCTCAAGGGAAGGGGCCTGACGGACATATTTCGAGATATTTCTTCTTCTTGTTGCTCTTCTTCTGCACAGCTAAGCTGGAAGTGGCATTTGCAGCTCGCAATAGTGCAGAGTTACCTCAAAGAAAGGGGCCACGGTGTTTCTGTATCTCTATTATGTTGGTGCCGCTTCGGAACTTTTAAATATCTGGATATATCTCGAGAACTACGCATCTGATCAAAAAATATCATAGAACATAAATTGTAGGAAACATAATTCTCTACAAAAAAGGTCTCTTAAGATTTTGCCATAGCTCGTTTCGTTTCCGAGATATTTGCAGATATATCTCAAGGGAAGGGGCCTGACGGACATATTTCGAGATATTTCTTCTTCTTGTTGTTCTTCTTCTGCACAGCTAAGCTGGAAGTGGCATTTGCAGCTCGCAATAGTGCAGAGTTATCTCAAAGAAAGGGGCCACGGTGTTTCTGTATCTCTATTATGTTGGTGCGGCTTCGGAACTTTTAAATATCTTGATATATGTCGAGAACTACGCATCTGATCAAAAAATATCACAGAACATAAAAAGTAGGAAACTTAATTCTCTACAAAAAAGGTCCCTTAACATTTTGCCATAGCTCGCTTCGTTTCCGAGATATTTGCAGATCTATCTCAAGGGAAGGGGCCTGGCGGACATATTTCGAGATATTTCTTCTTCTTGTCGTTCTTCTTCTGCACAGCTAAACTGGAAGTGGCATTTCCAGCTCGCAATAGTGCAGAGTTATCTCAAAGAAACGGGCCACGGTGTTTCTGTATCTCTATTATGTTGGTGCGGCTTCGGAACTTTTAAATATCTTGATATATCTCGAGAACTACGCATCTGATCAAAAAATATCATACAACATAAAAAGTAGGAAACTTAATTCTCTACAAAAAAGGTCTCTTAACATTTTGCCATAGCTCGCTTCGTTTCCGAGATATTTGCAGATTTATCTCAAGGGAAGAGGACTGACGGACATATTTCGAGATATTTCTTCTTCTTGTTGTTCTTCTTCTGCACAGCTAAGCTGGAAGTGGCATTTGCAGCTCGCAATAGTGCAGAGTTATCTCAAAGAAAGAGGCCACGGTGTTTCTGTACCTCTATTATGTTGGTGCAGCTTCGGAACTTTTAAATATCTTGATCTATCTCGAGAACTACGCATCTGATCAAAAAATATCATAGAACATAAATAGTAGGAAACATAATTCTCTACAAAAAAGGTCTCTTAAGATTTTGCCATAGCTCGTTTCGTTTCCGAGATATTTGCAGATATATCTCAAGGGAAGGGGCCTGACGGACATATTTCGAGATATTTCTTCTTCTTGTTGTTCTTCTTCTGCACAGCTAAGCTGGAAGTGGCATTTGCAGCTCGCAATAGTGCAGAGTTATCTCAAAGAAAGAGGCCACGGTGTTTCTGTACCTCTATTATGTTGGTGCAGCTTCGGAACTTTTAAATATCTTGATCTATCTCGAGAACTACGCATCTGATCAAAAAATATCGTAGAACATAAAAAGTAGGAAACATAATTCTCTACAAAAAAGGTCTGTTAAGATTTTGCCATAGCTCGCTTCGTTTCCGAGATATTTGCAGATTTATCTCAAGGGAAGGGGCCTGACGGACATATTTCGAGATATTTCTTCTTCTTGTTGTTCTTCTTCTGCACAGCTAAACTGGAAGTGGCATTTCCAGCTCGCAATAGTGCAGAGTTATCTGAAAGAAAGGGGCCACGGTGTTTCTGTATCTCTATTATGTTGGTGCGGCTTCGGAACTTTTAAATATCTTGATATATCTCGAGAACTACGCTTCTGATCAAAAAATATCATAGAACATAAATTGTAGGAAACATAATTCTCTACAAAAAAGCTCTCTTAAGATTTTGCCATAGCTCGTTTCGTTTCCGAGATATTTGCAGATATATCTCAAGGGAAGGGGCCTGACGGACATATTTCGAGATATTTCTTCTTCTTGTTGTTCTTCTTCTGCACAGCTAAACTGGAAGTGGCATTTCCAGCTCGCAATAGTGCAGAGTTATCTCAAAGAATGGGGCCACGGTGTTTCTGTATCTCTATTATGTTGGTGCGGCTTCGGAACTTTTAAATATCTTGATATATCTCGAGAACTACGCATCTGATCAAAAAATATCATAGAACATAAAAAGTAGGTAACTTAATTCTCTACAAAAAAGGTCTCTTAACACTTTGCCATAGCTCGCTTCGTTTCCGAGATATTTGCAGATTTATCTCAAGGGAAGGGGCCTGACGGACATATTTCGAGATATTTCTTCTTCTTGTTGCTCTTCTTCTGCACAGCTAAGCTGGAAGTGGCATTTGCAGCTCGCAATAGTGCAGAGTTACCTCAAAGAAAGGGGCCACGGTGTTTCTGTATCTCTATTATGTTGGTGCCGCTTCGGAACTTTTAAATATCTGGATATATCTCGAGAACTACGCATCTGATCAAAAAATATCATAGAACATAAATTGTAGGAAACATAATTCTCTACAAAAAAGGTCTCTTAAGATTTTGCCATAGCTCGTTTCGTTTCCGAGATATTTGCAGATATATCTCAAGGGAAGGGGCCTGACGGACATATTTCGAGATATTTCTTCTTCTTGTTGTTCTTCTTCTGCACAGCTAAGCTGGAAGTGGCATTTGCAGCTCGCAATAGTGCAGAGTTATCTCAAAGAAAGGGGCCACGGTGTTTCTGTATCTCTATTATGTTGGTGCGGCTTCGGAACTTTTAAATATCTTGATATATGTCGAGAACTACGCATCTGATCAAAAAATATCACAGAACATAAAAAGTAGGAAACTTAATTCTCTACAAAAAAGGTCCCTTAACATTTTGCCATAGCTCGCTTCGTTTCCGAGATATTTGCAGATCTATCTCAAGGGAAGGGGCCTGGCGGACATATTTCGAGATATTTCTTCTTCTTGTCGTTCTTCTTCTGCACAGCTAAACTGGAAGTGGCATTTCCAGCTCGCAATAGTGCAGAGTTATCTCAAAGAAACGGGCCACGGTGTTTCTGTATCTCTATTATGTTGGTGCGGCTTCGGAACTTTTAAATATCTTGATATATCTCGAGAACTACGCATCTGATCAAAAAATATCATAGAACATAAATAGTAGGAAACATAATTCTCTACAAAAAAGGTCTCTTAAGATTTTGCCATAGCTCGTTTCGTTTCCGAGATATTTGCAGATATATCTCAAGGGAAGGGGCCTGACGGACATATTTCGAGATATTTCTTCTTCTTGTTGTTCTTCTTCTGCACAGCTAAGCTGGAAGTGGCATTTGCAGCTCGCAATAGTGCAGAGTTATCTCAAAGAAAGAGGCCACGGTGTTTCTGTACCTCTATTATGTTGGTGCAGCTTCGGAACTTTTAAATATCTTGATCTATCTCGAGAACTACGCATCTGATCAAAAAATATCGTAGAACATAAAAAGTAGGAAACATAATTCTCTACAAAAAAGGTCTGTTAAGATTTTGCCATAGCTCGCTTCGTTTCCGAGATATTTGCAGATTTATCTCAAGGGAAGGGGCCTGACGGACATATTTCGAGATATTTCTTCTTCTTGTTGTTCTTCTTCTGCACAGCTAAACTGGAAGTGGCATTTCCAGCTCGCAATAGTGCAGAGTTATCTGAAAGAAAGGGGCCACGGTGTTTCTGTATCTCTATTATGTTGGTGCGGCTTCGGAACTTTTAAATATCTTGATATATCTCGAGAACTACGCTTCTGATCAAAAAATATCATAGAACATAAATTGTAGGAAACATAATTCTCTACAAAAAAGCTCTCTTAAGATTTTGCCATAGCTCGTTTCGTTTCCGAGATATTTGCAGATATATCTCAAGGGAAGGGGCCTGACGGACATATTTCGAGATATTTCTTCTTCTTGTTGTTCTTCTTCTGCACAGCTAAACTGGAAGTGGCATTTCCAGCTCGCAATAGTGCAGAGTTATCTCAAAGAATGGGGCCACGGTGTTTCTGTATCTCTATTATGTTGGTGCGGCTTCGGAACTTTTAAATATCTTGATATATCTCGAGAACTACGCATCTGATCAAAAAATATCATAGAACATAAAAAGTAGGCAACTTAATTCTCTACAAAAAAGGTCTCTTAACACTTTGCCATAGCTCGCTTCGTTTCCGAGATATTTGCAGATTTATCTCAAGGGAAGGGGCCTGACGGACATATTTCGAGATATTTCTTCTTCTTGTTGCTCTTCTTCTGCACAGCGAAGCTGGAAGTGGCATTTGCAGCTCGCAATAGTGCAGAGTTATCTCAAAGAAAGGGGCCACGGTGTTTCTGTATCTCTATTATGTTGGTGCGGCTTCGGAACTTTTAAATATCTTGATATATATCGAGAACTACGCATCTGATCAAAAAATATCATAGAAGATAAAAAGTAGGAAACATAATTCTCTACAAAAAAGGTCTCTTAAGATTTTGCCATAGCTCGTTTCGTTTCCGAGATATTTGCAGATATATCTCAAGGGAAGGGGCCTGACGGACATATTTCGAGATATTTCTTCTTCTTGTTGTTCTTCTTCTGCACAGCTAAACTGGAAGTGGCATTTCCAGCTCGCAATAGTGCAGAGTTATCTCAAAGAAAGGGGCCACGGTGTTTCTGTATCTCTATTATGTTGGTGCGGCTTCGGAACTTTTAAATATCTTGATATATCTCGAGAACTACGCATCTGATCAAAAAATATCATAGAACATAAAAAGTAGGAAACTTAATTCTCTACAAAAAAGGTCTCTTAACATTTTGCCATAGCTCGCTTCGTTTCCGAGATATTTGCAGATATATCTCAAGGGAAGGGGCCTGACGGACATATTTCGAGATATTTCTTCTTCTTGTTGTTCTTCTTCTGCACAGCTAAGCTGGAAGTGGCATTTGCAGCTCGCAATAGTGCAGAGTTATCTCAAAGAAAGAGGCCACGGTGTTTCTGTACCTCTATTATGTTGGTGCAGCTTCGGAACTTTTAAATATCTTGATCTATCTCGAGAACTACGCATCTGATCAAAAAATATCGTAGAACATAAAAAGTAGGAAACATAATTCTCTACAAAAAAGGTCTCTTAAGATTTTGCCATAGCTCGCTTCGTTTCCGAGATATTTGCAGATTTATCTCAAGGGAAGGGGCCTGACGGACATATTTCGAGATATTTCTTCTTCTTGTTGCTCTTCTTCTGCACAGCTAAGCTGGAAGTGGCATTTGCAGCTCGCAATAGTGCAGAGTTATCTCAAAGAAAGGGGCCACGGTGTTTCTGTATCTCTATTATGTTGGTGCAGCTTCGGAACTTTTAAATATCTTGATATATCTCGAGAACTACGCATCTGATCAAAAAATATCATAGAACATAAAAAGTAGGAAACATAATTCTCTACAAAAAAGGTCTCTTAAGATTTTGCCATAGCTCGTTTCGTTTCCGAGATATTTGCAGATATATCTCAAGGGAAGGGGCCTGACGGACATATTTCGAGATATTTCTTCTTCTTGTTGTTCTTCTTCTGCACAGCTAAACTGGAAGTGGCATTTCCAGCTCGCAATAGTGCAGAGTTATCTCAAAGAAAGGGGCCACGGTGTTTCTGTATCTCTATTATGTTGGTGCGGCTTCGGAACTTTTAAATATCTTGATATATCTCGAGAACTACGCATCTGATCAAAAAATATCATAGAACATAAAAAGTAGGAAACTTAATTCTCTACAAAAAAGGTCTCTTAACATTTTGCCATAGCTCGCTTCGTTTCCGAGATATTTGCAGATTTATCTCAAGGGAAGAGGACTGACGGACATATTTCGAGATATTTCTTCTTCTTGTTGTTCTTCTTCTGCACAGCTAAGCTGGAAGTGGCATTTGCAGCTCGCAATAGTGCAGAGTTATCTCAAAGAAAGAGGCCACGGTGTTTCTGTACCTCTATTATGTTGGTGCAGCTTCGGAACTTTTAAATATCTTGATCTATCTCGAGAACTACGCATCTGATCAAAAAATATCATAGAACATAAAAAGTAGGAAACATAATTCTCTACAAAAAAGGTCTCTTAAGATTTTGCCATAGCTCGTTTCGTTTCCGAGATATTTGCAGATATATCTCAAGGGAAGGGGCCTGACGGACATATTTCGAGATATTTCTTCTTCTTGTTGCTCTTCTTCTGCACAGCGAAGCTGGAAGTGGCATTTGCAGCTCGCAATAGTGCAGAGTTATCTCAAAGAAAGGGGCCACGGTGTTTCTGTATCTCTATTATGTTGGTGCAGCTTCGGAACTTTTAAATATCTTGATATATCTCGAGAACTACGCATCTGATCAAAAAATATCATAGAACATAAAAAGTAGGAAACATAATTCTCTACAAAAAAGGTCTCTTAAGATTTTGCCATAGCTCGTTTCGTTTCCGAGATATTTGCAGATATATCTCAAGGGAAGGGGCCTGACGGACATATTTCGAGATATTTCTTCTTCTTGTTGTTCTTCTTCTGCACAGCTAAACTGGAAGTGGCATTTCCAGCTCGCAATAGTGCAGAGTTATCTCAAAGAAAGGGGCCACGGTGTTTCTGTATCTCTATTATGTTGGTGCGGCTTCGGAACTTTTAAATATCTTGATATATCTCGAGAACTACGCATCTGATCAAAAAATATCATAGAACATAAAAAGTAGGAAACTTAATTCTCTACAAAAAAGGTCTCTTAACATTTTGCCATAGCTCGCTTCGTTTCCGAGATATTTGCAGATTTATCTCAAGGGAAGAGGACTGACGGACATATTTCGAGATATTTCTTCTTCTTGTTGTTCTTCTTCTGCACAGCTAAGCTGGAAGTGGCATTTGCAGCTCGCAATAGTGCAGAGTTATCTCAAAGAAAGAGGCCACGGTGTTTCTGTACCTCTATTATGTTGGTGCAGCTTCGGAACTTTTAAATATCTTGATCTATCTCGAGAACTACGCATCTGATCAAAAAATATCATAGAACATAAAAAGTAGGAAACATAATTCTCTACAAAAAAGGTCTCTTAAGATTTTGCCATAGCTCGTTTCGTTTCCGAGATATTTGCAGATATATCTCAAGGGAAGGGGCCTGACGGACATATTTCGAGATATTTCTTCTTCTTGTTGTTCTTCTTCTGCACAGCTAAACTGGAAGTGGCATTTCCAGCTCGCAATAGTGCAGAGGTATCTCAAAGAATGGGGCCACGGTGTTTCTGTATCTCTATTATGTTGGTGCGGCTTCGGAACTTTTAAATATCTTGATATATCTCGAGAACTACGCATCTGATCGAAAAATATCATAGAACATAAAAAGAAGGAAACTTAATTCTCTACAAAAAAGGTCTCTTAACATTTTGCCATAGCTCGCTTCGTTTCCGAGATATTTGCAGATTTATCTCAAGGGAAGGGGCCTGACGGACATATTTCGAGATATTTCTTCTTCTTGTTGTTCTTCTTCTGCACAGCTAAGCTGGAAGTGGCATTTGCAGCTCGCAATAGTGCAGAGTTATCTCAAAGAAAGAGGCCACGGTGTTTCTGTACCTCTATTATGTTGGTGCAGCTTCGGAACTTTTAAATATCTTGATCTATCTCGAGAACTACGCATCTGATCAAAAAATATCGTAGAACATAAAAAGTAGGAAACATAATTCTCTACAAAAAAGGTCTGTTAAGATTTTGCCATAGCTCGCTTCGTTTCCGAGATATTTGCAGATTTATCTCAAGGGAAGGGGCCTGACGGACATATTTCGAGATATTTCTTCTTCTTGTTGTTCTTCTTCTGCACAGCTAAACTGGAAGTGGCATTTCCAGCTCGCAATAGTGCAGAGTTATCTGAAAGAAAGGGGCCACGGTGTTTCTGTATCTCTATTATGTTGGTGCGGCTTCGGAACTTTTAAATATCTTGATATATCTCGAGAACTACGCTTCTGATCAAAAAATATCATAGAACATAAATTGTAGGAAACATAATTCTCTACAAAAAAGCTCTCTTAAGATTTTGCCATAGCTCGTTTCGTTTCCGAGATATTTGCAGATATATCTCAAGGGAAGGGGCCTGACGGACATATTTCGAGATATTTCTTCTTCTTGTTGTTCTTCTTCTGCACAGCTAAACTGGAAGTGGCATTTCCAGCTCGCAATAGTGCAGAGTTATCTCAAAGAATGGGGCCACGGTGTTTCTGTATCTCTATTATGTTGGTGCGGCTTCGGAACTTTTAAATATCTTGATATATCTCGAGAACTACGCATCTGATCAAAAAATATCATAGAACATAAAAAGTAGGTAACTTAATTCTCTACAAAAAAGGTCTCTTAACACTTTGCCATAGCTCGCTTCGTTTCCGAGATATTTGCAGATTTATCTCAAGGGAAGGGGCCTGACGGACATATTTCGAGATATTTCTTCTTCTTGTTGCTCTTCTTCTGCACAGCGAAGCTGGAAGTGGCATTTGCAGCTCGCAATAGTGCAGAGTTATCTCAAAGAAAGGGGCCACGGTGTTTCTGTATCTCTATTATGTTGGTGCGGCTTCGGAACTTTTAAATATCTTGATATATATCGAGAACTACGCATCTGATCAAAAAATATCATAGAAGATAAAAAGTAGGAAACATAATTCTCTACAAAAAAGGTCTCTTAAGATTTTGCCATAGCTCGTTTCGTTTCCGAGATATTTGCAGATATATCTCAAGGGAAGGGGCCTGACGGACATATTTCGAGATATTTCTTCTTCTTGTTGTTCTTCTTCTGCACAGCTAAACTGGAAGTGGCATTTCCAGCTCGCAATAGTGCAGAGTTATCTCAAAGAAAGGGGCCACGGTGTTTCTGTATCTCTATTATGTTGGTGCGGCTTCGGAACTTTTAAATATCTCGATATATCTCGAAAACTACGCTTCTGATCAAAAAATATCATAGAACATAAATTGTAGGAAACATAATTCTCTACAAAAAAGGTCTCTTAACGTTTTGCCATAGCTCGCTTCGTTTCCGAGATATTTGCAGATTTATCTCAAGGGAAGGGTCCTAACGGACATATTTCGAGATATTTCTTCTTCTTGTTGTTCTTCTTCTGCACAGCTAAACTGGAAGTGGCATTTCCAGCTCGCAATAGTGCAGAGTTATCCCGAAGAAAGGGGCCACGGTGTTTCTGAATCTGTATTATGTTGGTGCGGCTTCGGAACTTTTAAATATCTCGATATATCTCGAAAACTGCGCTTCTGATCAAAAAATATCATAGAACATAAATTGTAGGAAACATAATCCTCTACAAAAAAGGTCTCTCAACATTTTGCCATAGCTCGCTTCGTTTCCGAGATATTTGCAGATTTATCTCAAGGGAAGGGTCCTGACGGACATATTTCGGGATATTTCTTCTTCTTGTTGTTCTTCTTCTGCACAGCTAAACTGGAAGTGGCATTTCCAGCTCGCAATAGTGCAGAGTTATCTCAAAGAAAGGGGCCACTGTGTTTCTGTATCTCTATTATGTTGGTGCGGCTTCGGAACTTTTAAATATCTTGATATATGTCGAGAACTACGCATCTGATCAAAAAATATCACAGAACATAAAAAGTAGGAAACTTAATTCTCTACAAAAAAGGTCCCTTAACATTTTGCCATAGCTCGCTTCGTTTCCGAGATATTTGCAGATCTATCTCAAGGGAAGGGGCCTGGCGGACATATTTCGAGATATTTCTTCTTCTTGTCGTTCTTCTTCTGCACAGCTAAACTGGAAGTGGCATTTGCAGCTCGCAATAGTGCAGAGTTATCTCAAAGAAAGAGGCCACGGTGTTTCTGTACCTCTATTATGTTGGTGCAGCTTCGGAACTTTTAAATATCTTGATCTATCTCGAGAACTACGCATCTGATCAAAAAATATCATAGAACATAAAAAGTAGGAAACATAATTCTCTACAAAAAAGGTCTCTTAAGATTTTGCCATAGCTCGTTTCGTTTCCGAGATATTTGCAGATATATCTCAAGGGAAGGGGCCTGACGGACATATTTCGAGATATTTCTTCTTCTTGTTGTTCTTCTTCTGCACAGCTA
Source organism: Osmia lignaria lignaria (assembly GCF_051020975.1). NCBI lineage: Eukaryota > Metazoa > Arthropoda > Insecta > Hymenoptera > Megachilidae > Osmia > Osmia lignaria. The sequence goes on from NW_027478161.1 coordinate 5,993,832, forward strand.
AGCTGGAAGTGGCATTTGCAGCTCGCAATAGTGCAGAGTTACCTCAAAGAAAGGGGCCACGGTGTTTCTGTATCTCTATTATGTTGGTGCCGCTTCGGAACTTTTAAATATCTGGATATATCTCGAGAACTACGCATCTGATCAAAAAATATCATAGAACATAAATTGTAGGATACATAATTCTCTACAAAAAAGGTCTCTTAAGATTTTGCCATAGCTCGTTTCGTTTCCGAGATATTTGCAGATATATCTCAAGGGAAGGGGCCTGACGGACATATTTCGAGATATTTCTTCTTCTTGTTGTTCTTCTTCTGCACAGCTAAACTGGAAGTGGCATTTCCAGCTCGCAATAGTGCAGAGGTATCTCAAAGAATGGGGCCACGGTGTTTCTGTATCTCTATTATGTTGGTGCCGCTTCGGAACTTTTAAATATCTGGATATATCTCGAGAACTACGCATCTGATCAAAAAATATCATAGAACATAAATTGTAGGAAACATAATTCTCTACAAAAAAGGTCTCTTAAGATTTTGCCATAGCTCGTTTCGTTTCCGAGATATTTGCAGATATATCTCAAGGGAAGAGGACTGACGGACATATTTCGAGATATTTCTTCTTCTTGTTGTTCTTCTTCTGCACAGCTAAGCTGGAAGTGGCATTTGCAGCTCGCAATAGTGCAGAGTTATCTCAAAGAAAGAGGCCACGGTGTTTCTGTACCTCTATTATGTTGGTGCAGCTTCGGAACTTTTAAATATCTTGATCTATCTCGAGAACTACGCATCTGATCAAAAAATATCATAGAACATAAAAAGTAGGAAACATAATTCTCTACAAAAAAGGTCTCTTAACACTTTGCCATAGCTCGCTTCGTTTCCGAGATATTTGCAGATTTATCTCAAGTTAAGGGGCCTGACGGACATATTTCGAGATATTTCTTCTTCTTGTTGCTCTTCTTCTGCACAGCGAAGCTGGAAGTGGTATTTGCAGCTCGCAATAGTGCAGAGTTATCTCAAAGAAAGGGGCCACGGTGTTTCTGTATCTCTATTATGTTGGTGCGGCTTCGGAACTTTTAAATATCTTGATATATCTCGAGAACTACGCATCTGATCAAAAAATATCATAGAAGATAAATAGTAGGAAACTTAATTCTCTACAAAAAAGGTCTCTCAACATTTTGCCATAGCTCGCTTCGTTTCCGAGATATTTGCACATATATCTCAAGGGAAGGGGCCTAACGGACTTATTCGAGATATTTCTTCTTCTTGTTGTTCTTCTTCTGCACAGCTAAGCTGGAAGTGGCATTTGCGGCTCGCACTAGTGCAGAGTTATCTCAAAGAAAGGGGCCACGGTGTTTCTGTATCTCTATTATGTTGGTGCAGCTTCGAACTTTTAAATATCTTGATATATCTCGAGAACTACGCATCTGATCAAAAAATATCATGGAACAGAAAAAGTAGAAAACTTAATTCTCTACAAAAAAGGTCTCTTAACATTTTGCCATAGCTCGCTTCGTTTCCGAGATATTTGCAGATTTATCTCAAGGGAAGGGGCCTGACGGACATATTTCGAGATATTTCTTCTTCTTGTTGTTCTTTTTCTGCACAGCTAAGCTGGAAGTGGCATTTGCAGCTCGCAATAGTGCAGAGTTATCTCAAAGAAAGAGGCCACAGTGTTTCTGTACCTCTATTATGCTGGTGCAGCTTCGGAACTTTTAAATATCTTGATATATCTCGAGAACTACGCATCTGATCAAAAAATATCATAGAACATAAAAAGTAGAAAACTTAATTCTCTACAAAAAAGGTCTCTCAACATTTTGCCATAGCTCGCTTCGTTTCCGAGATATATGCAGATTTATCTCAAGGGAAGGGGCCTGACGGACATATTTCGAGATATTTCTTCTTCTTGTTGTTCTTCTTCTGCACAGCTAAACTGGAAGTGGCATTTCCAGCTCGCAATAGTGCAGAGTTATCTGAAAGAAAGGGGCCACGGTGTTTCTGTATCTCTATTATGTTGGTGCGGCTTCGGAACTTTTAAATATCTTGATATATCTCGAGAACTACGCTTCTGATCAAAAAATATCATAGAACATAAATTGTAGGAAACATAATTGTCTACAAAAAAGGTCTCTTAAGATTTTGCCATAGCTCGTTTCGTTTCCGAGATATTTGCAGATATATCTCAAGGGAAGGGGCCTGACGGACATATTTCGAGATATTTCTTCTTGTTGTTGTTCTTCTTCTGCACAGCTAAGCTGGAAGTGGCATTTGCAGCTCGCAATAGTGCAGAGTTATCTCAAAGAAAGGGGCCACGGTGTTTCTGTATCTCTATTATGTTGGTGCGGCTTCGGAACTTTTAAATATCTTGATATATGTCGAGAACTACGCATCTGATCAAAAAATATCACAGAACATAAAAAGTAGGAAACTTAATTCTCTACAAAAAAGGTCCCTTAACATTTTGCCATAGCTCGCTTCATTTCCGAGATATTTGCAGATCTATCTCAAGGGAAGGGGCCTGGCGGACATATTTCGAGATATTTCTTCTTCTTGTCGTTCTTCTTCTGCACAGCTAAACTGGAAGTGGCATTTCCAGCTCGCAATAGTGCAGAGTTATCTCAAAGAAAGGGGCCACGGTGTTTCTGTATCTCTATTATGTTGGTGCGGCTTCGGAACTTTTAAATATCTTGATATATCTCGAGAACTACGCATCTGATCAAAAAATATCATAGAACATAAAAAGTAGGAAACTTAATTCTCTACAAAAAAGGTCTCTTAACATTTTGCCATAGCTCGCTTCGTTTCCGAGATATTTGCAGATTTATCTCAAGGGAAGGGGCCTGACGGACATATTTCGAGATATTTCTTCTTCTTGTTGTTCTTCTTCTGCACAGCTAAGCTGGAAGTGGCATTTGCAGCTCGCAATAGTGCAGAGTTACCTCAAAGAAAGGGGCCACGGTGTTTCTGTATCTCTATTATGTTGGTGCCGCTTCGGAACTTTTAAATATCTGGATATATCTCGAGAACTACGCATCTGATCAAAAAATATCATAGAACATAAATTGTAGGAAACATAATTGTCTACAAAAAAGGTCTCTTAAGATTTTGCCATAGCTCGTTTCGTTTCCGAGATATTTGCAGATTTATCTCAAGGGAAGGGGCCTGACGGACATATTTCGAGATATTTCTTCTTCTTGTTGTTCTTCTTCTGCACAGCTAAGCTGGAACTGGCATTTGCAGCTCGCAATAGTGCAGAGTTACCTCAAAGAAAGGGGCCACGGTGTTTCTGTATCTCTATTATGTTGGTGCCGCTTCGGAACTTTTAAATATCTGGATATATCTCGAGAACTACGCATCTGATCAAAAAATATCATAGAACATAAATTGTAGGAAACATAATTCTCTACAAAAAAGGTCTCTTAAGATTTTGCCATAGCTCGTTTCGTTTCCGAGATATTTGCAGATATATCTCAAGGGAAGGGGCCTGACGGACATATTTCGAGATATTTCTTCTTCTTGTTGTTCTTCTTCTGCACAGCTAAACTGGAAGTGGCATTTCCAGCTCGCAATAGTGCAGAGGTATCTCAAAGAATGGGGCCACGGTGTTTCTGTATCTCTACTATGTTGGTGCGGCTTCGGAACTTTTAAATATCTTGATATATCTCGAGAACTACGCATCTGATCGAAAAATATCATAGAACATAAAAAGAAGGAAACTTAATTCTCTACAAAAAAGGTCTCTTAACATTTTGCCATAGCTCGCTTCGTTTCCGAGATATTTGCAGATTTATCTCAAGGGAAGGGGCCTGACGGACATATTTCGAGATATTTCTTCTTCTTGTTGTTCTTCTTCTGCACAGCTAAGCTGGAAGTGGCATTTGCAGCTCGCAATAGTGCAGAGTTACCTCAAAGAAAGGGGCCACGGTGTTTCTGTATCTCTATTATGTTGGTGCCGCTTCGGAACTTTTAAATATCTGGATATATCTCGAGAACTACGCATCTGATCAAAAAATATCATAGAACATAAATTGTAGGAAACATAATTCTCTACAAAAAAGGTCTCTTAAGATTTTGCCATAGCTCGTTTCGTTTCCGAGATATTTGCAGATATATCTCAAGGGAAGGGGCCTGACGGACATATTTCGAGATATTTCTTCTTCTTGTTGTTCTTCTTCTGCACAGCTAAGCTGGAAGTGGCATTTGCAGCTCGCAATAGTGCAGAGTTATCTCAAAGAAAGGGGCCACGGTGTTTCTGTATCTCTATTATGTTGGTGCGGCTTCGGAACTTTTAAATATCTTGATATATGTCGAGAACTACGCATCTGATCAAAAAATATCACAGAACATAAAAAGTAGGAAACTTAATTCTCTACAAAAAAGGTCCCTTAACATTTTGCCATAGCTCGCTACGTTTCCGAGATATTTGGAGATCTATCTCAAGGGAAGGGGCCTGGCGGACATATTTCGAGATATTTCTTCTTCTTGTCGTTCTTCTTCTGCACAGCTAAACTGGAAGTGGCATTTCCAGCTTGCAATAGTGCAGAGTTATCTCAAAGAAAGGGGCCACGGTGTTTCTGTATCTCTATTATGTTGGTGCGGCTTCGGAACTTTTAAATATCTTGATATATCTCGAGAACTACGCATCTGATCAAAAAATATCATAGAACATAAAAAGTAGGAAACTTAATTCTCTACAAAAAAGGTCTCTTAACATTTTGCCATAGCTCGCTTCGTTTCCGAGATATTTGCAGATTTATCTCAAGGGAAGAGGACTGACGGACATATTTCGAGATATTTCTTCTTCTTGTTGTTCTTCTTCTGCACAGCTAAGCTGGAAGTGGCATTTGCAGCTCGCAATAGTGCAGAGTTATCTCAAAGAAAGAGGCCACGGTGTTTCTGTATCTCTATTATGTTGGTGCGGCTTCGGAACTTTTAAATATCTTGATATATCTCGAGAACTACGCATCTGATCGAAAAATATCATAGAACATAAAAAGTAGGAAACTTAATTCTCTACAAAAAAGGTCTCTCAACATTTTGCCATAGCTCGCTTCGTTTCCGAGATATATGCAGATTTATCTCAAGGGAAGGGGCCTGACGGACATATTTCGAGATATTTCTTCTTCTTGTTGTTCTTCTTCTGTACAGCTAAACTGGAAGTGGCATTTCCAGCTCGCACTAGTGCAGAGTTATCTGAAGGAAAGGGGCCACGGTGTTTCTGTATCTCTATTATGTTGGTGCGGCTTCGGAACTTTTAAATATCTTGATATATCTCGAGAACTACGCTTCTGATCAAAAAATATCATAGAACATAAATTGTAGGAAACATAATTCTCTACAAAAAAGGTCTCTTAAGATTTTGCCATAGCTCGTTTCGTTTCCGAGATATTTGCAGATATATCTCAAGGGAAGGGGCCTGACGGACATATTTCGAGATATTTCTTCTTCTTGTTGTTCTTCTTCTGCACAGCTAAACTGGAAGTGGCATTTCCAGCTCGCAATAGTGCAGAGTTATCTCAAAGAATGGGGCCACGGTGTTTCTGTATCTCTATTATGTTGGTGCGGCTTCGGAACTTTTAAATATCTTGATATATCTCGAGAACTACGCATCTGATCGAAAAATATCATAGAACATAAAAAGAAGGAAACTTAATTCTCTACAAAAAAGGTCTCTTAACATTTTGCCATAGCTCGCTTCGTTTCCGAGATATTTGCAGATTTATCTCAAGGGAAGGGGCCTGACGGACATATTTCGAGATATTTCTTCTTCTTGTTGTTCTTCTTCTGCACAGCTAAGCTGGAAGTGGCATTTGCAGCTCGCAATAGTGCAGAGTTACCTCAAAGAAAGGGGCCACGGTGTTTCTGTATCTCTATTATGTTGGTGCCGCTTCGGAACTTTTAAATATCTGGATATATCTCGAGAACTACGCATCTGATCAAAAAATATCATAGAACATAAATTGTAGGAAACATAATTCTCTACAAAAAAGGTCTCTTAAGATTTTGCCATAGCTCGTTTCGTTTCCGAGATATTTGCAGATATATCTCAAGGGAAGGGGCCTGACGGACATATTTCGAGATATTTCTTCTTCTTGTTGTTCTTCTTCTGCACAGCTAAGCTGGAAGTGGCATTTGCAGCTCGCAATAGTGCAGAGTTATCTCAAAGAAAGGGGCCACGGTGTTTCTGTATCTCTATTATGTTGGTGCGGCTTCGGAACTTTTAAATATCTTGATATATGTCGAGAACTACGCATCTGATCAAAAAATATCACAGAACATAAAAAGTAGGAAACTTAATTCTCTACAAAAAAGGTCCCTTAACATTTTGCCATAGCTCGCTTCGTTTCCGAGATATTTGCAGATCTATCTCAAGGGAAGGGGCCTGGCGGACATATTTCGAGATATTTCTTCTTCTTGTCGTTCTTCTTCTGCACAGCTAAACTGGAAGTGGCATTTCCAGCTCGCAATAGTGCAGAGTTATCTCAAAGAAAGGGGCCACGGTGTTTCTGTATCTCTATTATGTTGGTGCGGCTTCGGAACTTTTAAATATCTTGATATATCTCGAGAACTACGCTTCTGATCAAAAAATATCATAGAACATAAATTGTAGGAAACATAATTCTCTACAAAAAAGGTCTCTTAAGATTTTGCCATAGCTCGTTTCGTTTCCGAGATATTTGCAGATATATCTCAAGGGAAGGGGCCTGACGGACATATTTCGAGATATTTCTTCTTCTTGTTGTTCTTCTTCTGCACAGCTAAACTGGAAGTGGCATTTCCAGCTCGCAATAGTGCAGAGTTATCTCAAAGAATGGGGCCACGGTGTTTCTGTATCTCTATTATGTTGGTGCGGCTTCGGAACTTTTAAATATCTTGATATATCTCGAGAACTACGCATCTGATCAAAAAATATCATAGAAGATAAATAGTAGGAAACTTAATTCTCTACAAAAAAGGTCTCTCAACATTTTGCCATAGCTCGCTTCGTTTCCGAGATATTTGCACATATATCTCAAGGGAAGGGGCCTAACGGACATATTTCGAGATATTTCTTCTTCTTGTTGTTCTTCTTCTGCACAGCTAAGCTGGAAGTGGCATTTGCGGCTCGCACTAGTGCAGAGTTATCTCAAAGAAAGGGGCCACGGTGTTTCTGTATCTCTATTATGTTGGTGCAGCTTCGGAACTTTTAAATATCTTGATATATCTCGAGAACTACGCATCTGATCAAAAAATATCATGGAACAGAAAAAGTAGAAAACTTAATTCTCTACAAAAAAGGTCTCTTAACATTTTGCCATAGCTCGCTTCGTTTCCGAGATATTTGCAGATTCATCTCAAGGGAAGGGGCCTGACGGACATATTTCGAGATATTTCTTCTTCTTGTTGTTCTTTTTCTGCACAGCTAAGCTGGAAGTGGCATTTGCAGCTCGCAATAGTGCAGAGTTATCTCAAAGAAAGAGGCCACAGTGTTTCTGTACCTCTATTATGTTGGTGCAGCTTCGGAACTTTTAAATATCTTGATATATCTCGAGAACTACGCATCTGATCAAAAAATATCGTAGAACATAAAAAGTAGAAAACTTAATTCTCTACAAAAAAGGTCTCTCAACATTTTGCCATAGCTCGCTTCGTTTCCGAGATATATGCAGATTTATCTCAAGGGAAGGGGCCTGACGGACATATTTCGAGATATTTCTTCTTCTTGTTGTTCTTCTTCTGCACAGCTAAACTGGAAGTGGCATCTCCAGCTCGCAATAGTGCAGAGTTATCTCAAAGAATGGGGCCACGGTGTTTCTGTATCTCTATTATGTTGGTGCGGCTTCGGAACTTTTAAATATCTTGATATATCTCGAGAACTACGCATCTGATCGAAAAATATCATAGAACATAAAAAGAAGGAAACTTAATTCTCTACAAAAAAGGTCTCTTAACATTTTGCCATAGCTCGCTTCGTTTCCGAGATATTTGCAGATTTATCTCAAGGGAAGGGGCCTGACGGACATATTTCGAGATATTTCTTCTTCTTGTTGTTCTTCTTCTGCACAGCTAAGCTGGAAGTGGCATTTGCAGCTCGCAATAGTGCAGAGTTACCTCAAAGAAAGGGGCCACGGTGTTTCTGTATCTCTATTATGTTGGTGCCGCTTCGGAACTTTTAAATATCTGGATATATCTCGAGAACTACGCATCTGATCAAAAAATATCATAGAAAATAAATTGTAGGAAACATAATTCTCTACAAAAAAGGTCTCTTAAGATTTTGCCATAGCTCGTTTCGTTTCCGAGATATTTGCAGATATATCTCAAGGGAAGGGGCCTGACGGACATATTTCGAGATATTTCTTCTTCTTGTTGTTCTTCTTCTGCACAGCTAAGCTGGAAGTGGCATTTGCAGCTCGCAATAGTGCAGAGTTATCTCAAAGAAAGGGGCCACGGTGTTTCTGTATCTCTATTATGTTGGTGCGGCTTCGGAACTTTTAAATATCTTGATATATGTCGAGAACTACGCATCTGATCAAAAAATATCACAGAACATAAAAAGTAGGAAACTTAATTCTCTACAAAAAAGGTCCCTTAACATTTTGCCATAGCTCGCTTCGTTTCCGAGATATTTGCAGATTTATCTCAAGGGAAGGGGCCTGACGGACATATTTCGAGATATTTCTTCTTCTTGTTGTTCTTCTTCTGCACAGCTAAGCTGGAAGTGGCATTTGCAGCTCGCAATAGTGCAGAGTTATCTCAAAGAAAGAGGCCACAGTGTTTCTGTACCTCTATTATGTTGGTGCAGCTTCGGAACTTTTAAATATCTTGATATATCTCGAGAACTACGCATCTGATCAAAAAATATCATAGAACATAAAAAGTAGAAAACTTAATTCTCTACAAAAAAGGTCTCTCAACATTTTGCCATAGCTCGCTTCGTTTCCGAGATATATGCAGATTTATCTCAAGGGAAGGGGCCTGACGGACATATTTCGAGATATTTCTTCTTCTTGTTGTTCTTCTTCTGTACAGCTAAACTGGAAGTGGCATTTCCAGCTCGCACTAGTGCAGAGTTATCTGAAAGAAAGGGGCCACGGTGTTTCTGTATCTCTATTATGTTGGTGCGGCTTCGGAACTTTTAAATATCTTGATATATCTCGAGAACTACGCTTCTGATCAAAAAATATCATAGAACATAAATTGTAGGAAACATAATTCTCTACAAAAAAGGTCTCTTAAGATTTTGCCATAGCTCGTTTCGTTTCCGAGATATTTGCAGATATATCTCAAGGGAAGGGGCCTGACGGACATATTTCGAGATATTTCTTCTTCTTGTTGTTCTTCTTCTGCACAGCTAAACTGGAAGTGGCATTTCCAGCTCGCAATAGTGCAGAGTTATCTCAAAGAATGGGGCCACGGTGTTTCTGTATCTCTATTATGTTGGTGCGGCTTCGGAACTTTTAAATATCTTGATATATCTCGAGAACTACGCATCTGATCAAAAAATATCATAGAACCTAAAAAGTAGGTAACTTAATTCTCTACAAAAAAGGTCTCTTAACACTTTGCCATAGCTCGCTTCGTTTCCGAGATATTTGCAGATTTATCTCAAGTTAAGGGGCCTGACGGACATATTTCGAGATATTTCTTCTTCTTGTTGCTCTTCTTCTGCACAGCGAAGCTGGAAGTGGCATTTGCAGCTCGCAATAGTGCAGAGTTATCTCAAAGAAAGGGGCCACGGTGTTTCTGTATCTCTATTATGTTGGTGCGGCTTCGGAACTTTTAAATATCTTGATATATCTCGAGAACTACGCATCTGATCAAAAAATATCATAGAAGATAAATAGTAGGAAACTTAATTCTCTACAAAAAAGGTCTCTCAACATTTTGCCATAGCTCGCTTCGTTTCCGAGATATTTGCACATATATCTCAAGGGAAGGGGCCTAACGGACATATTTCGAGATATTTCTTCTTCTTGTTGTTCTTCTTCTGCACAGCTAAGCTGGAAGTGGCATTTGCGGCTCGCACTAGTGCAGAGTTATCTCAAAGAAAGGGGCCACGGTGTTTCTGTATCTCTATTATGTTGGTGCAGCTTCGGAACTTTTAAATATCTTGATATATCTCGAGAACTACGCATCTGATCAAAAAATATCATGGAACAGAAAAAGTAGAAAACTTAATTCTCTACAAAAAAGGTCTCTTAACATTTTGCCATAGCTCGCTTCGTTTCCGAGATATTTGCAGATTCATCTCAAGGGAAGGGGCCTGACGGACATATTTCGAGATATTTCTTCTTCTTGTTGTTCTTTTTCTGCACAGCTAAGCTGGAAGTGGCATTTGCAGCTCGCAATAGTGCAGAGTTATCTCAAAGAAAGAGGCCACAGTGTTTCTGTACCTCTATTATGTTGGTGCAGCTTCGGAACTTTTAAATATCTTGATATATCTCGAGAACTACGCATCTGATCAAAAAATATCGTAGAACATAGAAAGTAGGTAACTTAATTCTCTACAAAAAAGGTTTCTTAACATTTTGCCATAGCTCGCTTCGTTTCCGAGATATGTGCAGATTTATCGCAAGGGAAGGGGCCTGACGGACATATTTCGAGATATTTCTTCTTCTTGTTGTTCTTCTTCTGCACAGCTAAACTGGAAGTGGCATTTCCAGCTCGCAATAGTGCAGAGTTATCTGAAAGAAAGGGGCCACGGTGTTTCTGTATCTCTATTATGTTGGTGCGGCTTCGGAACTTTTAAATATCTTGATATATCTCGAGAACTACGCTTCTGATCAAAAAATATCATAGAACATAAATTGTAGGAAACATAGTTCTCTACAAAAAAGGTCTCTTAACATTTTGCCATAGCTCGCTTCGTTTCCGAGATATTTGCAGATTTATCTCAAGGGAAGGGGCCTGACGGACATATTTCGAGATATTTCTTCTTCTTGTTGTTCTTCTTCTGCACAGCTAAGCTGGAAGTGGCATTTGCGGCTCGCACTAGTGCAGAGTTATCTCAAAGAAAGGGGCCACGGTGTTTCTGTATCTCTATTATGTTGGTGCGGCTTCGGAACTTTTAAATATCTGGATATATCTCGAAAACTACGCTTCTGATCAAAAAATATCATAGAACATAAATTTTAGGAAACATAATTCTCTACAAATAAAGTCTCTCAACATTTTGCCATAGCTCGCTTCGTTTCCGAGATATTTGCAGATTTATCTCAAGGGAAGGGCCCTGACGGACATGTTTCGAGATATTTCTTCTTCTTGTTGTTCTTCCTCTGCACAGCTAAGCTGGAAGTGGCATTTGCAGCTCGGAATAGTGCAGAGTTATCTCAAAGAAAGGGGCCACGGTGTTTCTGTATCTCTATTATGTTGGTGCGGCTTCGGAACTTTTAAATATCTCGATATATCTCGAAAACTACGCTTCTGATCAAAAAATATCATAGAACATAAATTGTAGGAAACATAATTCTCTACAAATAAAGTCTCTCAACATTTTGCCATAGCTCGCTTCGTTTCCGAGATATTTGCAGATTTATCTCAAGGGAAGGGCCCTGACGGACATGTTTCGAGATATTTCTTCTTCTTGTTGTTCTTCTTCTGCAGAGCTATGCTGGAAGTGGCATTTGCAGCTCGCAATAGTGCAGAGTTATCTCAAAGAAAGGGGCCACGGTGTTTCTGTATCTCTATTATGTTGGTGCGGCTTCGGAACTTTTAAATATCTTGATATATCTCGAGAACTACGCATCTGATCAAAAAATATCATAGAAGATAAATAGTAGGAAACTTAATTCTCTACAAAAAAGGTCTCTCAACATTTTGCCATAGCTCGCTTCGTTTCCGAGATATTTGCACATTTATCACAAGGGAAGGGGCCTAACGGACATATTTCGAGATATTTCTTCTTCTTGTTGTTCTTCTTCTGCACAGCTAAGCTGGAAGTGGCATTTGCGGCTCGCACTAGTGCAGAGTTATCTCAAAGAAAGGGGCCACGGTGTTTCTGTATCTCTATTATGTTGGTGCGGCTTCGGAACTTTTAAATATCTCGATATATCTCGAGAACTACGCTTCTGATCAAAAAATATCATAGAACATAAAAAGTAGGTAACTTAATTCTCTACAAAAAAGGTCTCTTAACATTTTGCCATAGCTCGCTTCGTTTCCGAGATATTTGCAGATTTATCTCAAGGGAAGGGGCCTGACGGACATGTTTCGAGATATTTCTTCTTTTTGTTGTTCTTCTTCTGCACAGCTAAACTGGAAGTGGCATTTCCAGCTCGCAATAGGGCAGAGTTATCTCAAAGAAAGGGGCCACGGTGTTTATGTACCTCTATTATGTTGGTGCAGCTTCGGAACTTTTAAATATCTTGATATATCTCGAGAACTACGCATCTGATCAAAAAATATCATAGAACATAAAAAGTAGGAAACCGAATTTTCTACAAAAAGGGTCTCTTAAGATTTTGCCGTAGCTCGCTTCGTTTCCGAGATGTTTGCAGATTTATCTCAAGGGAAGGGGCCTGACGGACATATTTCGAGATATTTCTTCTTCTTGTTGTTCTTCCTCTGCACAACTACGCTGCAAGTGGCATTTGCAGCTCGCAATAGTGCAGAGTTATCTCAAAGAAAGGGGCCACGGTGTTTCTGTATCTCTATTATGTTGGTGCGGCTTCGGAACTTTTAAATATCATGATATATCTCGAGAACTACGCATCTGATCAAAAAATATCATAGAACATAAAAAGTAGGAAACTTAATTCTCTACAAAAAAGGTCTCTTAACATTTTGCCATAGCTCGCTTCGTTTCCGAGATATTTGCAGATTTATCTCAAGGGAAGGGGCCTAACGGACATATTTCGAGATATTTCTGCTTCTTGTTGTTCTTCTTCTGCACAGCTAAACTGGAAGTGGCATTTCCAGCTCGCACTAGTGCAGCGTTATCTCAAAGAAAGGGGCCACGGTGTTTCTGTATCTCCATTATGTTGGTGCGGCTTCGGAACTTTTAAATATCTCGATATATCTCGAAAACTACGCTTCTGATCAAAAAATATCATAGAACATAAATTGTAGGAAACATAATTCTCTACAAAAAACGTCTCTTAATATTTTGCCATAGCTCGCTTCGTTTCCGAGATATTTGCAGATTCAGCTCAAAGGAACTGGCCTGACGGACATATTTCGAGATATTTCTTCTTCTTGTTGTTCTTGCTCTGCACAGCTAAGCTGGAAGTGGCATTTGCAGCTCGCAATAGTGCAGAGTTATCTCAAAGAAAGGGGCCACGGTGTTTCTGTATCTCTATTATGTTGGTGCGGCTTCGGAACTTTTAAATATCTCGATATATCTCGAAAACTACCCTTCTGATCAAAAAATATCATAGAACATAAATTGTAGGAAACATAATTCTCTACAAAAAAGGTCTCTTAACATTTTACCATAGCTCGCTTCGTTTCCGAGATATTTGCAGATTTATCTCAAGGGAAGGGGCCTAACGGACATATTTCGAGATATTTCTTCTTCTTGTTGTTCTTCTTCTGCACAGCTAAGCTGGAAGTGGCATTTGCAGCTCGCAATAGTGCAGAGCTTTCTCAAAGAAAGGGGCCACGGTGTTTCGGTATCTCTATTATGTTGGTGCGGCTTCGGAACTTTTAAGTATCTTGATATATCTCGAGAACTGCGCATCTGATCAGAAAATATCATAGAACATAAAAAGTAGGAAACTTAATTCTCTACAAAAAAGGTCTCTTAACATTTTGCCATAGCTCGCTTCGTTTTCGAGATATTTGCAGATTTATCTCAAGGGAAGGGGCCTGACGGACATATTTCGAGATATTTCTTCTTCTTGTTGTTCTTCTTCTGCACAGCTAAGCTGGAAGTGGCATTTACAGCTCGCAATAGTGCAGAGTTATCTCAAAGAAAGGGGCCACGGTGTTTCTGTATCTCTATTATGTTGGTGCGCCTTCGGAACTTTTAAATATCTTGATATATCTCGAGAACTACGCATCTGATCAAAAAATATCATAGAACATAAAAAGTAGGAAACTTAATTCTCCACAAAAAAGGTCTCTTAACATTTTGCCATAGCTCGCTTCGTTTCCGAGATATTTGCAGATATATCTCAAGGGAAGGGGCCTGACGGACATATTTCGAGATATTTCTTCTTCTTGTTGTTCTTCTTCTGCACAGCTAAGCTGGAAGTGGCATTTGCGGCTCGCACTATTGCAGAGTTATCTCAAAGAAAGGGGCCACGGTGTTTCTGTATCTCTATTATGTTGGTGCGGCTTCGGAACTTTTCAATATCTCGATATATCCCGAAAACTACGCTTCTGATCAAAAAATATCATAGAACATAAATTGTAGGAAACATAATTCTCTACAAAAAAGGTCTCTTAACATTTTGCCATAGCTCGCTTCGTTTCCGAGATATTTCCAGATATATCTCAAGGGCAGGGGCCTGACGGACATATTTCGAGATATTTCTTCTTCTTGTTGTTCTTCTTCTGCACAGCTAAGCTGGAAGTGGCATTTACAGCTCGCAATAGTGCAGAGTTATCTCAAAGAAAGGGGCCACGGTGTTTCTGTATCTCTATTATGTTGGTGCGGCTTCGGAACTTTTAAATATCTCGATATATCTCGAAAACTACGCTTCTGATCAAAAAATATCATAGAACATAAATTGTAGGAAACATAATTCTCTACAAAAAAGGTCTCTTAACATTTTACCATAGCTCGCTTCGTTTCCGAGATATTTGCAGATTTATCTCAAGGGAAGGGGCCTAACGGACATATTTCGAGATATTTCTTCTTCTTGTTGTTCTTCTTCTGCACAGCTAAGCTGGAAGTGGCATTTGCAGCTCGCAATAGTGCAGAGTTATCTCAAAGAAAGGGGCCACGGTGTTTCTGTATCTCTATTATGTTGGTGCGGCTTCGGAACTTTTAAATATCTTGATATATCTCGAGAACTACGCATCTGATCAAAAAATATCATAGAGCGTAAAAAGTAGGAAACTTAATTCTCTACAAAAAAGGTCTCTTAACATTTTGCCATAGCTCGCTTCGTTTCCGAGATATTTGCACATTTATCTCAAGGGAAGGGGCCTAACGGACATATTTCGAGATATTTCTTCTTCTTGTTGTTCATCTTCTGCACAGCTAAACTGGAAGTGGCATTTCCAGCTCGCAATAGTGCAGAGTTATCTCAAAGAGAGGGGCCACGGTGTTTCTGTATCTCTATAATGTTGGTGCGGCTTCGGAACTTTTAAATATCTTGATATATCTCGAGAACTACGCATCTGATCAAAAAATATCATAGAAGATAAAAAGTAGGAAACTTAATTCTCTACAAATAAGGTCTCTTAACATTTTGCCATAGCTCGCTTCGTTTCCGAGATATTTGCAGATATATCTCAAGGGAAGGGGCCTGACGGACATATTTCGAGATATTTCTTCTTCTTGTTGTTCTTCTTCTGCACAGCTAAGCTGGAAGTGGCATTTGCAGCTCGCAATAGTGCAGAGATATCTCAAAGAAAGGGGCCACGGTGTTTCTGTATCTCTATTATGTTGGTGCGGCTTCGGAACTTTTAAATATCTTGATATATCTCGAGAACTACGCGTCTGATCAAAAAATATCATAGAACATAAAAAGTAGGAAACATAATTCTCTACAAAAAAGGTCTCTTAACATTTTGCCATAGCTCGCTTCGTTTCCGAGATATTTGCAGATTTATCTCAAGGGAAGGGGCCTGACGGACATATTTCGAGATATTTCTTCTTCTTGTTGTTCTTCTTCTGCACAGCTAAGCTGGAAGTGGCATTTCCGGCTCGCACTAGTGCACAGTTATCTCAAAGAAAGGGGCCACGGTGTTTCTGTATCTCTATTATGTTGGTGCGGCTTCGGAACTTTTAAGTATCTCGATATATCTCGAAAACTACGCTTCTGATCAAAAAATATCATAGAACATAAATTGTAGGAAACATAATTCTCTACAAAAAACGTCTCTAAACATTTTGCCATAGCTCGCTTCGTTTCCGAGATATTTGCAGATTTATCTCAAGGGAAGGGGCCTGACGGACATATTTCGAGATATTTCTTCTTCTTGTTGTTCTTCTTCTGCACAGCTAAGCTGGAAGTGGCATTTGCGGCTCGCACTAGTGCACAGTTATCTCAAAGAAAGGGGCCACGGTGTTTCTGTATTTCTATTATGTTGGTGCGGCTTCGGAACTTTTAAGTATCTCGATATGTCTCGAAAACTACGCTTCTGATCAAAAAATATCATACAACATAAATTGTAGGAAACATAATTCTCTACAAAAAACGTCTCTTAACATTTTGCCATAGCTCGCTTCGTTTCCGAGATATTTGCAGATTCAGCTCAAAGGAACTGGCCTGACGGACATATTTCGAGATATTTCTTCTTCTTGTTGTTCTTCCTCTGCACAGCTAAGCTGGAAGTGGCATTTGCAGCTCGCAATAGTGCAGAGTTATCTCAAAGAAAGGGGCCACGGTGTTTCTGTATCTCTATTATGTTGGTGCGGCTTCGGAACTTTTAAATATCTTGATATATCTCGAGAACTACGCATCTGATCAAAAAATATCATACAACATGAAAAGTAGGAAACTTAATTCTCTACAAAAAAGGTCTCTTAACATGTTGCCATAGCTCTCTTCGTTTCCGAGATATTTGCAGATTTATCTCAAGGGAAGGGGCCTGACGGACATATTTCGAGATATTTCTTCTTCTTGTTGTTCTTCTTCTGCACAGCTAAGCTGGAAGTGGCATTTGCAGCTCGCAATAGTGCAGAGTTATCTCAAAGAAAGAGGCCACGGTGTTTCTGTATCTCTATTATGTTGGTGCGGCTTCGGAACTTTTAAATATCTTGATATATCTCGAGAACTACGCGTCTGATCAAAAAACATCATAGAAAGTAAAAAGTAGGAAACATAATTCTCTACAAAAACGGTCTCTTAACATTTTGCCATAGCTCGCTTCGTTTCCGAGATATTTGCAGATATATCTCAAGGGAAGGGGCCTGACGGACATATTTCGAGATATTTCTTCTTCTTGTTGTTCTTCTTCTGCACAGCTAAGCTGGAAGTGGCATTTGCAGCTCGCAATAGTGCAGAGCTTTCTCAAAGAAAGGGGCCACGGTGTTTCGGTATCTCTATTATGTTGGTGCGGCTTCGGAACTTTTAAGTATCTTGATATATCTCGAGAACTGCGCATCTGATCAAAAAATATCATAGAACATAAAAAGTAGGAAACTTAATTCTCTACAAAAAAGGTCTCTTAACATTTTGCCATAGCTCGCTTCGTTTCCGAGATATTTGCAGATTTATCTCAAGGGAAGGGGCCTAACGGACATATTTCGAGATATTTCTGCTTCTTGTTGTTCTTCTTCTGCACAGCTAAGCTGGAAGTGGCATTTGCAGCTCGCAATAGTGCAGAGTTATCTCAAAGAAAGGGGCCACGGTGTTTCTGTATCTCTATTATGTTGGTGCGGCTTCGGAACTTTTAAATATCTCGATATATCTCGAAAACTACGCTTCAGATCAAAAAATATCATAGAAGATAAAAAGTAGGAAACTTAATTCTCTACAAATAAGGTCTCTTAACATTTTGCCATAGCTCGCTTCGTTTCCGAGATATTTGCAGATATATCTCAAGGGAAGGGGCCTGACGGACATATTTCGAGATATTTCTTCTTCTTGTTGTTCTTCTTCTGCACAGCTAAGCTGGAAGTGGCATTTGCAGCTCGCAATAGTGCAGAGATATCTCAAAGAAAGGGGCCACGGTGTTTCTGTATCTCTATTATGTTGGTGCGGCTTCGGAACTTTTAAATATCTTGATATATCTCGAGAACTACGCGTCTGATCAAAAAATATCATAGAACATAAAAAGTAGGAAACATAATTCTCTACAAAAAAGGTCTCTTAACATTTTGCCATAGCTCGCTTCGTTTCCGAGATATTTGCAGATTTATCTGAAGGGAAGGGGCCTGACGGACATATTTCGAGATATTTCTTCTTCTTGTTGTTCTTCTTCTGCACAGCTAAGCTGGAGGTGGCATTTCCGGCTCGCACTAGTGCACAGTTATCTCAAAGAAAGGGGCCACGGTGTTTCTGTATCTCTATTATGTTGGTGCGGCTTCGGAACTTTTAAGTATCTCGATATATCTCGAAAACTACGCTTCTGATCAAAAAATATCATAGAACATAAATTGTAGGAAACATAATTCTCTACAAAAAACGTCTCTTAACATTTTGCCATAGCTCGCTTCGTTTCCGAGATATTTGCAGATTTATCTCAAGGGAAGGGGCCTGACGGACATATTTCGAGATATTTCTTCTTCTTGTTGTTCTTCTTCTGCACAGCTAAGCTGGAAGTGGCATTTGCGGCTCGCACTAGTGCACAGTTATCTCAAAGAAAGGGGCCACGGTGTTTCTGTATCTCTATTATGTTGGTGCGGCTTCGGAACTTTTAAGTATCTCGATATGTCTCGAAAACTACGCTTCTGATCAAAAAATATCATACAACATAAATTGTAGGAAACATAATTCTCTACAAAAAACGTCTCTTAACATTTTGCCATAGCTCGCTTCGTTTCCGAGATATTTGCAGATATATCTCAAGGGAAGGGGCCTGACGGACATATTTCGAGATATTTCTTCTTCTTGTTGTTCTTCTTCTGCACAGCTAAGCTGGAAGTGGCATTTGCGGCTCGCACTAGTGCACAGTTATCTCAAAGAAAGGGGCCACGGTGTTTCTGTATCTCTATTATGTTGGTGCGGCTTCGGAACTTTTAAATATCTTGATATATCTCGAGAACTACGCATCTGATCAAAAAATATCATAGAACATAAAAAGTAGGAAACTTAATTCTCTACAAAAAAGGTCTCTTAACATTTTGCCAGAGCTCGCTTCGTTTCCGAGATATTTGCAGATTTATCTCAAGGGAAGGGGCCTGACGGACATATTTCGAGATATTTCTTCTTCTTGTTGTTCTTCTTCTGCACAGCTAAGCTGGAAGTGGCATTTGCGGCTCGCACTAGTGCACAGTTATCTCAAAGAAAGGGGCCACGGTGTTTCTGTATCTCTATTATGTTGGTGCGGCTTCGGAACTTTTAAGTATCTCGATATGTCTCGAAAACTACGCTTCTGATCAAAAAATATCATACAACATAAATTGTAGGAAACATAATTCTCTACAAAAAACGTCTCTTAACATTTTGCCATAGCTCGCTTCGTTTCCGAGATATTTGCAGATTCAGCTCAAAGGAACTGGCCTGACGGACATATTTCGAGATATTTCTTCTTCTTGTTGTTCTTCCTCTGCACAGCTAAGCTGGAAGTGGCATTTGCAGCTCGCAATAGTGCAGAGTTATCTCAAAGAAAGGGGCCACGGTGTTTCTGTATCTCTATTATGTTGGTGCGGCTCCAGAACTTTTAAATATCTTGATATATCTCGAGAACTACGCATCTGATCAAAAAATATCATAGAACATAAAAAGTAGGAAACTTGATTCTCTACAAAAAAGGTCTCTTAACATTTTGCCATAGCTCGCTTCGTTTCCGAGATATTTGCATATTTATCTCAAGGGAAGGGGCCTGACGGACATATTTCGAGATATTTCTTCTTCTTGTTGTTCTTCTTCTGCACAGCTAAGCTGGAAGTGGCATTTGCGGATCGCACTATTGCAGAGTTATCTCAAAGAAAGGGGCCACGGTGTTTCTGTATCTCTATTATGTTGGTGCGGCTTCGGAACTTTTAAATATCTCGATATATCTCGAAAACTACGCTTCTGATCAAAAAATATCATAGAACATAAATTGTAGGAAATATAATTCTCTACAAAAAACGTCTGTTAACATTTTGCCATAGCTCGCTTCGTTTCCGAGATATTTGCAGATATATCTCAAGGGAAGGGGCCTGACGGACATATTTCGAGATATTTCTTCTTCTTGTTGTTCTTCTTCTGCACAGCTAAGCTGGAAGTGGCATTTACAGCTCGCAATAGTGCAGAGTTATCTCAAAGAAAGGGTCCACGGTGTTTCTGTATCTCTATTATGTTGGTGCGGCTTCGGAACTTTTAAATATCTTGATATATCTCGAGAACTACGCATCTGATCAAAAAATATCATAGAACATGAAAAGTAGGAAACTTAATTCTCTACAAAAAAGGTCTCTTAACATTTTGCCATACCTCTCTTCGTTTCCGAGATATTTGCAGATTTATCTCAAGGGAAGGGGCCTGACGGACATATTTCGAGATATTTCTTCTTCTTGTTGTTCTTCTTCTGCACAGCTAAGCTGGAAGTGGCATTTGCAGCTCGCAATAGTGCAGAGTTATCTCAAAGAAAGAGGCCACGGTGTTTCTGTATCTCTATTATGTTGATGCGGCTTCGGAACTTTTAAATATCTTGATATATCTCGAGAACTACGCGTCTGATCAAAAAATATCATAGAACGTAAAAAGTAGGAAACATAATTCTCTACAAAAACGGTCTCTTAACATTTTGCCATAGCTCGCTTCGTTTCCGAGATATTTGCAGATTTATCTCAAGGGAAGGGGCCTGACGGACATATTTCGAGATATTTCTTCTTCTTGTTGTTCTTCTTCTGCACAGCTAAGCTGGAAGTGGCATTTGCGGCTCGCACTAGTGCACAGTTATCTCAAAGAAAGGGGCCACGGTGTTTCTGTATCTCTATTATGTTGGTGCGGCTTCGGAACTTTTAAGTATCTCGATATATCTCGAAAACTACGCTTCTGATCAAAAAATATCATAGAACATAAATTGTAGGAAACATAATTCTCTACAAAAAACGTCTCTTAACATTTTGCCATAGCTCGCTTCGTTTCCGAGATATTTGCAGATTTATCTCAAGGGAAGGGGCCTGACGGACATATTTCGAGATATTTCTTCTTCTTGTTGTTCTTCTTCTGCACAGCTAAGCTGGAAGTGGCATTTGCAGCTCGCAATAGTGCAGAGATATCTCAAAGAAAGGGGCCACGGTGTTTCTGTATCTCTATTATGTTGGTGCGGCTTCGGAACTTTTAAATATCTTGATATATCTCGAGAACTACGCGTCTGATCAAAAAATATCATAGAACATAAAAAGTAGGAAACATAATTCTCTACAAAAAAGGTCTCTTAACATTTTGCCATAGCTCGCTTCGTTTCCGAGATATTTGCAGATTTATCTCAAGGGAAGGGGCCTGACGGACATATTTCGAGATATTTCTTCTTCTTGTTGTTCTTCTTCTGCACAGCTAAGCTGGAAGTGGCATTTGCGGCTCGCACTAGTGCACAGTTATCTCAAAGAAAGGGGCCACGGTGTTTCTGTATCTCTATTATGTTGGTGCGGCTTCGGAACTTTTAAGTATCTCGATATATCTCGAAAACTACGCTTCTGATCAAAAAATATCATAGAACATAAATTGTAGGAAACATAATTCTCTACAAAAAACGTCTCTTAACATTTTGCCATAGCTCGCTTCGTTTCCGAGATATTTGCAGATTTATCTCAAGGGAAGGGGCCTGACGGACATATTTCGAGATATTTCTTCTTCTTGTTGTTCTTCTTCTGCACAGCTAAGCTGGAAGTGGCATTTGCGGCTCGCACTAGTGCACAGTTATCTCAAAGAAAGGGGCCACGGTGTTTCTGTATCTCTATTATGTTGGTGCGGCTTCGGAACTTTTAAGTATCTCGATATGTCTCGAAAACTACGCTTCTGATCAAAAAATATCATACAACATAAATTGTAGGAAACATAATTCTCTACAAAAAACGTCTCTTAACATTTTGCCATAGCTCGCTTCGTTTCCGAGATATTTGCAGATTCAGCTCAAAGGAACTGGCCTGACGGACATATTTCGAGATATTTCTTCTTCTTGTTGTTCTTCCTCTGCACAGCTAAGCTGGAAGTGGCATTTGCAGCTCGCAATAGTGCAGAGTTATCTCAAAGAAAGGGGCCACGGTGTTTCTGTATCTCTATTATGTTGGTGCGGCTCCAGAACTTTTAAATATCTTGATATATCTCGAGAACTACGCATCTGATCAAAAAATATCATAGAACATAAAAAGTAGGAAACTTGATTCTCTACAAAAAAGGTCTCTTAACATTTTGCCATAGCTCGCTTCGTTTCCGAGATATTTGCATATTTATCTCAAGGGAAGGGGCCTGACGGACATATTTCGAGATATTTCTTCTTCTTGTTGTTCTTCTTCTGCACAGCTAAGCTGGAAGTGGCATTTGCGGATCGCACTATTGCAGAGTTATCTCAAAGAAAGGGGCCACGGTGTTTCTGTATCTCTATTATGTTGGTGCGGCTTCGGAACTTTTAAATATCTCGATATATCTCGAAAACTACGCTTCTGATCAAAAAATATCATAGAACATAAATTGTAGGAAATATAATTCTCTACAAAAAACGTCTGTTAACATTTTGCCATAGCTCGCTTCGTTTCCGAGATATTTGCAGATATATCTCAAGGGAAGGGGCCTGACGGACATATTTCGAGATATTTCTTCTTCTTGTTGTTCTTCTTCTGCACAGCTAAGCTGGAAGTGGCATTTACAGCTCGCAATAGTGCAGAGTTATCTCAAAGAAAGGGTCCACGGTGTTTCTGTATCTCTATTATGTTGGTGCGGCTTCGGAACTTTTAAATATCTTGATATATCTCGAGAACTACGCATCTGATCAAAAAATATCATAGAACATGAAAAGTAGGAAACTTAATTCTCTACAAAAAAGGTCTCTTAACATTTTGCCATACCTCTCTTCGTTTCCGAGATATTTGCAGATTTATCTCAAGGGAAGGGGCCTGACGGACATATTTCGAGATATTTCTTCTTCTTGTTGTTCTTCTTCTGCACAGCTAAGCTGGAAGTGGCATTTGCAGCTCGCAATAGTGCAGAGTTATCTCAAAGAAAGAGGCCACGGTGTTTCTGTATCTCTATTATGTTGATGCGGCTTCGGAACTTTTAAATATCTTGATATATCTCGAGAACTACGCGTCTGATCAAAAAATATCATAGAACATAAAAAGTAGGAAACATAATTCTCTACAAAAACGGTCTCTCAACATTTTGCCATAGCTCGCTTCGTTTCCGAGATATTTGCAGATTTATCTCAAGGGAAGGGGCCTCACGGACATATTTCGAGATATTTCTTCTTCTTGTTGTTCTTCTTCTGCACAGCTAAGCTGGAAGTGGCATTTGCAGCTCGCAATAGTGCAGAGATATCTCAAAGAAAGGGGCCACGGTGTTTCTGTATCTCTATTATGTTGGTGCGGCTTCGGAACTTTTAAATATCTTGATATATCTCGAGAACTACGCCTCTGATCGAAAAATATCATAGAACATAAAAAGTAGGAAACTTAATTATCTACAAAAACGGTCTCTTAACATTTTGCCATAGCTCGCTTCGTTTCCGAGATATTTGCAGATTTATCTCAAGGGAAGGGGCCTGACGGACATATTTCGAGATATTTCTTCTTCTTGTTGTTCTTCTTCAGCACAGCTAAGCTGGAAGTGGCATTTGCGGCTCGCACTAGTGCACAGTTATCTCAAAGAAAGGGGCCACGGTGTTTCTGTATCTCTATTATGTTGGTGCGTCTTCGGAACTTTTAAATATCTCGATATATCTCGAAAACTACGCTTCTGATCAAAAAATATCATAGAACATAAATTGTAGGAAACATAATTCTCTACAAAAAACGTCTCTTAACATTTTGCTATAGCTCGCTTCGTTTCCGAGATATTTGCAGATTCAGCTCAAAGGAACTGGCCTGACGGACATATTTCGAGATATTTCTTCTTCTTGTTGTTCTTCCTCTGCACAGCTAAGCTGGAAGTGGCATTTGCAGCTCGCAATAGTGCAGAGTTATCTCAAAGAAAGGGGCCACGGTGTTTCTGTATCTCTATTATGTTGGTGCGGCTTCGGAACTTTTAAATATCTTGATATATCTCGTGAACTACGCATCTGATCAAAAAATATCATAGAACATGAAAAGTAGGAAACTTAATTCTCTACAAAAAAGGTCTCTTAACATTTTGCCATAGCTCTCTTCGTTTCCGAGATATTTGCAGATTTATCTCAAGGGAAGGGGCCTGACGGACATATTTCGAGATATTTCTTCTTCTTGTTGTTCTTCTTCTGCACAGCTAAGCTGGAAGTGATATTTGCAGCTCGCAATAGTGCAGAGTTATCTCAAAGAAAGGGGCCACGGTGTTTCTGTATCTCTATTATGTTGGTGCGGCTTCGGAACTTTTAAATATCTTGATATATCTCGAGAACTACGCGTCTGATCAAAAAATATCATAGAACATAAAAAGTAGGAAACATAATTCTCTACAAAAACGGTCTCTTAACATTTTGCCATAGCTCGCTTCGTTTCCGAGATATTTGCAGATATATCTCAAGGGAAGGGGCCTGACGGACATATTTCGAGATATTTCTTTTTCTTGTTGTTCTTCTTCTGCACAGCTAAGCTGGAAGTGGCATTTGCGGCTCGCACTGGTGCACAGTTATCTCCAAGAAAGGGGCCACGGTGTTTCTGTATCTCTATTATGTTGGTGCGGCTTCGGAACTTTTAAATATCTCGATATATCTCGAAAACTACGCTTCTGATCAAAAAATATCATAGAACCTAAATTGTAGGAAACATAATTCTCTACAAAAAAGGTCTCTAATCATTTTGCCATAGCTCGCTTCGTTTCCGAGATATTTGCAGATATATCTCAAGGGAAGGGGCCTGACGGACATATTTCGAGATATTTCTTCTTCTTGTTGTTCTTCTTCTGCACAGCTAAGCTGCAAGTGGCATTTGCAGCTCGCAATAGTGCAGAGTTATCTCAAAGAAAGGGGCCACGGTGTTTCTGTATCTCTATTATGTTGGTGCGGCTTCGGAACTTTTAAATATCTTGATATATCTCGAGAACTACGCATCTGATCAAAAAATATCATAGAACATAAAAAGTAGGAAACTTAATTCTCTACAAAAAAGGTCTCTTAATATTTTGCCATAGCTCGCTTCGTTTCCGAGATATTTGCAGATTTATCTCAAGGGAAGGGGCCTAACGGACATATTTCGAGATATTTCTTCTTCTTGTTGTTCTTCTTCTGCACAGCTAAGCTGGAAGTGGCATTTGCGGCTCGCAATAGTGCAGAGATATCTCAAAGAAAGGGGCCACGGTGTTTCTGTATCTCTATTATGTTGGTGCGGCTTCGGAACTTTTAAATATCTTGATATATCTCGAGAAGTACGCGTCTGATCAAAAAATATCATAGAACATAAAAAGTAGGAAACATAAGTCTCTACAAAAAAGGTCTCTTAACATTTTGCCATAGCTCGCTTCGTTTCCGAGATATTTGCAGATTTATCTCAAGGGAAGGGGCCTGACGGACATATTTCGAGATATTTCTTCTTCTTGTTGTTCTTCTTCTGCACAGCTAAGCTGGAAGTGGCATTTACAGCTCGCAATAGTGCAGAGTTATCTCAAAGAAAGGGGCCACGGTGTTTCTATATCTCTATTATGTTGGTGCGGCTTCGGAACTTTTAAATATCTTGATATATCTCGAGAACTACGCATCTGATCAAAAAATATCATAGAACATGAAAAATAGGAAACTTAATTCTCTACAAAAAAGGTCTCTTAACATTTTGCCATAGCTCTCTTCGTTTCCGAGATATTTGCAGATTTATCTCAAGGGAAGGGGCCTGACGGACATATTTCGAGATATTTCTTCTTCTTGTTGTTCTTCTTCTGCACAGCTAAGCTGGAAGTGGCATTTGCAGCTCGCAATAGTGCAGAGTTATCTCAAAGAAAGGGGCCACGGTGTTTCTGTATCTCTATTATGTTGGTGCGGCTTCGGAACTTTTAAATATCTTGATATATCTCGAGAACTACGCGTCTGATCAAAAAATATCATAGAACATAAAAAGTAGGAAACATAATTCTCTACAAAAACGGTCTCTTAATATTTTGCCATAGCTCGCTTCGTTTCCGAGATATTTGCAGATATATCTCAAGGGAAGGGGCCTGACGGACATATTTCGAGATATTTCTTCTTCTTGTTGTTCTTCTTCTGCACAGCTAAGCTGGAAGTGGCATTTGCGGCTCGCACTGGTGCACAGTTATCTCAAAGAAAGGGGCCACGGTGTTTCTGTATCTCTATTATGTTGGTGCGTCTTCGGAACTTTTAAATATCTCGATATATCTCGAAAACTACGCTTCTGATCAAAAAATATCATAGAACATAAATTGTAGGAAACATAATTCTCTACAAAAAACGTCTCTTAACATTTTGCCATAGCTCGCTTCGTTTCCGAGATATTTGCAGATCTATCTCAAGGGAAGGGTCCTGATGGACATATTTCGAGATATTTCTTCTTCTTGTTGTTCTTCTTCTGCACAGCTAAACTGGAAGTGGCATTTGCAGCTCGCAATCGTGCAGAGTTATCTCAAAGAAAGGGGCCACGGTGTTTCTGTATCTCTATTATGTTGGTGCGGCTTCGGAACTTTTAAATATCTTGATATATCTCGAGAACTACGCCTCTGATCGAAAAATATCATAGAACATAAAAAGTAGGAAACTTAATTATCTAGAAAAAACGTCTCTCAACATTTTGCCATAGCTCGCTTGGTTTCCGAGATATTTGCAGATTTATCTCAAGGGAAGGGGCCTGACGGACATATTTCGAGATATTTCTTCTTCTTGTTGTTCTTCTTCTGCACAGCTAAGCTGGAAGTGGCATTTGCGGCTCGCACTAGTGCAGAGTTATCTCAAAGAAAGGGGCCACGGTGTTTCTGTATCTCTATTATGTTGGTGCGTCTTCGGAACTTTTAAATATCTCGATATATCTCGAAAACTACGCTTCTGATCAAAAAATATCATAGAACATAAATTGTAGGAAACATAATTCTCTACAAAAAACGTCTCTTAACATTTTGCCATAGCTCGCTTCGTTTCCGAGATATTTGCAGATACAGCTCAAAGGAACTGGCCTGACGGACATATTTCGAGATATTTCTTCTTCTTGTTGTTCTTCTTCTGCACAGCTAAGCTGGAAGTGGCATTTGCGGCTAGCACTAGTGCAGAGTTATCTCAAAGAAAGGGGCCACGGTGTTTCTGTATCTTTATTATGTTGGTGCGGCTTCGGAACTTTTAAATATCTCGATATATCTCGAAAACTACGCTTCTGATCGAAAAATATCATAGAACATAAAAAGTAGGAAACTTAATTCTCTACAAAAAAGCTCTCTAAACATTTTGCCATAGCTCGCTTCGTTTCCGAGATATTTGCAGATTTATCTCAAGGGAAGGGGCCTAACGGACATATTTCGAGATATTTCTTCTTCTTGTTGTTCTTCTTCTGCACAGCTAAACTGGAAGTGGCATTTCCAGCTCGCAATAGTGCAGAGTTATCTCAAAGAAAGGGGCCACGGTGTTTCTGTATCTCTATTATGTTGGTGCGGCTACGGAACTTTTAAATATCTCGATATATCTCGAAAACTACGCTTCTGATCAAAAAATATCATAGAACGTAAATTGTAGGAAATATTATTCTCTACAAAAAAGGTCTCTCAACCTTTTGCCATAGCTCGCTTCGTTTCCGAGATATTTGCAGATTCATCTCAAGGGAAGGGGTCTGACGGACATATTTCGAGATATTTCTTTTTCTTGTTGTTCTTCTTCTGCACAGCTAAGCTCGAAGTGGCATTTGCAGCTCGCAATAGTGCAGAGTTATCTCAAAGAAAGAGGCCACGGTGTTTCTGTACCTCTATTATGTTGGTGCAGCTTCGGAACTTTTAAATATCTTGATATATCTCGAGAACTACGCATCTGATCAAAAAATATCATCGAACATAAAAAGTAGGAAATTTAATTCTCTACAAAAAGGGTCTCTTAACATTTTGCCATAGCTCGCTTCGTTTCCGAGATATTTGCAGATTTATCTCAAGGGAAGTGGCCTGACGGACATATTTCGAGATATTTCTTCTTCTTGTTGTTCTTCTTCTGCACAGCTAAGCTGGAAGTGGCATTTGCAGCTCGCAATAGTGCAGAGTTATCCCAAAGAAAGGGGCCACGGTGTTTCTGTATCTCTATTATGTTGGTGCGGCTTCGGAACTTTTAAATATCTCGATATATCTCGAAAACTACGCTTCTGATCAAAAAATATCATAGAACATAAATTGTAGGAAACTTAATTATCTACAAAAAAGGTCTCTTAACATTTTGCCATAGCTCGCTTCGTTTCCGAGATATTTGCAGATTTATCTCAAGGGAAGGGGCCTGACGGACATATTTCGAGATATTTCTTCTTCTTGTTGTTCTTCTTCTGCACAGCTAAGCTGGAAGTGGCATTTGCAGCTCGCAATAGTGCAGAGTTATCTCAAAGAGAGGGGCCACGGTGTTTCTGTATCTCTATTATGTTGGTGCGGCTTCGGAACTTTTAAATATCTCGATATATCTCGAAAACTACGCTTCTCATCAAAAAATATCATAGAACGTAAATTGTAGGAAATATTATTCTCTACAAAAAAGGTCTCTCAACATTTTGCCATAGCTCGCTTCGTTTCCGAGATATTTGCAGATTCATCTCAAGGGAAGGGGTCTGACGGACATATTTCGAGATATTTCTTCTTCTTGTTGTTCTTCTTCTGCACAGCTAAGCTCGAAGTGGCATTTGCAGCTCGCAATAGTGCAGAGTTATCTCAAAGAAAGAGGCCACGGTGTTTCTGTACCTCTATTATGTTGGTGCAGCTTCGGAACTTTTAAATATCTTGATATATCTCGAGAACTACGCATCTGATCAAAAAATATCATCGAACATAAAAAGTAGGAAACATAATTCTCTACAAAAAAGGTCTCTTAACATTTTGCCATAGCTCGCTTCGTTTCCGAGATATTTGCATATTTATCTCAAGGGAAGGGTCCTGATGGACATATTTCGAGATATTTCTTCTTCTTGTTGTTCTTCTTCTGCACAGCTAAGCTGGAAGTGGCATTTGCAGCTCGCAATAGTGCAGAGTTATCTCAAAGAGAGGGGCCACGGTGTTTCTGTATCTCTATTATGTTTGGTGCGGCGTCGGAACTTTTAAGTATCTTGATCTATCTCGAGAACTACGCTTCTGATCAAAAAATATCATAGAACATAAATTGTAGGAAATATAATTCTCTACAAAAAACGTCTCTTAACATTTTGCCATAGCTCGCTTCGTTTCCGAGATATTTGCAGATTTATCTCAAGGGAAGGGTCCTGATGGACATATTTCGAGATATTTCTTCTTCTTGTTGTTCTTCTTCTGCACAGCTAAGCTGGAAGTGGCATTTGCAGCTCGCAATAGTGCAGAGTTATCTCAAAGAGAGGGGCCACGGTGTTTCTGTATCTCTATTATGTTTGGTGCGGCTTCGGAACTTTTAAGTATCTTGATCTATCTCGAGAACTACGCTTCTGATCAAAAAATATCATAGAACATAAAAAGTAGGAAACTTAATTCTCTACAAAAAAGGTCTCTTAACATTTTGCCATAGCTCGCTTCGTTTCCGAGATATTTGCAGATTTATCTCAAGGGAAGGGGCCTAACGGACATATTTCGAGATATTTCTTCTTCTTGTTGTTCTTCTTCTGCACAGCTAAACTGGAAGTTGCATTTCCAGCTCGCAATAGTGCAGAGTTATCTCAAAGAAAGGGGTCACGGTGTTTCTGTATCTCTATTATGTTGTTGCGGCTTCGGAACTTTTAAATATCTTGATATATCTCGAGAACTACGCATCTGATCAAAAAATATCATAGAACATAAAAAGTAGGAAACTTAATTCTCTACAAAAAAGGTCTCTTAACGTTTTGCCATAGCTCGCTTCGTTTCCGAGATATTTGCAGATTTATCTCAAGGGAAGGGGCCTGACGGACATATTTCGAGATATTTCTTCTTCTTGTTGTTCTTCTTCTGCACAGCTGAGCTGGAAGTGGCATTTGCAGGTCGCAATAGTGCAGAGTTATCTCAAAGAAAGGGGCCACGGTGTTTCTGTATCTCTATTATGTTGGTGCGGCTTCGGAACTTTTAAATATCTCGATATATCTCGAAAACTACGCTTCTGATCAAAAAATATCATAGAACGTAAATTGTAGGAAATATTATTCTCTACAAAAAAGGTCTCTCAACATTTTGCCATAGCTCGCTTTGTTTCCGAGATATTTGCAGATTCATCTCAAGGGAAGGGGCCTGACGGAAATATTTCGAGATATTTCTTCTTCTTGTTGTTCTTCTTCTGCACAGCTAAGCTGGAAGTGGCATTTGCAGCTCGCAATAGTGCAGAGTTATCGCAAAGAAAGGGGCCACGGGGTTTCTGTATCTCTATTATGTTGGTGCGGCTTCGGAACTTTTAAATATCTTGATATATCTCGAGAACTACGCCTCTGATCGAAAAATATCATAGAACATAAAAAGTAGGAAACTTAATTCTCTACAAAAAAGGTCTCTTAACATTTTGCCATAGCTCGCTTCGTTTCCGAGATATTTGCAGATATATCTCAAGGGAAGGGGCCTGACGGACATATTTCGAGATATTTCTTCTTCTTGTTGTTCTTCTTCTGCACAGCTAAGCTGGAAGTGGCATTTACAGTTCGCAATAGTGCAGAGTTATCTCAAAGAAAGGGGCCACGGTGTTTCTGTATCTCTGTTATGTTAGTGCGGCTTCGGAACTTTTAAATATCTTGATATATCTCGAGAACTACGCATCTGATCAAAAAATATCATAGAACATAAAAAGTAAGAAACTTAATTCTCTACAAAAGAGGTCTCTTAACATTTTCCCATAGCTCGCTCCGTTTCCGAGATATTTGCAGATATATCTCAAGGGAAGGGGCCTGACGGACATATTTCGAGATATTTCTTCTTCTTGTTGTTCTTCTTCTGCACAGCTAAGCTGGAAGTGGCATTTACAGCTCGCAATAGTGCAGAGTTATCTCAAAGAAAGGGGCCACGGTGTTTCTGTATCTCTATTATGTTGGTGCGGCTTCGGAACTTTTAAATATCTTGATATATCTCGAGAACTACGCATCTGATCAAAAAATATCATAGAACATAAATTGTAGGAAACATAATTCTCTACAAAAAAGGTCTCTTAACATTTTGCCATAGCTCGCTTCGTTTCCGAGATATTTGCAGATTTATCTCAAGGGAAGGGGCCTGACGGACATATTTCGAGATATTTCTTCTTCTTGTTGTTCTTCTTCTGCACAGCTAAGCTGGAAGTGGCATTTGCGGCTCGCACTAGTGCACAGTTATCTCAAAGAAAGGGGCCACGGTGTTTCTGTATCTCTATTATGTTGGTGCGTCTTCGGAACTTTTAAATATCTCGATATATCTCGAAAACTACGCTTCTGATCAAAAAATATCATAGAACATAAATTGTAGGAAACATAATTCTGTACAAAAAACGTCTCTTAACATTTTGCCATAGCTCGCTTCGTTTCCGAGATATTTGCAGATACAGCTCAAAGGAACTGGCCTGACGGACATATTTCGAGATATTTCTTCTTCTTGTTGTTCTTTCTCTGCGCAGCTAAGCTGGAAGTGGCATTTGCAGCTCGCAATGGTGCAGAGTTATCTCAGAGAAAGGGGCCACGGTGTTTCTGTATCTCTATTATGTTGGTGCGGCTTCGGAACTTTTAAATACCTTGATATATCTCGAGAACTACGCATCTGATCAAAAAATATCATAGAACATAAAAAGTAGGAAACTTAATTCTCTACAAAAAAGGTCTCTTAACATTTTGCCATAGCTCGCTTCGTTTCCGAGATATTTGCATATTTATCTCAAGGGAAGGGGCCTGACGGACATATTTCGAGATATTTCTTCTTCTTGTTGTTCTTCTTCTGCACAGCTAAGCTGGAAGTGGCATTTGCGGCTAGCACTAGTGCAGAGTTATCTCAAAGAAAGGGGCCACGGTGTTTCTGTATCTTTATTATGTTGGTGCGGCTTCGGAACTTTTAAATATCTCGATATATCTCGAAAACTACGCTTCTGATCGAAAAATATCATAGAACATAAAAAGTAGGAAACTTAATTCTCTACAAAAAAGCTCTCTAAACATTTTGCCATAGCTCGCTTCGTTTCCGAGATATTTGCAGATTTATCTCAAGGGAAGGGGCCTAACGGACATATTTCGAGATATTTCTTCTTCTTGTTGTTCTTCTTCTGCACAGCTAAACTGGAAGTGGCATTTCCAGCTCGCAATAGTGCAGAGTTATCTCAAAGAAAGGGGCCACGGTGTTTCTGTATCTCTATTATGTTGGTGCGGCTACGGAACTTTTAAATATCTCGATATATCTCGAAAACTACGCTTCTGATCAAAAAATATCATAGAACGTAAATTGTAGGAAATATTATTCTCTACAAAAAAGGTCTCTCAACCTTTTGCCATAGCTCGCTTCGTTTCCGAGATATTTGCAGATTCATCTCAAGGGAAGGGGTCTGACGGACATATTTCGAGATATTTCTTTTTCTTGTTGTTCTTCTTCTGCACAGCTAAGCTCGAAGTGGCATTTGCAGCTCGCAATAGTGCAGAGTTATCTCAAAGAAAGAGGCCACGGTGTTTCTGTACCTCTATTATGTTGGTGCAGCTTCGGAACTTTTAAATATCTTGATATATCTCGAGAACTACGCATCTGATCAAAAAATATCATCGAACATAAAAAGTAGGAAACTTAATTCTCTACAAAAAAGGTCTCTTAACATTTTGCCATAGCTCGCTTCGTTTCCGAGATATTTGCAGATTTATCTCAAGGGAAGTGGCCTGACGGACATATTTCGAGATATTTCTTCTTCTTGTTGTTCTTCTTCTGCACAGCTAAGCTGGAAGTGGCATTTGCAGCTCGCAATAGTGCAGAGTTATCCCAAAGAAAGGGGCCACGGTGTTTCTGTATCTCTATTATGTTGGTGCGGCTTCGGAACTTTTAAATATCTCGATATATCTCGAAAACTACGCTTCTGATCAAAAAATATCATAGAACATAAATTGTAGGAAACTTAATTATCTACAAAAAAGGTCTCTTAACATTTTGCCATAGCTCGCTTCGTTTCCGAGATATTTGCAGATTTATCTCAAGGGAAGGGGCCTGACGGACATATTTCGAGATATTTCTTCTTCTTGTTGTTCTTCTTCTGCACAGCTAAGCTGGAAGTGGCATTTGCAGCTCGCAATAGTGCAGAGTTATCTCAAAGAGAGGGGCCACGGTGTTTCTGTATCTCTATTATGTTGGTGCGGCTTCGGAACTTTTAAATATCTCGATATATCTCGAAAACTACGCTTCTCATCAAAAAATATCATAGAACGTAAATTGTAGGAAATATTATTCTCTACAAAAAAGGTCTCTCAACATTTTGCCATAGCTCGCTTCGTTTCCGAGATATTTGCAGATTCATCTCAAGGGAAGGGGTCTGACGGACATATTTCGAGATATTTCTTCTTCTTGTTGTTCTTCTTCTGCACAGCTAAGCTCGAAGTGGCATTTGCAGCTCGCAATAGTGCAGAGTTATCTCAAAGAAAGAGGCCACGGTGTTTCTGTACCTCTATTATGTTGGTGCAGCTTCGGAACTTTTAAATATCTTGATATATCTCGAGAACTACGCATCTGATCAAAAAATATCATCGAACATAAAAAGTAGGAAACATAATTCTCTACAAAAAAGGTCTCTTAACATTTTGCCATAGCTCGCTTCGTTTCCGAGATATTTGCAGATTTATCTCAAGGGAAGGGTCCTGATGGACATATTTCGAGATATTTCTTCTTCTTGTTGTTCTTCTTCTGCACAGCTAAGCTGGAAGTGGCATTTGCAGCTCGCAATAGTGCAGAGTTATCTCAAAGAGAGGGGCCACGGTGTTTCTGTATCTCTATTATGTTTGGTGCGGCTTCGGAACTTTTAAGTATCTTGATCTATCTCGAGAACTACGCTTCTGATCAAAAAATATCATAGAACATAAATTGTAGGAAATATAATTCTCTACAAAAAACGTCTCTTAACATTTTGCCATAGCTCGCTTCGTTTCCGAGATATTTGCAGATTTATCTCAAGGGAAGGGTCCTGATGGACATATTTCGAGATATTTCTTCTTTTTGTTGTTCTTCTTCTGCACAGCTAAGCTGGAAGTGGCATTTGCAGCTCGCAATAGTGCAGAGTTATCTCAAAGAGAGGGGCCACGGTGTTTCTGTATCTCTATTATGTTTGGTGCGGCTTCGGAACTTTTAAGTATCTTGATCTATCTCGAGAACTACGCTTCTGATCAAAAAATATCATACAACATAAAAAGTAGGAAACTTAATTCTCTACAAAAAAGGTCTCTTAACATTTTGCCATAGCTCGCTTCGTTTCCGAGATATTTGCAGATTTATCTCAAGGGAAGGGGCCTAACGGACATATTTCGAGATATTTCTTCTTCTTGTTGTTCTTCTTCTGCACAGCTAAACTGGAAGTTGCATTTCCAGCTCGCAATAGTGCAGAGTTATCTCAAAGAAAGGGGTCACGGTGTTTCTGTATCTCTATTATGTTGTTGCGGCTTCGGAACTTTTAAATATCTTGATATATCTCGAGAACTACGCATCTGATCAAAAAATATCATAGAACATAAAAAGTAGGAAACTTAATTCTCTACAAAAAAGGTCTCTTAACGTTTTGCCATAGCTCGCTTCGTTTCCGAGATATTTGCAGATTTATCTCAAGGGAAGGGGCCTGACGGACATATTTCGAGATATTTCTTCTTCTTGTTGTTCTTCTTCTGCACAGCTGAGCTGGAAGTGGCATTTGCAGGTCGCAATAGTGCAGAGTTATCTCAAAGAAAGGGGCCACGGTGTTTCTGTATCTCTATTATGTTGGTGCGGCTTCGGAACTTTTAAATATCTCGATATATCTCGAAAACTACGCTTCTGATCAAAAAATATCATAGAACATAAATTGTAGGAAACTTAATTATCTACAAAAAAGGTCTCTTAACATTTTGCCATAGCTCGCTTCGTTTCCGAGATATTTGCAGATTTATCTCAAGGGAAGGGGCCTGACGGACATATTTCGAGATATTTCTTCTTCTTGTTGTTCTTCTTCTGCACAGCTAAGCTGGAAGTGGCATTTGCAGCTCGCAATAGTGCAGAGTTATCTCAAAGAGAGGGGCCACGGTGTTTCTGTATCTCTATTATGTTTGGTGCGGCTTCGGAACTTTTAAGTATCTTGATCTATCTCGAGAACTACGCTTCTGATCAAAAAATATCATAGAACATAAATTGTAGGAAATATAATTCTCTACAAAAAACGTCTCTTAACATTTTGCCATAGCTCGCTTCGTTTCCGAGATATTTGCAGATTTATCTCAAGGGAAGGGTCCTGATGGACATATTTCGAGATATTTCTTCTTCTTGTTGTTCGTCTTCTGCACAGCTAAGCTGGAAGTGGCATTTGCAGCTCGCAATAGTGCAGAGTTATCTCAAAGAGAGGGGCCACGGTGTTTCTGTATCTCTATTATGTTTGGTGCGGCTTCGGAACTTTTAAGTATCTTGATCTATCTCGAGAACTACGCTTCTGATCAAAAAATATCATAGAACATAAAAAGTAGGAAACTTAATTCTCTACAAAAAAGGTCTCTTAACATTTTGCCATAGCTCGCTTCGTTTCAGAGATATTTGCAGATTTATCTCAAGGGAAGGGGCCTAACGGACATATTTCGAGATATTTCTTCTTCTTGTTGTTCTTCTTCTGCACAGCTAAACTGGAAGTTGCATTTCCAGCTCGCAATAGTGCAGAGTTATCTCAAAGAAAGGGGTCACGGTGTTTCTGTATCTCTATTATGTTGTTGCGGCTTCGGAACTTTTAAATATCTTGATATATCTCGAGAACTACGCATCTGATCAAAAAATATCATAGAACATAAAAAGTAGGAAACTTAATTCTCTACAAAAAAGGTCTCTTAACGTTTTGCCATAGCTCGCTTCGTTTCCGAGATATTTGCAGATTTATCTCAAGGGAAGGGGCCTGACGGACATATTTCGAGATATTTCTTCTTCTTGTTGTTCTTCTTCTGCACAGCTGAGCTGGAAGTGGCATTTGCAGGTCGCAATAGTGCAGAGTTATCTCAAAGAAAGGGGCCACGGTGTTTCTGTATCTCTATTATGTTGGTGCGGCTTCGGAACTTTTAAATATCTCGATATATCTCGAAAACTACGCTTCTGATCAAAAAATATCATAGAACGTAAATTGTAGGAAATATTATTCTCTACAAAAAAGGTCTCTCAACATTTTGCCATAGCTCGCTTTGTTTCCGAGATATTTGCAGATTCATCTCAAGGGAAGGGGCCTGACGGAAATATTTCGAGATATTTCTTCTTCTTGTTGTTCTTCTTCTGCACAGCTAAGCTGGAAGTGGCATTTGCAGCTCGCAATAGTGCAGAGTTATCGCAAAGAAAGGGGCCACGGGGTTTCTGTATCTCTATTATGTTGGTGCGGCTTCGGAACTTTTAAATATCTTGATATATCTCGAGAACTACGCCTCTGATCGAAAAATATCATAGAACATAAAAAGTAGGAAACTTAATTCTCTACAAAAAAGGTCTCTTAACATTTTGCCATAGCTCGCTTCGTTTCCGAGATATTTGCAGATATATCTCAAGGGAAGGGGCCTGACGGACATATTTCGAGATATTTCTTCTTCTTGTTGTTCTTCTTCTGCACAGCTAAGCTGGAAGTGGCATTTACAGTTCGCAATAGTGCAGAGTTATCTCAAAGAAAGGGGCCACGGTGTTTCTGTATCTCTGTTATGTTAGTGCGGCTTCGGAACTTTTAAATATCTTGATATATCTCGAGAACTACGCATCTGATCAAAAAATATCATAGAACATAAAAAGTAAGAAACTTAATTCTCTACAAAAGAGGTCTCTTAACATTTTCCCATAGCTCGCTCCGTTTCCGAGATATTTGCAGATATATCTCAAGGGAAGGGGCCTGACGGACATATTTCGAGATATTTCTTCTTCTTGTTGTTCTTCTTCTGCACAGCTAAACTGGAAGTGGCATTTACAGCTCGCAATAGTGCAGAGTTATCTCAAAGAAAGGGGCCACGGTGTTTCTGTATCTCTATTATGTTGGTGCGGCTTCGGAACTTTTAAATATCTTGATATATCTCGAGAACTACGCATCTGATCAAAAAATATCATAGAACATAAAAAGTAGGAAACTTATTCTCTACAAAAAAGGTCTCTTAACATTTTGCCATAGCTCGCTTCGTTTCCGAGATATTTGCAGATTTATCTCAAGGGAAGGGGCCTGACGGACATATTTCGAGATATTTCTTCTTCTTGTTGTTCTTCTTCTGCACAGCTAAGCTGGAAGTGGCATTTGCTGCTCGCACTAGTGCAGAGTTATCTCAAAGAAAGGGGCCACGGTGTTTCTGTATCCCTATTATGTTGGTGCGGCTTCGGAACTTTTTATATCTCGATATATCTCGAAAACTACGCTTCTGAACAAAAAATATCATAGAACATAAATTGTAGGAAACATAATTCTCTACAAAAAACGTCTCTTAACATTTTGCCATAGCTCGCTTCGTTTCCGAGATATTTGCAGATTCAGCTCAAAGGAACTGGCCTGACGGACATATTTCGAGATATTTCTTCTTCTTGTTGTTCTTCCTCTACACAGCTAAGCTGGAAGTGGCATTTGCAGCTCGCAATAGTGCAGAGTTATCTCAAAGAAAGGGGCCACGGTGTTTCTGTATCTCTATTATGTTGGTGCGGCTTCGGAACTTTTAAATATCTTGATATATCTCGAGAACTACGCATCTGATCAAAAAATATCATAGAACATAAAAAGTAGGAAACTTAATTCTCTACAAAAAAGGTCTCTTAACATTTTGCCATAGCTCGCTTCGTTTCCGAGATATTTGCATATTTATCTCAAGGGAAGGGGCCTGACGGACATATTTCGAGATATTTCTTGTTCTTGTTGTTCTTCTTCTGCACAGCTAAGCTGGAAGTTTCATTTGCGGCTCGCACTAGTGCAGAGTTATCTCAAAGAATGGGGCCACGGTGTTTCTGTATCTCTATTATGTTGGTGCGGCTTCGGAACTTTTTAATATCTCGATATATCTCGAAAACTACGCTTCTGATCAAAAAATATCATAGAACATAAATTGTAGGAAACATAATTCTCTACAAAAAAGGTCTCTTAACATTTTGCCATAGCTCGCTTCGTTTCCGAGATATTTGCAGATATATCTCAAGGGAAGGGGCCTGACGGACATATTTCGAGATATTTCGTCTTCTTGTTGTTCTTCTTCTGCACAGCTAAGCTGGAAGTGGCATTTACAGCTCGCAATAGTGCAGAGTTATCTCAAAGAAAGGGGCCACGGTGTTTCTGTATCTCTATTATTTTGGTGCGGCTTCGGAACTTTTAAATATCTTGATATATCTCGAGAACTACGCCTCTGATCGAAAAATATCATAGAACATAAAAAGTAGGAAACTTAATTCTCTACAAAAAAGGTCTCTTAACATTTTGCCATAGCTCGCTTCGTTTCCGAGATATTTGCAGATTTATCTCAAGGGAAGGGGCCTGACGGACATATTTCGAGATATTTCTTCTTCTTGTTGTTCTTCTTCTGCACAGCTAAGCTGGAAGTGGCATTTGCAGCTCGCAATAGTGCAGAGTTATCGCAAAGAAAGGGGCCACGGTGTTTCTGTATCTCTATTATGTTGGTGCAGCTTCGGAGCTTTTAAATATCTTGATATATCTCGAGAACTACGCATCTGATCAAAAAATATCATAGAACATAAAAAGTAGGAAACTTAATTCTCTACAAAAAAGGTCTCTTAACGTTTTGCAATAGCTCGCTTCGTTTCCGAGATATTTGCAGATTTATCTCAAGGGAAGGGGCCTGACGGACATATTTCGAGATATTTCTTCTTCTTGTTGTCCTTCTTCTGCACAGCTAAGCTGGAAGTGGCATTTGCAGCGCGCAATAGTGCAGAGTTATCTCAAAGAAAGGGGCCACGGTGTTTCTGTATCTCTATTATGTCGGTGCGGCTTCGGAACTTTTAAATATCTTGATATATCTCGAGAACTACGCATCTGTTCAAAAAATATCATAGAACATAAAAAGTAGGAATCCTAATTTTCTACAAAAAAGGTCTCTTAACATTTTGCCGTAGCTCGCTTCGTTTCCGAGATATTTGCAGATTTATCTCAAGGGAAGGGGCCTGACGGACATATTTCCAGATATTTCTTCTTCTTGTTGTTCTTCTTCTGCACAGCTAAGCTGGAAGTGGCATTTGCAGCTCGCAATAGTGCAGAGTTATCTCAAAGAA
This sequence comes from Osmia lignaria lignaria, assembly GCF_051020975.1. NCBI lineage: Eukaryota > Metazoa > Arthropoda > Insecta > Hymenoptera > Megachilidae > Osmia > Osmia lignaria. The sequence continues at coordinate 6,033,169 of NW_027478161.1, forward strand.
TGGGGCCACGGTGTTTCTGTATCTCTATTATGTTGGTGCGGCTTCGGAACTTTTAAATATCTTGATATATCTCGAGAACTACGCATCTGATCAAAAAATATCATAGAACATAAAAAGTAGGAAACTTAATTCTCTACAAAAAAGGTCTCTTAACATTTTGCGATAGCTCGCTTCGTTTCCGAGATATTTGCAGATTTATCTCAAGGGAAGGGGCCTGACGGACATATTTCGAGATATTTCTTCTTCTTGTTGTTCTTCTTCTGCACAGCTAAGCTGGAAGTGGCATTTGCAGCTCGCAATAGTGCAGAGTTATCGCAAAGAAAGGGGCCACGGTGTTTCTGTATCTCTATTATGTTGGTGCGGCTTCGGAACTTTTAAATATCTTGATATATCTCGAGAACTACGCATCTGATCAAAAAATATCATAGAACATAAAAAGTAGGAAACTTAATTCTCTACAAAAAAGGTCTCTTAACGTTTTGCAATAGCTCGCTTCGTTTCCGAGATATTTGCAAATTTATCTCAAGGGAAGGGTCCTGACGGACATATTTCGAGATATTTCTTCTTCTTGTTGTTCTTCTTCTGCACAGCTAAACTGGAAGTGGCATTTCCAGCTCGCAATCATGCAGAGTTATCTCAAAGAGAGGGGCCACGGTGTTTCTGTATATCTATTATGTTGGTGCGGCTTCGAAACTTTTAAATATCTTGATATATCTCGAGAACTACGCCTCTGATCGAAAAATATCATAGAACATAAAAAGTAGGAAACTTAATTCTCTACAAAAAAGGTCTCTTAACATTTTGCCATAGCTCGCTTCGTTTCCGAGATATTTGCAGATGTATCTCAAGGGAAGGGGCCTGACGGACATATTTCGAGATATTTCTTCTTCTTGTTGTTCTTCTTCTGCACAGCTAAGCTGGACGTCGCATTTGCAGCTCGCAATAGTGCAGAGTTATCGCAAAGAAAGGGGCCACGGTGTTTCTGTATCTCTATTATGTTGGTGCAGCTTCGGAGCTTTTAAATATCTTGATATATCTCGAGAACTACGCATCTGATCAAAAAATATCATAGAACATAAAAAGTAGGAAACTTAATTCTCTACAAAAAAGGTCTCTTAACGTTTTGCAATAGCTCGCTTCGTTTCCGAGATATTTGCAGATTTATCTCAAGGGAAGGGTCCTGACGGACATATTTCGAGATATTTCTTCTTCTTGTTGTTCTTCTTCTGCACAGCTAAACTGGAAGTGGCATTTCCAGCTCGCAATCATGCAGAGTTATCTCAAAGAGAGGGGCCACGGTGTTTCTGTATATCTATTATGTTGGTGCGGCTTCGAAACTTTTAAATATCTTGATATATCTCGAGAACTACGCCTCTGATCGAAAAATATCATAGAACATAAAAAGTAGGAAACTTAATTCTCTACAAAAAAGGTCTCTTAACATTTTGCCATAGCTCGCTTCGTTTCCGAGATATTTGCAGATGTATCTCAAGGGAAGGGGCCTGACGGACATATTTCGAGATATTTCTTCTTCTTGTTGTTCTTCTTCTGCACAGCTAAGCTGGAAGTGGCATTTGCAGCTCGCAATAGTGCAGAGTTATCGCAAAGAAAGGGGCCACGGTGTTTCTGTATCTCTATTATGTTGGTGCAGCTTCGGAGCTTTTAAATATCTTGATATATCTCGAGAACTACGCATCTGATCAAAAAATATCATAGAACATAAAAAGTAGGAAACTTAATTCTCTACAAAAAAGGTCTCTTAACATTTTCCCATAGCTGGCATCGTTTCCGAGATATTTGCAGATTTAGCTCAAGGGAAGGGGCCTGACGGACATATTCCGAGATATTTCTTCTTCTTGTTGTTCCTCTTCTGCACAGCTAAGCTGGAAGTGGCATTTGCAGGTCGCAATAGTGCAGAGTTATCTCAAAGAAAGGGGCCACGGTGTTTCTGTATCTCTATTATGTTGGTGCGGCTTCGGAACTTTTAAATATCTCGATATATCTCGAAAACTACGCTTCTGATCAAAAAATATCAGAGAACGTAAATTGTAGGAAACATAATTCTCTACAAAAAAGGTCTCTCAACATTTTGCCATAGCTCGCTTCGTTTCCGAGATATTTGCAGATTTATCTCAAGGGAAGGGGCCTGACGGACATATTTCGAGATATTTCTTCTTCTTGTTGTTCTTCTTCTGCACAGCTAAGCTGGAAGTGGCATTTGCAGCTCGCAATAGTGCAGAGTTATCTCAAAGAAAGGGGCCACGGTGTTTCTGTATCTCTATTATGTTGGTGCGGCTTCGAAACTTTTAAATATCTTGATATATCTCGAGAACTACGCCTCTGATCGAAAAATATCATAGAACATAAAAAGTAGAAAACTTAATTCTCTACAAAAAAGGTCTGTTAACATTTTCCCATAGCTGGCATCGTTTCCGAGATATTTGCAGATTTAGCTCAAGGGAAGGGGCCTGACGGACATATTCCGAGATATTTCTTCTTCTTGTTGTTCTTCTTCTGCACAGCTAAGCTGGAAGTGGCATTTGCAGCTCGCAAGAGTGCAGAGTTATCGCAAAGAAAGGGGCCACGGTGTTTCTGTATCTCTATTATGTTGGTGCGGCTTCGGAACTTTTAAATATCTTGATATATCTCGAGAACTACGCATCTGATCAAAAAATATCATAGAACATAAAAAGTAGGAAACCTAATTTTCTACAAAAAAGGTCTCTTAACATTTTGCCGTAGCTCGCTTCGTTTCCGAGATATTTGCAGATTTATCTCAAGGGAAGGGGCCTGACGGACATATTTCGAGATATTTCTTCTTCTTGTTGTTCTTCTTCTGCACAGCTAAGCTGGAAGTGGCATTTGCAGCGCGCAAGAGTGCAGAGTTATCTCAAAGAAAGGGGCCACGGTGTTTCTGTATCTCTATTATGTTGGTGCGGCTTCGGAACTTTTAAATATCTTGATATATCTCGAGAACTACGCATCTGATCAAAAAATATCATAGAACATAAAAAGTAGGAAACTTGATTCTCTACAAAAAAGGTCTCTTAACATTTTCCCATAACTGGCATCGTTTCCGAGATATTTGCAGATTTAGCTCAAGGGAAGGGGCCTGACGGACATATTTCGAGATATTTCTTCTTCTTGTTGTTCTTCTTCTGCACAGCTAAGCTGGAAGTGGCATTTACAGCTCGCAATAGCGCAGAGTTATCTCAAAGAAAGGGGCCACGGTGTTTCTGTATCTCTATTATGTTGGTGCGGCTTCGGAACTTTTAAATATCTTGATATATCTCGAGAACTACGCATCTGATCAAAAAATATCATAGAACATGAAAAGTAGGAAACTTAATTCTCTACAAAAAAGGTCTCTTAACATTTTGCCATAGCTCTCTTCGTTTCCGAGATATTTGCAGATTTAGCTCAAGGGAAGGGGCCTGACGGACATATTTCGAGATATTTCTTCTTCTTGTTGTTCTTCTTCTGCACAGCTAAACTGGAAGTGGCATTTCCAGCTCGCAATAGTGCTGAGTTATCTCAAAGAAACGGGCCACGGTGTTTCTGTATCTCTATTATGTTGGTGCGGCTTCGGAACTTTTAAATATCTCGATTTATCTCGAAAACTACGCTTCTGATCAAAAAATATCAGAGAACGTAAATTGTAGGAAACATAATTCTCTACAAAAAAGGTCTCTTAACATTTTGCCATAGCTCGCTTCGTTTCCGAGATATTTGCAGATTTATCTCAAGGGAAGGGGCCTGACGGACATATTTCGAGATATTTCTTCTTCTTGTTGTTCTTCTTCTGCACAGCTAAGCTGGAAGTGGCATTTGCAGCTCGCAATAGTGCAGAGTTATCTCAAAGAAAGGGGCCACGGTGTTTCTGTATCTCTATTATGTTGGTGCGGCTTCGGAACTTTTAAATATCTTGATATATCTCGAGAACTACGCATCTGATCAAAAAATATCGTAGAACATAAAAAGTAGGAAACTTAATTCTCTACAAATAAGGTCTCTAAACATTTTGCCATAGCTCGCATGGTTTCCGAGATATTTGCAGATTTATCTCAAGGGAAGGGGCCTGACGGACATATTTCGAGATATTTCTTCTTCTTGTTGTTCTTCTTCTGCACAGCTAAGCTGGAAGTGGCATTTGCAGCGCGCAATAGTGCAGAGTTATCTCAAAGAAAGGGGCCACGGTGTTTCTGTATCTCTATTATGTTGGTGCGGCTTCGGAACTTTTAAATATCTTGATATATCTCGAGAACTACGCATCCGATCAAAAAATATCATAGAACATAAAAAGTAGGAAACTTAATTCTCTACAAAAAAGGTCTCTTAACATTTTGCCATAGCTCGCTTCGTTTCCGAGATATTTGCAGATTTATCTCGAGGGAAGGGGCCTGACGGACATATTTCGAGATATTTCTTCTTCTTGTTGTTCTTCTTCTGCACAGCTAAGCTGGAAGCGGCATTTGCGGCTCGCACTAATGCAGAGTTATCTCAAAGAAAGGGGCCACGGTGTTTCTGTATCTCTATTATGTTGGTGCGGCTTCGGATCTTTTAAATATCTCGATATATCTCGAAAACTACGCTTCTGATCAAAAAATATCATAGAACATAAATTGTAGGAAACATAATTCTCTACAAAAAAGGTCTCTTAACATTTTGCCATAGCTCGCTTCGTTTCCGAGATATTTGCAGATATATCTCAAGGGAAGGGGCCTGACGGACATATTTCGAGATATTTCTTCTTCTTGTTGTTCTTCTTCTGCACAGCTAAGCTGGAAGTGGCATTTACAGCTCGCAATAGCGCAGAGTTATCTCAAAGAAAGGGGCCACGGTGTTTCTGTATCTCTATTATGTTGGTGCGGCTTCGGAACTTTTAAATATCTTGATATATCTCGAGAACTACGCATCTGATCAAAAAATATCATAGAACATGAAAAGTAGGAAACTTAATTCTCTACAAAAAAGGTCTCTTAACATTTTGCCATAGCTCTCTTCGTTTCCGAGATATTTGCAGATTTATCTCAAGGGAAGGGGCCTGACGGACATATTTCGAGATATTTCTTCTTCTTGTTGTTCTTCTTCTGCACAGCTAAGCTGGAAGTGGCATTTGCAGCTCGCAATAGTGCAGAGTTATCTCAAAGAAAGGGGCCACGGTGTTTCTGTATCTCTATTATGTTGGTGCGGCTTCGGAACTTTTAAATATCTTGATATATCTCGAGAACTACGCATCTGATCAAAAAATATCATAGAACATAAAAAGTAGGAAACTTAATTCTCTACAAAAAAGGTCTCTTAACATTTTGCCATAGCTCGCTTCGTTTCCGAGATATTTGCAGATTTATCTCAAGGGAAGGGGCCTAACGGACATATTTCGAGATATTTCTTCTTCTTGTTGTTCTTCTTCTGCACAGCTAAGCTGGAAGTGGCATTTGCAGCGCGCAATAGTGCAGAGTTATCTCAAAGAAAGGGGCCACGGTGTTTCTGTATCTCTATTATGTTGGTGCGGCTTCGGAACTTTTAAATATCTTGATATATCTCGAGAACTACGCATCCGATCAAAAAATATCATAGAACATAAAAAGTAGGAAACTTAATTCTCTACAAAAAAGGTCTCTTAACATTTTGCCATAGCTCGCTTCCTTTCCGAGATATTTGCAGATTTATCTCGAGGGAAGGGGCCTGACGGACATATTTCGAGATATTTCTTCTTCTTGTTGTTCTTCTTCTGCACAGCTAAGCTGGAAGCGGCATTTGCGGCTCGCACTAATGCAGAGTTATCTCAAAGAAAGGGGCCACGGTGTTTCTGTATCTCTATTATGTTGGTGCGGCTTCGGATCTTTTAAATATCTCGATATATCTCGAAAACTACGCTTCTGATCAAAAAATATCATAGAACATAAATTGTAGGAAACATAATTCTCTACAAAAAAGGTCTCTTAACATTTTGCCATAGCTCGCTTCGTTTCCGAGATATTTGCAGATATATCTCAAGGGAAGGGGCCTGACGGACATATTTCGAGATATTTCTTCTTCTTGTTGTTCTTCTTCTGCACAGCTAAGCTGGAAGTGGCATTTGCAGCGCGCAATAGTGCAGAGTTATCTCAAAGAAAGGGGCCACGGTGTTTCTGTATCTCTATTATGTTGGTGCGGCTTCGGAACTTTTAAATATCTTGATATATCTCGAGAACTACGCATCCGATCAAAAAATATCATAGAACATAAAAAGTAGGAAACTTAATTCTCTACAAAAAAGGTCTCTTAACATTTTGCCATAGCTCGCTTCGTTTCCGAGATATTTGCAGATTTATCTCGAGGGAAGGGGCCTGACGGACATATTTCGAGATATTTCTTCTTCTTGTTGTTCTTCTTCTGCACAGCTAAGCTGGAAGTGGCATTTACAGCTCGCAATAGCGCAGAGTTATCTCAAAGAAAGGGGCCACGGTGTTTCTGTATCTCTATTATGTTGGTGCGGCTTCGGAACTTTTAAATATCTTGATATATCTCGAGAACTACGCATCTGATCAAAAAATATCATAGAACATGAAAAGTAGGAAACTTAATTCTCTACAAAAAAGGTCTCTTAACATTTTGCCATAGCTCTCTTCGTTTCCGAGATATTTGCAGATTTATCTCAAGGGAAGGGGCCTGACGGACATATTTCGAGATATTTCTTCTTCTTGTTGTTCTTCTTCTGCACAGCTAAGCTGGAAGTGGCATTTGCAGCTCGCAATAGTGCAGAGTTATCTCAAAGAAAGGGGCCACGGTGTTTCTGTATCTCTATTATGTTGGTGCGGCTTCGGAACTTTTAAATATCTTGATATATCTCGAGAACTACGCATCTGATCAAAAAATATCATAGAACATAAAAAGTAGGAAACTTAATTCTCTACAAAAAAGGTCTCTTAACATTTTGCCATAGCTCGCTTCGTTTCCGAGATATTTGCAGATTTATCTCAAGGGAAGGGGCCTAACGGACATATTTCGAGATATTTCTTCTTCTTGTTGTTCTTCTTCTGCACAGCTAAACTAGAAGTGGCATTTCCAGCTCGCAATAGTGCTGAGTTATCTCAAAGAAACGGGCCACGGTGTTTCTGTATCTCTATTATGTTGGTGCGGCTTCGGAACTTTTAAATATCTCGATTTATCTCGAAAACTACGCTTCTGATCAAAAAATATCATAGAACATAAATTGTAGGAAACATAATTCTCGACAAAAAAGGTCTCTTAACATTTTGCCATAGCTCGCTTCGTTTCCGAGATATTTGCAGATTTATCTCAAGGGAAGGGGCCAGACGGACATATTTCGAGATATTTCTTCTTCTTGTTATTCTTCTTCTGCACAGCTAAGCTGGAAGTGGCATTTGCGGCTCGCACTAGTGCAGAGTTATCTCAACGAAAGGGGCCACGGTGCTTCTGTATCTCTATTATGTTGGTGCGGCTTCGGAACTTTTAAATATCTTGATATATCTCGAGAACTGCGCATCTGATCAAAAAATATCATAGAACATAAAAAGTAGGAAACATAATTCTCTACAAAAAAGGTCTCTTAACATTTTGCCATAGCTCGCTTCGTTTCCGAGATATTTGCAGATTTATCTCAAGGGAAGGGGCCTGACGGACATATTTCGAGATATTTCTTCTTCTTGTTGTTCTTCTTCTGCACAGCTAAGCTGGAAGTGGCATTTGCGGCTCGCACTAGTGCAGAGTTGTCTCAACGAAAGGGGCCACGGTGTTTCTGTATCTCTATTATGTTGGTGCGGCTTCGGAACTTGTAAATATCTCGATATATCTCGATAACTACGCTTCTGATCAAAAAATATCATAGAACATAAATTGTAGGAAGCATAATTCTCTACAAAAAAGGTCTCTTAACATTTTGCCATAGCTCGCTTCGTTTCCGAGATATTTGCAGATATATCTCAAGGGAAGGGGCCTGACGGACATATTTCGAGATATTTCTTCTTCTTGTTGTTCTTCTTCTGCACAGCTAAGCTGGAAGTGGCATTTGCAGCTCGCAATAGTGCAGAGTTATCTCAAAGAAAGGGGCCACGGTGTTTCTGTATCTCTATTATGTTGGTGCGGCTTCGGAACTTTTAAATATCTTGATATATCTCGAGAACTACGCATCTGATCAAAAAATATCATAGAACATAAAAAGTAGGAAACTTAATTCTCTACAAAATAGGTCTCTTAACATTTTGCCATAGCTCGCTTCGTTTCCGAGATATTTGCAGATTTATCTCGAGGGAAGGGGCCTGACGGACATATTTCGAGATATTTCTTCTTCTTGTTGTTCTTCTTCTGCACAGCTAAGCTGGAAGCGGCATTTGCGGCTCGCACTAGTGCAGAGTTATCTCAAAGAAAGGGGCCACGGTGTTTCTGTATCTCTATTATGTTGGTGCGGCTTCGGAACTTTTAAATATCTCGATATATCTCGAAAACTACGCTTCTGATCAAAAAATATCATAGAACGTAAATTGTAGGAAACATTATTCTCTACAAAAAAGGTCTCTTAACATTTTGCCATAGCTCGCTTCGTTTCCGAGATATGTGCAGATTCATCTCAAGGGAAGGGGTCTGACGGACATATTTCGAGATATTTCTTCTTCTTGTTGTTCTTCTTCTGCACAGCTAAGCTCGAAGTGGCATTTGCAGCTCGCAATAGTGCAGAGTTATCTCAAAGAAAGAGGCCACGGTGTTTCTGTACCTCTATTATGTTGGTGCAGCTTCGGAACTTTTAAATATCTTGATATATCTCGAGAACTACGCATCTGATCAAAAAATATCATCGAACATGAAAAGTAGGAAACATAATTCTCTACAAAAAAGGTCTCTTAACATTTTGCCATTGCTCGCTTCGTTTCCGAGATATTTGCAGATTTATCTCAAGGGAAGTGGCCTGACGGACATATTTCGAGATATTCCTTCTTCTTGTTGTTCTTCTTCTGCACAGCTAAACTGGAAGTGGCATTTCCAGCTCGCAATCGTGCAGAGTTATCTCAAAGAAAGGGGCCACGGTGTTTCTGTATCTCTATTATGTTGGTGCGGCTTCGGAACTTTTAAATATCTTGATATATCTCGAGAACTACGCCTCTGATCGAAAAATATCATAGAACATAAAAAGTAGGAAACTTAATTCTCTACAAAAAAGGTCTCTTAACATTTTGCCATAGCTCGCTTCGTTTCCGAGATATTTGCAGATTTATCTCAAGGGAAGGGCCCTGACGGACATATTTCGAGATATTTCTTCTTCTTGTTGTTCTTCTTCTGCACAGCTAAGCTGGAAGTGGCATTTGCGGCTCGCACTAGTGCAGAGTTATCTCAAAGAAAGGAGCCACGGTGTTTCTGTATCTCTATTATGTTGGTGCGGCTTCGGAACTTTTAAATATCTTGATATATCTCGAGAACTACGCATCTGATCAAAAAATATCATCGAACATGAAAAGTAGAAAACATAATTCTCTACAAAAAAGGTCTCTTAACATTTTGCCATTGCTCGCTTCGTTTCCGAGATATTTGCAGATTTATCTCAAGGGAAGTGGCCTGACGGACATATTTCGAGATATTCCTTCTTCTTGTTGTTCTTCTTCTGCACAGCTAAACTGGAAGTGGCATTTCCAGCTCGCAATCGTGCAGAGTTATCTCAAAGAAAGGGGCCACGGTGTTTCTGTATCTCTATTATGTTGGTGCGGCTTCGGAACTTTTAAATATCTTGATATATCTCGAGAACTACGCCTCTGATCGAAAAATATCATAGAACATAAAAAGTAGGAAACTTAATTCTCTACAAAAAAGGTCTCTTAACATTTTGCCATAGCTCGCTTCGTTTCCGAGATATTTGCAGATTTATCTCAAGGGAAGGGCCCTGACGGACATATTTCGAGATATTTCTTCTTCTTGTTGTTCTTCTTCTGCACAGCTAAGCTGGAAGTGGCATTTGCGGCTCGCACTAGTGCAGAGTTATCTCAAAGAAAGGAGCCACGGTGTTTCTGTATCTCTATTATGTTGGTGCGGCTTCGGAACTTTTAAATATCTTGATATATCTCGAGAACTGCGCATCTGATCAAAAAATATCATAGAACATAAAAAGTAGGAAACATAATTCTCTACAAAAAAGGTCTCTTAACATTTTGCCATAGCTCGCTTCGTTTCCGAGATATTTGCATATTTATCTCAAGGGAAGGGGCCTGACGGACATATTTCGAGATATTTCTTCTTCTTGTTGTTCTTCTTCTGCACAGCTAAGCTGGAAGTGGCATTTGCGGCTCGCACTAGTGCAGAGTTGTCTCAACGAAAGGGGCCACGGTGTTTCTGTATCTCTATTATGTTGGTGCGGCTTCGGAACTTTTAAATATCTCGATATATCTCGATAACTACGCTTCTGATCAAAAAATATCATAGAACATAAATTGTAGGAAGCATAATTCTCTACAAAAAAGGTCTCTTAACATTTTGCCATAGCTCGCTTCGTTTCCGAGATATTTGCAGATATATCTCAAGGGAAGGGGCCTGACGGACATATTTCGAGATATTTCTTCTTCTTGTTGTTCTTCTTCTGCACAGCTAAGCTGGAAGTGGCATTTGCAGCTCGCAATAGTGCAGAGTTATCTCAAAGAAAGGGGCCACGGTGTTTCTGTATCTCTATTATGTTGGTGCGGCTTCGGAACTTTTAAATATCTTGATATATCTCGAGAACTACGCATCTGATCAAAAAATATCATAGAACATAAAAAGTAGGAAACTTAATTCTCTACAAAAAAGGTCTCTTAACATTTTGCCATAGCTCGCTTCGTTTCCGAGATATTTGCAGATTTATCTCGAGGGAAGGGGCCTGACGGACATATTTCGAGATATTTCTTCTTCTTGTTGTTCTTCTTCTGCACAGCTAAGCTGGAAGCGGCATTTGCGGCTCGCACTAGTGCAGAGTTATCTCAAACAAAGGGGCCACGGTGTTTCTGTATCTCTATTATGTTGGTGCGGCTTCGGATCTTTTAAATATCTCGATATATCTCGAAAACTACGCTTCTGATCAAAAAATATCATAGAACATAAATTGTAGGAAACATAATTCTCTACAAAAAAGGTCTCTTAACATTTTGCCGTAGCTCGCTTCGTTTCCGAGATATTTGCAGATTTATCTCAAGGGAAGGGGCCTGACGGACATATTTCCAGATATTTCCTCTTCTTGTTGTTCTTCTTCTGCACAGCTAAGCTGGAAGTGGCATTTGCAGCTCGCAATAGTGCAGAGTTATCTCAAAGAAAGGGGCCACGGTGTTTCTGTATCTCTATTATGTTGGTGCGGCTTCGGAACTTTTAAATATCTTGATATATCTCGAGAACTACGCATCTGATCGAAAAATATCATAGAACATAAAAAGTAGGAAACTTAATTCTCTACAAAAGAGGTCTCTTAACATTTTGCCATAGCTCGCTTCGTTTCCGAGATATTTGCAGATTTATCTCAAGGGAAGGGGCCTGACGGACATATTTCGAGATATTTCTTCTTTTTGTTGTTCTTCTTCTGCACAGCTAAGCTGGAAGTGGCATTTGCAGCTCGCAATAGTGCAGAGTTATCTCAAAGAAAGGGGCCACGGTGTTTCTGTATCTCTATTATGTTGGTGCGGCTTCGGAACTTTTAAATATCTCGATATATCTCGAAAACTACGCTTCTGATCAAAAAATATCATAGAACGTAAATTGTAGGAAACATTATTCTCTACAAAAAAGGTCTCTTAACATTTTGCCATAGCTCGCTTCGTTTCCGAGATATGTGCAGATTCATCTCAAGGGAAGGGGTCTGACGGACATATTTCGAGATATTTCTTCTTCTTGTTGTTCTTCTTCTGCACAGCTAAGCTGGAAGTGGCATTTGCAGCTCGCAATAGTGCAGAGTTATCTCAAAGAAAGGGGCCACGGTGTTTCTGTATCTCTATTATGTTGGTGCGGCTTCGGAACTTTTAAATATCTTGATATATCTCGAGAACTACGCATCTGATCAAAAAATATCATAGAACATAAAAAGTAGGAAACTTAATTCTCTACAAAAGAGGTCTCTTAACATTTTGCCATAGCTCGCTTCGTTTCCGAGATATTTGCAGATTTATCTCAAGGGAAGGGGCCTGACGGACATATTTCGAGATATTTCTTCTTCTTGTTGTTCTTCTTCTGCACAGCTAAACTGGAAGTGGCATTTCCAGCTCGCAATAGTGCAGAGTTATCTCAAAGAGAGGGGCCACGGTGTTTCTGTATCTCCATTATGTTGGTGCGGCTTCGGAACTTTTAAATATCTTGATATATCTCGAGAACTACGCATCTGATCAAAACATATCATGGAAGATAAAAAGTAGGAAACTTAATTCTCTACAAAAAATGTCTCTTAACATTTTGCCATAGCTCGCTTCGTTTCCGAGATATTTGCAGATTCAGCTCAAAGGAACTGGCCTGACGGACATATTTCGAGATATTTCTTCTTCTTGTTGTTCTTCCTCTGCACAGCTAAGCTGGAAGTGGCATTTGCAGCTCGCAATAGTGCAGAGTTATCTCAAAGAAAGGGGCCACGGTGTTTCTGTATCTCTATTATGTTGGTGCGGCTTCGGAACTTTTAAATATCTTGATATATCTCGAGAACTACGCATCTGATCAAAAAATATCATAGAACATAAAAAGTAGGAAACTTAATTCTCTACAAAAAAGGTCTCTTAACATTTTGCCATAGCTCGCTTCGTTTCCGAGATATTTGCAGATTTATCTCAAGGGAAGGGGCCTGACGGACATATTTCGAGATATTTCTTCTTCTTGTTGTTCTTCTTCTGCACAGCTAAGCTGGAAGTGGCATTTGCGGCTCGCACTAGTGCAGAGTTATCTCAAAGAAAGGGGCCACGGTGTTTCTGTATCTCTATTATGTTGGTGCGGCTTCGGAACTTTTAAATATCTCGATATATCTCGAAAACTACGCTTCTGATCAAAAAATATCATAGAACATAAATTGTAGGAAACATAATTCTCTACAAAAAAGGTCTCTTAACATTTTGCCATAGCTCGCTTCGTTTCCGAGATATTTGCAGATATATCTCAAGGGAAGGGGCCTGACGGACATATTTCGAGATATTTCTTCTTCTTGTTGTTCTTCTTCTGCACAGCTAAGCTGGAAGTGGCATTTACAGCTCGCAATAGTGCAGAGTTATCTCAAAGAAAGGGGCCACGGTGTTTCTGTATCTCTATTATGTCGGTGCGGCTTCGGAACTTTTAAATATCTTGATATATCTCGAGAACTACGCATTTAATCAAAAAATATCATAGAACATAAAAAGTAGGAAACTTAATTCTCTACAAAAAAGGTCTCTTAACATTTTGCCATAGCTCGCTTCGTTTCCGAGATATTTGCAGATTTATCTCAAGGGAAGGGGCCTGACGGACATATTTCGAGATATTTCTTCTTCTTGTTGTTCTTCCTCTGCACAGCTAAGCTGGAAGTGGCATTTGCGGCTCGCACTAGTGCAGAGTTATCTCAAAGAAAGGGGCCACGGTGTTTCTGTATCCCTATTATGTTGGTGCGGCTTCGGAACTTTTAAATATCTAGATATATCTCGAAAACTATGCTTCTGATCAAAAAATATCATAGAACATAAATTGTAGGAAACATAATTCTCTACAAAAAACGTCTCTTAACATTTTGCCATAGCTCGCTTCGTTTCCGAGATATTTGCCGATTCAGCTCAAAGGAACTGGCCTGACGGACATATTTCGAGATATTTCTTCTTCTTGTTGTTCTTCCTCTGCACAGCTAAGCTGGAAGTGGCATTTGCAGCTCGCAATAGTGCAGAGTTATCTCAAAGAAAGGGGCCACGGTGTTTCTGTATCTCTATTATGTTGGTGCGGCTTCGGAACTTTTAAATATCTTGATATATCTCGAGAACTACGCATCTGATCAAAAAATATCATAGAACATAAAAAGTAGGAAACTTAATTCTCTACAAAAGAGGTCTCTTAACATTTTGCCATAGCTCGCTTCGTTTCCGAGATATTTGCAGATTTATCTCAAGGGAAGGGGCCTGACGGACATATTTCGAGATATTTCTTCTTCTTGTTGTTCTTCTTCTGCACAGCTAAACTGGAAGTGGCATTTCCAGCTCGCAATAGTGCAGAGTTATCTCAAAGAGAGGGGCCACGGTGTTTCTGTATCTCCATTATGTTGGTGCGGCTTCGGAACTTTTAAATATCTTGATATATCTCGAGAACTACGCATCTGATCAAAAAATATCATGGAAGATAAAAAGTAGGAAACTTAATTCTCTACAAAAAATGTCTCTTAACATTTTGCCATAGCTCGCTTCGTTTCCGAGATATTTGCAGATTCAGCTCAAGGGAACTGGCCTGACGGACATATTTCGAGATATTTCTTCTTCTTGTTGTTCTTCCTCTGCACAGCTAAGCTGGAAGTGGCATTTGCAGCTCGCAATAGTGCAGAGTTATCTCAAAGAAAGGGGCCACGGTGTTTCTGTATCTCTATTATGTTGGTGCGGCTTCGGAACTTTTAAATATCTTGATATATCTCGAGAACTACGCATCTGATCAAAAAATATCATAGAACATAAAAAGTAGGAAACTTAATTCTCTACAAAAAAGGTCTCTTAACATTTTGCCATAGCTCGCTTCGTTTCCGAGATATTTGCAGATTTATCTCAAGGGAAGGGGCCTGACGGACATATTTCGAGATATTTCTTCTTCTTGTTGTTCTTCTTCTGCACAGCTAAGCTGGAAGTGGCATTTGCGGCTCGCACTAGTGCAGAGTTATTTCAAAGAAAGGGGCCACGGTGTTTCTGTATCTCTATTATGTTGGTGCGGCTTCGGAACTTTTAAATATCTCGATATATCTCGAAAACTACGCTTCTGATCAAAAAATATCATAGAACATAAATTGTAGGAAACATAATTCTCTACAAAAAAGGTCTCTTAACATTTTGCCATAGCTCGCTTCGTTTCCGAGATATTTGCAGATATATCTCAAGGGAAGGGGCCTGACGGACATATTTCGAGATATTTCTTCTTCTTGTTGTTCTTCTTCTGCACAGCTAAGCTGGAAGTGGCATTTACAGCTCGCAATAGTGCAGAGTTATCTCAAAGAAAGGGGCCACGGTGTTTCTGTATCTCTATTATGTCGGTGCGGCTTCGGAACTTTTAAATATCTTGATATATCTCGAGAACTACGCATTTAATCAAAAAATATCATAGAACATAAAAAGTAGGAAACTTAATTCTCTACAAAAAAGGTCTCTTAACATTTTGCCATAGCTCGCTTCGTTTCCGAGATATTTGCAGATTTATCTCAAGGGAAGGGGCCTGACGGACATATTTCGAGATATTTCTTCTTCTTGTTGTTCTTCTTCTGCACAGCTAAGCTGGAAGTGGCATTTGCGGCTCGCACTAGTGCAGAGTTATCTCAAAGAAAGGGGCCACGGTGTTTCTGTATCCCTATTATGTTGGTGCGGCTTCGGAACTTTTAAATATCTCGATATATCTCGAAAACTACGCTTCTGATCAAAAAATATCATAGAACATAAATTGTAGGAAACATAATTCTCTACAAAAAAGGTCTCTTAACATTTTGCCATAGCTCGCTTCGTTTCCGAGATATTTGCAGATTCAGCTCAAAGGAACTGGCCTGACGGACATATTTCGAGATATTTCTTCTTCTTGTTGTTCTTCCTCTGCACAGCTAAGCTGGAAGTGGCATTTGCAGCTCGCAATAGTGCAGAGTTATCTCAAAGAAAGGGGCCACGGTGTTTCTGTATCTCTATTATGTTGGTGCGGCTTCGGAACTTTTAAATATCTTGATATATCTCGAGAACTACGCATCTGATCAAAAAATATCATAGAACATAAAAAGTAGGAAACTTAATTCTCTACAAAAAAGGTCTCTTAACATTTTGCCATAGCTCGCTTCGTTTCCGAGATATTTGCAGATTTATCTCAAGGGAAGGGGCCTGACGGACATATTTCGAGATATTTCTTCTTCTTGTTGTTCTTCCTCTGCACAGCTAAGCTGGAAGTGGCATGTGCAGCTCGCAATAGTGCAGAGTTATCTCAAAGAAAGGGGCCACGGTGTTTCTGTATCCCTATTATGTTGGTGCGGCTTCTGAACTTTTAAATATCTCGAGATATCTCGAAAACTACGCTTCTGACCAAAAAATATCATAGAACGTAAATTGTAGGAAACATAATTCTCTACAAAAAACGTCTCTTAACATTTTGCCATAGCTCGCTTCGTTTCCGAGATATTTGCAGATTCAGCTCAAAGGAACTGGCCTGACGGACATATTTCGAGATATTTCTTCTTCTTGTTGTTCTTCCTCTGCACAGCTAAGCTGGAAGTGGCATTTGCGGCTCGCACTAGTGCAGAGTTATCTCAAAGAAAGGGGCCACGGTGTTTCTGTATCCCTATTATGTTGGTGCGGCTTCGGAACTTTTAAATATCTAGATATATCTCGAAAACTACGCTTCTGATCAAAAAATATCATAGAACATAAATTGTAGGAAACATAATTCTCTACAAAAAACGTCTCTTAACATTTTGCCATAGCTCGCTTCGTTTCCGAGATATTTGCCGATTCAGCTCAAAGGAACTGGCCTGACGGACATATTTCGAGATATTTCTTCTTCTTGTTGTTCTTCCTCTGCACAGCTAAGCTGGAAGTGGCATTTGCAGCTCGCAATAGTGCAGAGTTATCTCAAAGAAAGGGGCCACGGTGTTTCTGTATCTCTATTATGTTGGTGCGGCTACGAAACTTTTAAATATCTTGATATATCTCGAGAACTACGCATCTGATCAAAAAATATCATAGAACATAAAAAGTAGGAAACTTAGTTCTCTACAAAAAAGGTCTCTCAACATTTTGCCATAGCTCGCTTCGTTTCCGAGATATTTGCAGATTTATCTCAAGGGAAGGGGCCTGACGGACATATTTCGAGATATTTCTTCTTCTTGTTGTTCTTCTTCTGCACAGCTAAGCTGGAAGTGGCATTTACAGCTCGCAATAGTGCAGAGTTATCTCAAAGAAAGGGGCCACGGTGTTTCTGTATCTCTATTATGTTGGTGCGGCTTCGGAACTTTTAAATATCTTGATATATCTCGAGAACTACGCATCTGATCAAAAAATATCATAGAACATAAAAAGTAGGAAACTTAATTCTCTACAAAAGAGGTCTCTTAACATTTTGCCATAGCTCGCTTCGTTTCCGAGATATTTGCAGATTTATCTCAAGGGAAGGGGCCTGACGGACATATTTCGAGATATTTCTTCTTCTTGTTGTTCTTCTTCTGCACAGCTAAGCTGGAAGTGGCATTTGCGGCTCGCACTAGTGCAGAGTTATCTCAAAGAAAGGGGCCACGGTATTTCTGTATCCCTATTATGTTGGTGCGGCTTCGGAACTTTTAAATATCTCGATATATCTCGAAAACTACGCTTCTGATCAAAAAATATCATAGTACATAAATTGTAGGAAACATAATTCTCTACAAAAAAGGTCTCTTAACATTTTGCCATACCTCGCTTCGTTTCCGAGATATTTGCAGATATATCTCAAGGGAAGGGGCCTGACGGACATATTTCGAGATATTTCTTCTTCTTGTTGTTCTTCTTCTGCACAGCTAAGCTGGAAGTGGCATTTGCGGCTCGCACTATTGCAGAGTTATCTCAAAGAAAGGGGCCACGGTGTTTCTGTATCTCTATTATGTTGGTGCGGCTTCGGAACTTTTAAATATCTTGATATATCTCGAGAACTGCGCATCTGATCAAAAAATATCATAGAACATAAAAAGTAGGAAACTTAATTCTCTACAAAAAAGGTCTCTTAACATTTTGCCATAGCTCGCTTCGTTTCCGAGATATTTGCAGATTTATCTCAAGGGAAGGGGCCTAACGGACATATTTCGAGTTATTTCTTCTTCTTGTTGTTCTTCCTCTGCACAGCTAAACTGGAAGTGGCATTTCCAGCTCGCAATAGTGCAGAGTTATCTCAAAGAAAGGGGCCACGGTGTTTCTGTATCTCTATTATGTTGGTGCGGCTTCGGAACTTTTAAATATCTTGATATATCTCGAGAACTACGCATCTGATCAAAAAATATCATAGAACATAAAAAGTAGGAAACTTAATTCTCTACAAAAAAGGTCTCTTAACATTTTGCCATAGCTCGCTTCGTTTCCGAGATATTTGCAGATTTATCTCAAGGGAAGGGGCCTGACGGACATATTTCGAGATATTTCTTCTTCTTGTTGTTCTTCTTCTGCACAGCTAAGCTGGAAGTGGCATTTGCAGCTCGCAATAGTGCAGAGTTATCTCAAAGAAAGGGGCCACGGTGTTTCTGTATCTCTATTATGTTGGTGCGGCTTCGGAACTTTTAAATATCTTGATATATCTCGAGAACTACGCATCTGATCAAAAAATATCATAGAACATAAAAAGTAGGAAACTTAATTCTCTACACAAAAGGTCTCTTAACATTTTGCCATAGCTCGCTTCGTTTCCGAGATATTTGCAGATTTATCTCAAGGGAAGGGGCCTAACGGACATATTGCGAGATATTTCTTCTTCTTGTTGTTCTTCTTCTGCACAGCTAAGCTGGAAGTGGCATTTGCAGCTCGCAATAGTGCAGAGTTATCTCAAAGAGAGGGGCCACGGTGTTTCTGTATCTCTATTATGTTGGTGCGGCTTCGGAACTTTTAAATATCTCGATATATCTCGAAAACTACGCTTCTGATCGAAAAATATCATAGAACATAAATTGTAGGAAACATAATTCTCTACAAAAAACGTCTCTTAACATTTTGCCATAGCTCGCTTCGTTTCCGAGATATTTGCAGATTTATCTCAAGGGAAGGGGCCTAACGGACATATTTCGAGATATTTCTTCTTCTTGTTGTTCTTCTTCTGCACAGCTAAGCTGGAAGTGGCATTTGCGGCTCGCACTATTGCAGAGTTATCTCAAAGAAAGGGGCCACGGTGTTTCTGTATCTCTATTATGTTGGTGCGGCTTCGGAACTTTTAAATATCTTGATATATCTCGAGAACTACGCATCTGATCAAAAAATATCATAGAACATAAAAAGTAGGAAACTTAATTCTCTACAAAAAAGGTCTCTTAACATTTTGCCATACCTCGCTTCGTTTCCGAGATATTTGCAGATTTATCTCAAGGGAAGGGGCCTGACGGACATATTTCGAGATATTTCTTCTTCTTGTTATTCTTCTTCTGCACAGCTAAGCTGGAAGTGGCATTTGCGGCTCGCACTAGTGCAGAGTTATCTCAAAGAAAGGGGCCACGGTGTTTCTGTATCTGTATTATGTTGGTGCGGCTTCGGAACTTTTAAATATCTTGATATATCTCGAGAACTACGCATCTGATCAAAAAATATCATAGAACATAAAAAGTAGGAAACTTAATTCTCTACAAAAAAGGTCTCTTAACATTTTGCCATAGCTCGCTTCGTTTCCGAGATATTTGCAGATTTATCTCAAGGGAAGGGTCCTGACGGACATATTTCGAGATATTTCTTCTTCTTGTTGTTCTTCTTCTGCACAGCTAAGCTGGAAGTGGCATTTGCGGCTCGCACTAGTGCAGAGTTATCTCAAAGAAAGGGGCCACGGTGTTTCTGTATGTGTATTATGTTGGTGCGGCTTCGGCACTTTTAAATATCTTGATATATCTCGAGAACTACGCATCTGATCAAAAAATATCATAGAAGATAAAAAGTAGGAAACTTAATTCTCTACAAAGAAGGTCTCTTAACATTTCGCCATAGCTCGCTTCGTTTCCGAGATATTTGCAGATTTATCTCAAGGGAAGGGGCCTGTCGGACATATTTCGAGATATTTCTTCTTCTTGTTGTTCTTCTTCTGCACAGCTAAGCTGGAAGTGGCATTTGCGGCTCGCACTAGTGCAGAGTTATCTCAAAGAAAGGGGCCACGGTGTTTCTGTATCTCTATTATGTTGGTGCGGCTTCGGAACTTTTAAATATCTCGATATATCTCGAAAACTACGCTTCTGATCGAAAAATATCATAGAACATAAATTGTAGGAAACATAATTCTCCACAAAAAACGTCTCTTAACATTTTGCCATAGCTCGCTTCGTTTCCGAGATATTTGCAGATTTATCTCAAGGGAAGGGGCCTAACGGACATATTTCGAGATATTTCTTCTTCTTGTTGTTCTTCTTCTGCACAGCTAAGCTGGAAGTGGCATTTGCGGCTCGCACTATTGCAGAGTTATCTCAAAGAAAGGGGCCACGGTGTTTCTGTATCTCTATTATGTTGGTGCGGCTTCGGAACTTTTAAATATCTTGATATATCTCGAGAACTACGCGTCTGATCAAAAAATATCATAGAACATAAAAAGTAGGAAACATAATTCTCTACAAAAAAGGTCTCTTAACATTTTGCCATAGCTCGCTTCGTTTCCGAGATATTTGCAGATTTATCTCAAGGGAAGGGGCCTGACGGACATTTTTCGAGATATTTCTTCTTCTTGTTGTTCTTCTTCTGCACAGCTAAGCTGGAAGTGGCATTTCCAGCTCGCAATAGTGCAGAGTTATCTCAAAGAGAGGGGCCACGGTGTTTCTGTATCTCTATTATGTTGGTGCGGCTTCGGAACTTTTAAATATCTTGATATATCTCGAGAACTACGCATCTGATCAAAAAATATCATAGAACATAAAAAGTAGGAAACTTAATTCTCTACAAAAAAGGTCTCTTAACATTTTGCCATAGCTCGCGTCGTTTCCGAGATATTGGCAGATTTATCTCAAGGGAAGGGGCCTAAGGGACATATTTCGAGATATTTCTTCTTCTTGTTGTTCTTCTTCTGCACAGCTAAACTGGAAGTGGCATTTCCAGCTCGCAATAGTGCAGAGTTATCTCAAAGAAAGGAGCCACGGTGTTTCTGTATCTCTATTATGTTGGTGCGGCTTCGGAACTTTTAAATATCTTGATATATCTCGAGAACTACGCATCTGATCAAAAAATATCATAGAACATAAAAAGTAGGAAACTTAATTCTCTACAAAAAAGGTCTCTTAACATTTTGCCATAGCTCGCTTCGTTTCCGAGATATTTGCAGATTTATCTCAAGGGAAGGGGCCTGACGGACATATTTCGAGATATTTCTTCTTCTTGTTGTTCTTCTTCTGCACCGCTAAGCTGGAAGTGGCATTTGCGGCTCGCACTAGTGCAGAGTTATCTCAAAGAAAGGGGCCACGGTGTTTCTGTATGTGTATTATGTTGGTGCGGCTTCGGCCCTTTTAAATATCTTGATATATCTCGAGAACTACGCATCTGATCAAAAAATATCATAGAACATAAATTGTAGGAAACATAATTCTCTACAAAAAACGTCTCTTAACATTTTGCCATAGCTCGCTTCGTTTCCGAGATATTTGCAGATTCAGCTCAAAGGAACGGGCCTGACGGACATATTTCGAGATACTTCTTTTTCTTGTTGTTCTTCCTCTGCACAGCTAAGCTGGAAGTGGCATTTGCAGCTCGCAATAGTGCAGAGTTATCTCAAAGAAAGGGGCCACGGTGTTTCTGTATCTCTATTATGTTGGTGCGGCTTCGGAACTTTTAAGTATCTTGATATATCTCGAGAACTACGCATCTGATCAAAAAATATCATAGAACATAAAAAGTAGGAAACTTAATTCTCTACAAAAAAGGTCTCTTAACATTTTGCCATAGCTCGCTTCGTTTCAGAGATATTTGCAGATTTATCTCAAGGGAAGGGGCCTGACGGACATATTTCGAGATATTTCTTCTTCTTGTTGTTCTTCTTCTGCACAGCTAAGCTGGAAGTGGCATTTGCGGCTCGCACTAGTGCAGAGTTATCTCAAAGAAAGGGGCCACGATGTTTCTGTATCTCTATTATGTTGGTGCGGCTTCGGAACTTTTAAATATCTCGATATATCTCGAAAACTACGCTTCTGATCAAAAAATATCATAGAACATAAATTGTAGGAAACATAATTCTCTACAAAAAACGTCTCTTAACATTTTGCCATAGCTCGCTTCGTTTCCGAGATATTTGCAGATTCAGCTCAAAGGAACGGGCCTGACGGACATATTTCGAGATACTTCTTTTTCTTGTTGTTCTTCCTCTGCACAGCTAAGCTGGAAGTGGCATTTGCAGCTCGCAATAGTGCAGAGTTATCTCAAAGAAAGGGGCCACGGTGTTTCTGTATCTCTATTATGTTGGTGCGGCTTCGGAACTTTTAAATATCTTGATATATCTCGAGAACTACGCATCTGATCAAAAAATATCATAGAACATAAAAAGTAGGAAACTTAATTCTCTACAAAAAAGGTCTCTTAACATTTTGCCATATCTCGCTTCGTTTCCGAGATATTTGCAGATTTATCTCAAGGGAAGGGGCCTGACGGACATATTTCGAGATATTTCTTCTTCTTGTTGTTCTTCTTCTGCACAGCTAAGCTGGAAGTGGCATTTGCGGCTCGCACTAGTGCAGAGTTATCTCAAAGAAAGGGGCCACGGTGTTTCTGTATCTCTATTATGTTGGTGCGGCTTCGGAACTTTTAAATATCTTGATATATCTCGAGAACTACGCATCTGATCAAAAAATATCATACAACATAAAAAGTAGGAAACTTAATTCTCTACAAAAAAGGTCTCTTAACATTTTGCCATAGCTCGCTTCGTTTCCGAGATATTTGCAGATTTATCTCAAGGGAAGGGGCCTGACGGACATATTTCGAGATATTTCTTCTTCTTGTTGTTCTTCTTCTGCACAGCTAAGCTGGAAGTGGCATTTACAGCTCGCAATAGTGCAGAGTTATCTCAAAGAAAGGGGCCACGGTGTTTCTGTATCTCTATTATGTTGGTGCGGCTTCGGAACTTTTAAATATCTTGATATATCTCGAGAACTACGCATCTGATCAAAAAATATCATAGAACATAAAAAGTAGGAAACTTAATTCTCTACAAAAGAGGTCTCTTAACATTTTGCCATAGCTCGCTTCGTTTCCGAGATATTTGCAGATTTATCTCAAGGGAAGGGGCCTGACGGACATATTTCGAGATATTTCTTCTTCTTGTTGTTCTTCTTCTGCACAGCTAAGCTGGAAGTGGCATTTGCGGCTCGCACTATAGCAGAGTTATCTCAAAGAAAGGGGCCACGGTGTTTCTGTATCTCTATTATGTTGGTGCGGCTTCGGAACTTTTAAATATCTCGATATATCTCGAAAACTACGCTTCTGATCAAAAAATATCATAGAACATAAATTGTAGGAAACATAATTCTCTACAAAAAAGGTCTCTCAACATTTTGCCATAGCTCGCTTCGTTTCCGAGATATTTGCAGATATATCTCAAGGGCAGGGGCCTGACGGACATATTTCGAGGTATTTCTTCTTCTTGTTGTTCTTCTTCTGCACAGCTAAGCTGGAAGTGGCATTTACAGCTCGCAATAGTGCAGAGTTATCTCAAACAAAGGGGCCACGGCGTTTCTGTATCTCTATTATGTTGGTGCGGCTTCGGAACTTTTAAATATCTTGATATATCTCGAGAACTGCGCATCTGATCAAGAAATATCATAGAACATAAAAAGTAGGAAACTTAATTCTCTACAAAAAAGGTCTCTTAACATTTTGCCATAGCTCGCTTCGTTTCCGAGATATTTGCAGATTTATCTCAAGGGAAGGGGCCTAACGGACATATTTCGAGATACTTCTTCTTCTTGTTGTTCTTCTTCTGCACAGCTAAGCTGGAAGTGGCATTTGCGGCTCGCACTATTGCAGAGTTATCTCAAAGAAAGGGGCCACGGTGTTTCTGTATCTCTATTATGTTGGTGCGGCTTCGGAACTTTTAAATATCTTGATATATCTCGAGAACTACGCATCTGATCAAAAAATATCATACAACATAAAAAGTAGGAAACTTAATTCTCTACAAAAAAGGTCTCTTAACATTTTGCCATAGCTCGCTTCGTTTCCGAGATATTTGCAGATTTATCTCAAGGGAAGGGGCCTGACGGACATATTTCGAGATATTTCTTCTTCTTGTTGTTCTTCTTCTGCACAGCTAAGCTGGAAGTGGCATTTGCGGCTCGCACTACTGCAGAGTTATCTCAAAGAAAGGGGCCACGGTGTTTCTGTATCTCTATTATGTTGGTGCGGCTTCGGAACTTTTAAATATCTTGATATATCTCGAGAACTACGCATCTGATCAAAAAATATCATAGAACATAAAAAGTAGGAAACTTAATTCTCTACAAAAAAGGTCTCTTAACATTTTGCCATAGCTCGCTTCGTTTCCGAGATATTTGCAGATTTATCTCAAGGGAAGGGGCCTGACGGACATATTTCGAGATATTTCTTCTTCTTGTTGTTCTTCTTCTGCACAGCTAAGCTGGAAGTGGCATTTGCGGCTCGCACTATAGCAGAGTTATCTCAAAGAAAGGGGCCACGGTGTTTCTGTATCTCTATTATGTTGGTGCGGCTTCGGAACTTTTAAATATCTCGATATATCTCGAAAACTACGCTTCTGATCAAAAAATATCATAGAACATAAATTGTAGGAAACATAATTCTCTACAAAAAAGGTCTCTCAACATTTTGCCATAGCTCGCTTCGTTTCCGAGATATTTGCAGATATATCTCAAGGGCAGGGGCCTAACGGACATATTTCGAGGTATTTCTTCTTCTTGTTGTTCTTCTTCTGCACAGCTAAGCTGGAAGTGGCATTTGCGGCTCGCACTATTGCAGAGTTATCTCAAAGAAAGGGGCCACGGTGTTTCTGTATCTCTATTATGTTGGTGCGGCTTCGGAACTTTTAAATATCTTGATATATCTCGAGAACTACGCATCTGATCAAAAAATATCATAGAACATAAAAAGTAGGAAACTTAATTCTCTACAAAAAAGGTCTCTTAACATTTTGCCATACCTCGCTTCGTTTCCGAGATATTTGCAGATTTATCTCAAGGGAAGGGGCCTGACGGACATATTTCGAGATATTTCTTCTTCTTGTTGTTCTTCTTCTGCACAGCTAAGCTGGAAGTGGCATTTGCGGCTCGCACTAGTGCAGAGTTATCTCAAAGAAAGGGGCCACGGTGTTTCTGTATCTGTATTATGTTGGTGCGGCTTCGGAACTTTTAAATATCTTGATATATCTCGAGAACTACGCATCTGATCAAAAAATATCATACAACATAAAAAGTAGGAAACTTAATTCTGTACAAAAAAGGTCTCTTAACATTTTGCCATAGCTCGCTTCGTTTCCGAGATATTTGCAGATTTATCTCAAGGGAAGGGGCCTGACGGACATATTTCGAGATATTTCTTCTTCTTGTTGTTCTTCTTCTGCACAGCTAAGCTGGAAGTGGCATTTGCGGCTCGCACTAGTGCAGAGTTATCTCAAAGAAAGGGGCCACGGTGTTTCTGTATCTGTATTATGTTGGTGCGGCTTTGGCACTTTTAAATATCTTGATATATCTCGAGAACTACGCATCTGATCAAAAAATATCATAGAAGATAAAAAGTAGGAAACTTAATTCTCTACAAAAAAGGTCTCTTAACATTTCGCCATAGCTCGCTTCGTTTCCGAGATATTTGCAGATTTATCTCAAGGGAAGGGGCCTGTCGGACATATTTCGAGATATTTCTTCTTCTTGTTGTTCTTCTTCTGCACAGCTAAGCTGGAAGTGGCATTTGCGGCTCGCACTAGTGCAGAGTTATCTCAAAGAAAGGGGCCACGGTGTTTCGGTATCTCTATTATGTTGGTGCGGCTTCGGAACTTTTAAATATCTCGATATATCTCGAAAACTACGCTTCTGATCGACAAATATCATAGAACATAAATTGTAGGAAACATAATTCTCTACAAAAAACGTCTCTTAACATTTTGCCATAGCTCGCTTCGTTTCCGAGATATTTGCAGATTCAGCTCAAAGGAACGGGCCTGACGGACATATTTCGAGATACTTCTTTTTCTTGTTGTTCTTCCTCTGCACAGCTAAGCTGGAAGTGGCATTTGCAGCTCGCAATAGTGCAGAGTTATCTCAAAGAAAGGGGCCACGGTGTTTCTGTATCTCTATTATGTTGGTGCGGCTTCGGCACTTTTAAATATCTTGATATATCTCGAGAACTACGCATCTGATCAAAAAATATCATAGAACATAAAAAGTAGGAAACTTAATTCTCTACAAAAAAGGTCTCTTAACATTTTGCCATAGCTCGCTTCGTTTCCGAGATATTTGCAGATTTATCTCAAGGGAAGGGGCCTGACGGACATATTTCGAGATATTTCTTCTTCTTGTTGTTCTTCTTCTGCACAGCTAAGCTGGAAGTGGCATTTGCGGCTCGCACTATTGCAGAGTTATCTCAAAGAAAGGGGCCACGGTGTTTCTGTATCTCTATTATGTTGGTGCGGCTTCGGAACTTTTAAATATCTCGATATATCTCGAAAACTACGCTTCTGATCAAAAAATATCATAGTACATAAATTGTAGGAAACATAATTCTCTACAAAAAAGGTCTCTCAACATTTTGCCATAGCTCGCTTCGTTTCCGAGATATTTGCAGATTTATCTCAAGGGAAGGGGCCTGTCGGACATATTTCGAGATACTTCTTTTTCTTGTTGTTCTTCCTCTGCACAGCTAAGCTGGAAGTGGCATTTGCAGCTCGCAATAGTGCAGAGTTATCTCAAAGAAAGGGGCCACGGTGTTTCTGTATCTCTATTATGTTGGTGCGGCTTCGGAACTTTTAAATATCTTGATATATCTCGAGAACTACGCATCTGATCAAAAAATATCATAGAACATAAAAAGTAGGAAACTTAATTCTCTACAAAAAAGGTCTCTTAACATTTTGCCATAGCTCGCTTCGTTTCCGAGATATTTGCAGATTTATCTCAAGGGAAGGGGCCTGACGGACATATTTCGAGATATTTCTTCTTCTTGTTGTTCTTCTTCTGCACAGCTAAGCTGGAAGTGGCATTTGCGGCTCGCACTAGTGCAGAGTTATCTCAAAGAAAGGGGCCACGGTGTTTCTGTATCTGTATTATGTTGGTGCGGCTTCGGCACTTTTAAATATCTTGATATATCTCGAGAACTACGCATCTGATCAAAAAATATCATAGAAGATAAAAAGTAGGAAACTTAATTCTCTACAAAAAAGGTCTCTTAACATTTTGCCATAGCTCGCTTCGTTTCCGAGATATTTGCAGATTTATCTCAAGGGAAGGGGCCTGACGGACATATTTCGAGATATTTCTTCTTCTTGTTGTTCTTCTTCTGCACAGCTAAGCTGGAAGTGGCATTTGCGGCTCGCACTATTGCAGAGTTATCTCAAAGAAAGGGGCCACGGTGTTTCTGTATCTCTATTATGTTGGTGCGGCTTCGGAACTTTTAAATATCTTGATAT